>NW_026048482.1:3955278-4310556 GCF_023864345.2 Schistocerca serialis cubense
GTCTCACAGGAAAGGCAGAAATCATAGAATGTAAGAAGAGACAGTCCTCTTGTACTTAAGTCAGCATTGTGCCTTTTGTATTGAATTCCGATGCAATTTCTGTGTTTCATCGACAATATGAAGGTCCAAGGGATACAGTAAACCTGAAGTGAGGCATCGGAATCTAAAACTGGACACACAGGAAAGGTTCTAAACATAGACAGTAGGTAGAGACGTTCCTCCTGTACTCAAGTCGGCATTGTGCCCTTTGTATTTAATTCCGATTCAATTTCTGCGTTTCATCGTAAATAAGAAGGTCCAAGGAATACAGTAAACCCGGAATTAAATACGAAAGGCACAATGCCGACTTAAGTACAAGAAGACTGACTCTTCTTACTGTCTATTTTTTTGAACATTTCCTGTGAGAACAGTTTTAGATTCCGATGCTTCACTTCAGGTTTGCTGTATCCCTTACACCTTCTTATTGACGATGAAACACAGAAATTGCATCGGAATTAAATACAAAAGGCACAATGCCGACTTAAGTACAAGAAGTCTGACTCTTCTTACTGTCTATCTTTGAACCTTTCCTGTGAGACCAGTTTTAGATTCCGATGCTTCACTTCAGGTTTACTGTATCCCTTGGACCTTCTTATAGACGATGAAACACAGATATTGCTTCGGAATTAATTCAAAAGGCACAATGCCAACTTAAGTATAAGAAGACTGACTCTCTTAACTGTCAATGATTTGAACCTTTCCTGTGAGACGAGTTTTAGATTCCGATGTTTCACTTCCGGTCACTGTATCCCTTGGACCTTCTTATTGACGATGAAACCCAGATATTGCATCGGAATTAAATACAAAATGCACATTGCCGACTTAAGTACAAGAAGACTTACTCTTCTTACTGACTTTGTTTGAATCTTTTCTGTGAGACCAGTTTAACATTCCGATGCTTCACTTCAGGACTACTGTATCCCTTTGACCTTCTTATTAACGATGAGAAACAGAAATTGCATCGGAATTAAATACAAAAGGCACAATGCTAACTTAAGCACAAGATGAGTGACTATTCTTACTGTCTATGTTTAAACCATTCCTGTGAGACAAGTTTTACATTCCAATGCTTCACTTCAGGTTTTCTGTATCCCTTAGACCTTCTTATTGACGATGAAACACAGAAATAGCATCGTAATTAAATACATAAGGCACAATGATGACTTAAGTACAAGAAGGCTGACTCTTCTTACCGTCTATGTATTGAACCTTTTTTGTGAGCCCAGTTAAAGATTCTAATGCTTCACGTCAGATTTACTGTATCCCTTGGACCTTTTGTTTGACGATGAAACACGGAAATTGCATCGGAATTAAATACAAATGGCACAATGCCGACTTAAGTATAAGAAGACAGACTCCTCTTACTGTCTATGATTTGAACCTTTCCTGTGAGACCAGTTTTAGATTCCGATGTTTCACATCAGGTTTACTGTATCCCCTGTACCTTCATATTGACGATGAAACACAGAAAATGCATCGGAATTAAAGACAAAAGGCACAATGCCAACTTATGTACAAGTGGAATGTCTCTTAATACTGTCTAAGTTTTCAACCTCTCCTGTGAGAACAGTTTTAGATTCCGATGCTACATTTGAGGATTACTGTATACCGTGGACTTCTGGTACTTAATTCCGATGCAATGTCTGTGTATCATCGTCAATAAGAAGAACCAAGGGATGCAGTAAGCCTGACGTAAAGCATCGAGATCTACAACTGGTCTCACAGGAATGGTTCAAAACATAGACCGTTAGAGCAGTCAGTCTTCCTGTACTTAAGTCGGCATTGTGCCTTTTGTATTTAATTCCGATGCAATTTCTGTGTTTCATCGTCAATAAGATGGTCCAAGGGATACAGTATACCTGATGTGAAGCGTCGGAATCTAAAGCTGGTCTCACAGGAATGGTTCAAAGCATAGACAGTAAGAAGAGGCAGTCCTCTTGTACTTAAGTCGGCATTGGGCCTTTTGTATTTAATTCCGATGCAATTTCTGTGTATCATCGTCAATAAGAAGAACCAAGGGATGCAGTAAGCCTGACGTAAAGCATCGAAATCTACAACTGGTCTCACAGGAATGGTTCAAAACATAGACCGTTAGAGCAGTCAGTCTTCCTGTACTTAAGTCGGCATTGTGCCTTTTGAATTGATTTCCGATGCAATTTCTGTGTTTCATCGTCAATAATAAGCTCCAAGGCATACAGTAAACCTGAAGTGAAGCAACGGAATCTATACCTGGTCTCACAGGAAAGGTTCAAATCATAGACAGTAAGAAGAGTCAGTTTTCTTGTACTTATGTCGACATTGTGCCTTCTGTATTTAATTCCAATGCAATTT
Organism: Schistocerca serialis cubense; assembly: GCF_023864345.2. Taxonomy (NCBI): domain Eukaryota; kingdom Metazoa; phylum Arthropoda; class Insecta; order Orthoptera; family Acrididae; genus Schistocerca; species Schistocerca serialis. Next base: position 3,957,649 of record NW_026048482.1, read on the forward strand.
CTGTGTTTCGTCGTCAATAAGAAGGTCCACGGGATACAGTAAACCTGAAGTGAAGCATCGTAATCTAAAACTGGTCTCACACGAAAGGCTCAAATCATAGACAGTAAGGAGAGTCAGTCTTCTTGTACTTAAGTCGGCATTGTGGCTTTTGTATTTAATGCCGATGCAGTTTCTGTGTTTCATCGTCATTAAGAAGGTCCAAGTGATACAGTAAACCTGAAGTAAAGCATCGGAATCTAAAACTGGTCTCACTGGAAAGGTTCAAACATGGACAGTAAGAAGATTCAGTTTTCTTGTACTTAAGTCGGCATTGAGCCTTTTGTATTTAATTCCGATGCAATTTCTGCAATTCATCGTCAATACGAAGGTCCAACGGATACAGTGAACCTGAAGTGAAGCATTGGAATACAAAACTGGTCTCACAGGAAAGGTACAAAACATAGACAGTAAGATGAGTCAGTCATATTGTACTTTAGCTGGCATTGTGCCTCTTGTATTTATTTCCGATGCAATTTCTGTTTTTCAACGTAAATAAGAAGGTCAAGGGAATACAATAAACCTGAAGTGACGCATCGATATCTAAACCTGGTCTGACAGGAAAGGTTCAGAACATAGACAGTAAGAAGAGTCAGTCTTCTTGTACTTAGGTCGGCATTGTGCCTGTTTTACTTAATTCCGATGCAATTTCTGTGTTTCATCGTCAATAAGAAAGTCCAAGGTATACAGTAATCCTGAATTGTAGCATCGGAATCTAAAACTGGTCTCACAGGAAAGGTTCAAATCATAGACAGTAAGAGGACTCTGCCTTCTTGTACTTAAGTCGGCATTGTGTCTGTTTTATTTAATTCCGATGCAATTTCTTTGTTTCATCGTCAATACGAAAGTCCAAGGTATACAGTAATCCTGAATTGCAGCATCGTAATCAAAAACTGGTCTCACAGGAAAGGTTTACAACGTAGACAGTAAGAAGTGTCAGTCTTCTTGTACTTAAGTCGGCATTGTGTTTTTTGTATGGAATTCCGATGCAATTTTAGTGTTTCTTCGTCACTAAGTAGGCCCGAGGAATACAGTAAAACAGAAGTGAAGCATCGGAATCCAAAACTAGTCTCACAGGAAATGTTCAAAACATAGACAGTAAGAAGAGACAGTATTCTTGTACGTAAGTCGGCATTGTGCCTCTTGTATTTAATTCCGATGCAATTTCTGTGTTTCGTCGTCAATAAGAAGGTCCAAGGGATACAGGGAACCTGAAGAGAAGCATCGGAATCTAAAACTGATCTCACAGGAAAGGTTCCAAACATAGTCAGAAAGAAGAGTCAGTCTTCTTGTATTTAAGTCGGCATTGTGTCTTTTGTATGGAATTCCGATGCAATTTTAGTGTTTCATCGTCACTAAGTAGGTCCAAGGGATACAGTAAAACTGAAGTGAAGCATCGGAATCAAAACTTGTCTCACAGGAAAGGTTCAAAACATAGACAGTAAGAAGAATCAGTCTTCTTGTACTTAAGTCGGCTTTGTGCCATTTGTATTTAATTCCGATGCAATTAATGTGTTTCATCTTCAATATGAAGGTCCAACGGATACAGAAAACCTGAAGTGAAGAATCGGAAACTCAAACTGGTCTCACAGGTAAGTTTCAAAACATAGACAGTAAGAACAGTCAACCTACAGTAAATAAGTCGGCATTGTGCCATTTGCATTTATTTCCGATGCAATTTCTGCGTTTCATCGTCACTTAGAAGGTCCAAGGAATACTGTGAGCCTGAAGTGAAGCATAGGAATCGAAAACTGGTCTCACAGGAAAGGTTGAAAACATAGGCAGTATGAAGAGACATTTCACTTGTACTGAAGGCTGCATTGTGCCTTTTGTATTGAATTTCGATGCAATTTCTGTGTATCATCGTCAAAAAGAAGGTCCAAGGGATGCAGTAAACCTGACGTGAAGCATCGAAATCTAAAACTGGTCTAACAGGGAAGGTTCAAAGCATAGACAGTAAGAAAAGTCAGTCTTCTTGTACTTAAGTTGGCATTGTGCCTTTTGTATTTAATTCCGAAGCAATTTCTGTGTTTCATCGTCAATAAGAAAGTCCAAGGTATACAGTAATCCTGAATTGTAGCATCGGAATCTAAAACTGGTCTCACAGGAAAGGATCAAATCATAGACAGTAAGAGGAGTCTGTCTTCTTGTACTTAAGTCGGCATTGTGCCTTTTGTATTTAATTCCGATGCAATATCTGTGTTTCATCGTCAATAAGAAGGTCCAAGGAATACAGAAAACCTGATGTGAAGCATCTATATCTAAAACTGGTCAGACAGGAAAGGTTTAAATCATAGAATGTAAGAGGTGTCAGTACTCTTGTCCTTAAGGCGACTTGTGTGTTTTGTATTAATTCCGATGCTATTTCTGTGTTTCATCGTCAATAAGAACGTCCAAGGCATACAGTAAACCTGAAGTGAAGCATCGATATTTATAAGTGGTCTCACAGGAAAGGCTCAAATCAGTGAATGTAAGAAGAGACAGTCCTCTTGTACTTAAGTCAGCATTGTGCCTTTTGAATTGAATTCCGATGCAATTTCTGTGTTTCATCGTCAATAAGAAGCTCCAAGGCATACAGTAAACCTGAAGTGAAGCAACGGAATCTATACCTGGTCTTACAGGAAAGGTTCAAATCATAGACAGTAAGAAGAGTCAGTTTTCTTGTACTTAAGTCGACATTGTGCCTTCTGTATTTAATTCCAATGCAATTTCTGTGTTTCGTCGTCAATAAGAAGGTCCACGGGATACAGTAAACCTGAAGTGAAGCATCGTAATCTAAAACTGGTCTCACACGAAAGGCTCAAATCATAGACAGTAAGGAGAGTCAGTCTTCTTGTACTTAAGTCGGCATTGTGGCTTTTGTATTTAATGCCGATGCAGTTTCTGTGTTTCATCGTCATTAAGAAGGTCCAAGTGATACAGTAAACCTGAAGTAAAGCATCGGAATCTAAAACTGGTCTCACTGGAAAGGTTCAAACATGGACAGTAAGAAGATTCAGTTTTCTTGTACTTAAGTCGGCATTGAGCCTTTTGTATTTAATTCCGATGCAATTTCTGCAATTCATCGTCAATACGAAGGTCCAACGGATACAGTGAACCTGAAGTGAAGCATTGGAATACAAAACTGGTCTCACAGGAAAGGTACAAAACATAGACAGTAAGATGAGTCAGTCATATTGTACTTTAGCTGGCATTGTGCCTCTTGTATTTATTTCCGATGCAATTTCTGTTTTTCAACGTAAATAAGAAGGTCAAGGGAATACAATAAACCTGAAGTGACGCATCGATATCTAAACCTGGTCTGACAGGAAAGGTTCAGAACATAGACAGTAAGAAGAGTCAGTCTTCTTGTACTTAGGTCGGCATTGTGCCTGTTTTACTTAATTCCGATGCAATTTCTGTGTTTCATCGTCAATAAGAAAGTCCAAGGTATACAGTAATCCTGAATTGTAGCATCGGAATCTAAAACTGGTCTCACAGGAAAGGTTCAAATCATAGACAGTAAGAGGACTCTGCCTTCTTGTACTTAAGTCGGCATTGTGTCTGTTTTATTTAATTCCGATGCAATTTCTTTGTTTCATCGTCAATACGAAAGTCCAAGGTATACAGTAATCCTGAATTGCAGCATCGTAATCAAAAACTGGTCTCACAGGAAAGGTTCAAATCATAGACAGTAAGAGGAGTCTGTCTTCTTGTACTTAAGTCGGCATTGTGCCATTTGCATTTATTTAATTCCGATGCAAATTCCGTGTTTCATCGTCAAACAAAAGGTCCAAGGGATACAGTAAATCTGACGTGAAGCATTGGAATCTTTTACTGGGCTCACATAAAAGGTTCAATACAAAGACGGTAAGAAGAGTCAGTCTTCTTGTACTTAAATCATCATTGTGCCTTATGTATTTAATTACGATGCTATTTCTGTGTTTTATCGTCAATAAGAAGGTCTAAGGGATACAGAAAACCTGAAGTGAAGCATTGGAATGTAAAACTGGTCTCACAGGAATGGTTTAAACATAGACAGTAAGAATAGTCAGTCATCTTGTGCTTAAGTTAGCATTGTGCCTTTTGTATTTAATTCCGATGCAATTTCTGTTTCTCATCGTTAATATGAAGGTCAAAGGGATACAGTAGTCCTGAAGTGAAGCATGGGAATGTTAAACTGGTCTCACAGGAAAGATTCAAACAAAGTCAGTAAGAAGAGTAAGTCTTCTTGTACCTAAGTCGGCAATGTGCTCTTTGTATTTAATTCCGATGCAATATCCGGGTTTCATCGTCAATAAGAAGGTCCAAGGGATACAGTGACCGGAAGTGAAGCATCAGAATCTAAAACTCGTCTCACAAGAAAGGTTCAAATCATTGACAGTTAAGAGAGTCAGTCTTCTTATACTTAAGTTGGCATTGTGCCTTTTGAATTAATTCCGAAGCAATATCTGTGTTTCATCGTCTATAAGAAGGTCCAAGGGATACAGTAAACCTGAAGTGAAGCATCGGAATCTAAAACTGGTCTCACAGGAAAGGTTCAAAGATAGACAGTAAGAAGAGTCAGTCTTCTTGTACATAAGTCGGCATTGTGCCTTTTGTATTTAATTCCGATGCAATTTCTGTGTTTCATCGTCAATAAGAAGTTGTAAGGGATACAGCAAACCTGAAGTGAAGCATCGGAATCTAAAACTGGTCTCACAGGAAAAGTTCAAAAAAATAGACAGTAAGAAGAGTCAGTCTTCTTGTACTTAAGTCGGCATTGTGCCTTTCGTATTTAATTCCGATGCAATTTCTGTGTTTCATCCTGAATAAGAAGGTCCAAGGGATACGGTAAACCGGAAGTGAAGCATTGGAATCTTAAACTGGTCTCACAGGAAAGGTTCAAAACAAAGACAGTGAGACGAGTCTGTCTTCTTGTACTTAAGTCAGCATTGTGCCTCTTGTATTTAATTCCGATGCAATAACTGTGTTTCATCGTCAATATGAAGGGACCAGGGATACAGAAAACCTGAAGTGAAGAATCGGATTCTGAAACTGGTCTCACAGGAAAGGTTCAAACATAGACAGTAAGAACAGTCAACCTTCAGTACTTAAGTCGACTTTGTGCCATTTGTATTTATTTCCGATGCAATTTCTGCGTTTCATCGTCAATGAGAAGTTCCAATTGATACAGTAAACCTGAAGTGGAGCATCGGCATCTAAAACTGGCCTCACAGGAAAGGTTGAAAGCATAGAAAGTATGATGGGACATTCCACTTGTACTGAAGTCGGCATTGTGCCTTTTGTATTTAATTCCGATGCAATTTCTGTGTATCATCGTCAATAAGAAGAACCAAGGGAAGCAGTAAGCCTGACGTAAAGCATCGAAATCTACAACTGGTCTCACAGGAATGGTTCAAAACATAGACCGTTAGAGCAGTCAGTCTTCCTGTACTTAAGTCGGCATTGTGCCTTTTGTATTTAATTCCGATGCAATTTCTGTGTTTCATCGTCAATAAGAAGGTCCAAGGGATACAGTATACCTGAAGTGAAGCATCGGAATCTAAAGCTGGTCCCACAGGAATGGTTCAAAGCATAGACAGTAAGAAGAGTCAGTCCTCTTGTACCTAAGTCGGCATTGTGCCATTTGTATTTAACTCCGATGCATTTTCTGTGATTCGTCGTCAATAAGAAGGTCCAAGGGATATAGGAAACCTGAAGTGATGCATTGGAATATAAAACTGGTCTCACAGGAAAGGTTTACAACGTAGACAGTAAGAAGTGTCAGTCTTCTTGTACTTAAGTCGGCATTGTGTTTTTTGTATGGAATTCCGATGCAATTTTAGTGTTTCTTCGTCACTAAGTAGGCCCAAGGGATACAGTAAAACAGAAGTGAAGCATCGGAATCCAAAACTAGTCTCACAGGAAATGTTCAAAACATAGACAGTAAGAAGAGTCAGTATTCTTGTACGTAAGTCGGCATTGTGCCTCTTGTATTTAATTCCGATGCAATCTCTGTGTTTCGTCGTCAATAAGAAGGTCCAAGGGATACAGGGAACCTGAAGAGAAGCATCGGAATCTAAAACTGATCTCACAGGAAAGGTTCCAAACATAGTCAGAAAGAAGAGTCAGTCTTCTTGTAATTAAGTCGGCATTGTGTCTTTTGTATGGAATTCCGATGCAATTTTTGTGTTTCATCGTCACTAAGTAGGTCCAAGGGATACAGTAAAACTGAAGTGAAGCATCGGAATCAAAACTTGTCTCACAGGAAAGGTTCAAAACATAGACAGTAAGAAGAGTCAGTCTTCTTGTACTTAAGTCGGCTTTGTGCCATTTGTATTTAATTCCGATGCAATTAATGTGTTTCATCTTCAATATGAAGGTCCAACGGATACAGAAAACCTGAAGTGAAGAATCGGAAACTCAAACTGGTCTCACAGGTAAGTTTCAAAACATAGACAGTAAGAACAGTCAACCTACAGTAAATAAGTCGGCATTGTGCCATTTGCATTTATTTCCGATGCAATTTCTGCGTTCCATCGTCAATTAGAAGGTCCAAGGGATACTGTGAGCCTGAAGTGAAGCATAGGAATCGAAAACTGGTCTCACAGGAAAGGTTGAAAACATGAAGAGACATTCCACTTGTACTGAAGGCTGCATTGTGCCTTTTGTATTTAATTCCGATGCAATTTCTGTGTATCATCGTCAAAAAGAACGTCCAAGGGATGCAGTAAACCTGACGTGAAGCATCGGAATCTAAAACTGGTCTAACAGGGAAGGTTCAAAGCATAGACATTAAGAAAAGTCAGTCTTCTTGTACTTAAGTTGGCATTGTGCCTTTTGTATTTAATTCCGAAGCAATTTCTGTGTTTCATCGTCAATATGAAGGTCCAAGGGATACAGTAAACCTGAAGTGAAGCATCGGGATCTAAAACTGGTCTCACAGGAAAGGTACAATGCATAGACAGTAAGATGAGTCAGTCTTCTTGTACTTAGGTCGGCAGTGTGCCTGTTTTACTTAATTCCGATGCAATTTCTGTGTTTCATCGTCAATAAGAAAGTCCAAGGTATACAGTAGTACTGAATTGTAGCATCGGAATCTAAAACTGGTCTCACAGGAAAGGTTCAAATCATAGACAGTAAGAGGAGTCTGTCTTCTTGTACTTAAGTCGGCATTGTGCCTTTTGTATTTAATGCCGATGCAGTTTCTGTGTTTCATCGTCATTAAGAAGGTCCAAGTGATACAGTAAACCTGAAGTAAAGCATCGGAATCTAAAACTGGTCTCACTGGAAAGGTTCAAACATGGACAGTAAGAAGATTCAGTTTTCTTGTACTTAAGTCGGCATTGTGCCTTTTGTATTTAATTCCGATGCAATTTCTGCAATTCATCGTCAATACGAAGGTCCAACGGATACAGTGAACCTGATGTGAAGCATTGGAATCTAAAACTGGTCACACAGGAAAGGTTCAAAACATAGACTGTAAGAAGAGTCTGTCTTCTTGTAGTTAAGTCGGCATTGTGCCTTTTGTATTTAATTCCGATGCAATTTCTATTTTTCACCGTCAATAAGAAGGACAAAGGGATACAGTAAACCTGAAGTGAAGCATCGGATCAATACCTGGTCTCACAGGGGAGTTTCATAACATAGACAGTAAGATGAGTCAGTCTTCTTGTACTTCAGTCGGCATTGTACATTTTGTATTTAATTCCGATGCAATTTCTGTGTTTCATCGTCAATAAGGAGGTCCAAGGGATACAGTGAACCTGAAGTGAAGCATCGGAATCTAAAACTGGTCACACAGGAAAGGTTCAAAACATAGACAGTAAGAAGAGTCTGTCTTCTTGTACTTAAGTCGGCATTGTGCCATTTGTATTTATTTCCGATGCAATTTCTGCGTTTCATCGTCAATAAGAAAGTCCAAGGGATACAGTTAACCTGAAGTGAAGCATCGATATCTAAAACAAGTCTCACAGGAAAGGCTCAAATCATAAAATGTAAGAAGAGTCAGTCCTTTTGTACTTAAGTCGGCATTGTGCCTTTTGTATTTAATTCCGATGTAATATCTGTGTGTCATCGTCAATATGAAGGTCCAATGTATACAGTAAACCTGAAGTGAAGCGTCGGAATCTAAAACTGGTCTCACAGGAAAGGTCGAATCATAGACAGTATAAAGAGACATTCCACTTGTACTGACGTCGGCATTGTGCCTTTTGTATTTAATTCCGATGCAATTTCTGTGTATCATTGAAAATAAGATGGTCCAACTGTTGCAGTAAACCTGACGTGAGGCATCGGATTCTAAAACTGGTCTAACAGGGAAGTTTCAAAACATAGACAGTAAGAAGAGTTTGCCTTCTTGTACTTAAGTTGGCATTGTGCCTTTTGTATTTAATTTCGATGCAATTTCTGTGTTTCATCGTCAATATGAAGGTCCAAGGGATACAGAAAACCTGAAGTGAAGCAACGGAATCTAAAACTGGACTCACAGGAAAGGTTCAAAACATAGACAGTATGAAGAGACATTCCTCTTCTACTTATGTCGGCATTGTGCCTTTTGTATTTAACTCCGATGCAATTTCTGCGTATCATCGTCAATATGAAGGTCCAAGGGATACAGTAGACCTGAAGTGAAGCATCGGAATCTAAAACTGGTCTCACAGGAAAGGTTCAATACATAGACAGTAAATAGAGTCAGGCTTCTTGTACTTAAATCGGCCTTGTGCCTTTTGTATTTTATTCCGATGCAATTTCTGTGTTTCATCGTCAATGAGAAAGTCCAAGGGATACAGTTAACCTGAAGTGAAGCATCGATATATAAAACTGGTCTCACAGGAAAGGCTCAAATCATAGCATGTAAGAAGAGTCAGTCCCTTTGGACTTAATTCGGCATTATGATTTTTGTTTTTAATTTCGATGCAATATCTGTGTGTCATTGTCAATATGAAGGTCCAACGGATACAGTAAACCTGAAGTGAAGCGTCGGAATCTAAAACTGGTCTCACGGGAAAGGTTCAAAGAATAGACAGTATTAAAAGACATTCCTCTTGTACTTATGTCGGCATTGTGCCTTTTGTATTTAATTCCGATGCAATTTCTGCGTTTCATCGTCAATAAGAAGGTCCAAGGGATATAGTAAACCTGAAGTGAAGCATCGGAATCCAAAACTGGTCCCACAGGAAAGGGTCAAAATATAGACAGTAAGAAGAGTCAGTCATATTGTACTTTAGTTGGCGTTGTGAGTTTTGTATTTAATTCCGATGCAATTTCTGTTTTTCATCGTGAATAAGAAGGTCAAAGGAATACAGTAAACCTGAAGTGAAGCACCGAAATCTAAATCTGGTCTCACAGGAAAGATTCAAAGCATAGACAGTAAGGAGAGTCAGTCTTCTTGTACTTCAGTCGGCATTCTACATTTTGTATTTAATTCCGATGCCTTTTCAGTGTTTCATCGTCAATCAGTAGGTCCAAGGGATACAGTAAACCTGCAGTGAAGCATTAGAATTTGAAACTGGTCTCACAGGAAAATGTACAAGACATAGACAGTAAGAAGAGTCAGTCATATTGTACTTTAGTTGGCATTATGCCATTTGTATTTAATTCCGATGCAATTTCTGTTTTTCATCGTGAATAAGAAGGTAAAAGGAATACAGTAAACCTGAAGTGTAGCATCGGAATCTAAAACTGGTCTCACAGGAATGGTTCAAAAACAATGACAGTGTGTAGAGTTAGTACTCTTGTACTTAAGTCGGCACTGTGCCTTTTGAATTTAATTCCGACGCAAATTTCTGTTTTTCGTCGTCAATAAGAAGGTCCAAGGGATACAGTAAAGCTGTAGTGAAGCATTGGAATTTTAAAACTTTTACTCATAGGAAAGGTTCATAACATAGACTGTAAGAAGAGTCTGTCTTCTTGTACTTAAGTCAGCATTGTGACTTTTGTATTTAATTCCGATGCAATTACTGTGTTTCATCGTCAATATGAAGTTCCAAGGGATACAGTAAACCTGACCTGAAGCATCGATATCTAAAACTGGTCTCACAGGAAAGGTTCAAAACATAGACAGTAAGAAGAGTCAATCTTCTTGTACTTTAGTCGGCATTGTGCCTGTTTTATTTAATTCCGATGCAATTTCTGTGTTTCATCGTCAATACGAGGGTCCAAGGTATACAGTAATCCTGAATTGTAGCATCGGAATCTGAAACTGGTCACACAGGAAAGGTTCAAATCATAGACAGCAAGAGGAGTCAGTCTTCTTGTACTAAAGTCGGCATTGTGCCTTTTGTATTTAATTCCGATGCAATTTCTGTGTTTCATCGTCAATATGAAGGTCCCAGGGATACAGAAAACCTGAAGTGAAGAATCGGAATCTCAAACTTGTCTCACAGGAAAGGTTCAAAACATAGACAGGAACAACAGTCAACCTTCAGTACTTAAGTCGGCATTGTGTTATTTGTATTAATTTATGATGCAATTTCTGCGTTTCAACATCAATTACAAGGTCCAAGGGTTACAGTAAACCTGAAGTGAAGCATCGGAATCTACAACTGGTCTCACGGGGAAGGTTGAAAACATAGACAGTATGAAGAGACATTCCACTTGAACTGAAGTCGGCATTGTGCCTTTTGTATTTAATTCCGATGCAATATCTGTGTATCATCATCAATAAGAAGGTCCAAGGGATACAGTATTCCTGAAGTGAAGCATTGAAATATAAAACTGGTCTCACAGGAAAGGTGCAAGACATAGACAGTAAGAAGAGTCAGTCATATTGTACTTTAGCTGGCATTGTGCCTTTTGTATTTAATTTCGATGCAATTTCTGTTTTACATCGTGAATAAGAAGGTCAAAGGAATAAAGTAAACCTGAAGTGAAGCATCGGAATCTAAAACTGGTCTCACAGGAATGGTTCAAAAACATAGACTGTATGAAGAGTTAGTATTGTAGGCATTGTGCCTTTTTTATTTCATTGTGATGCAATTTCTGTGATTAATCGTCTTTAAGAAGGTCCAAGGGATACAGTATTCCTGAAGTGAAGCATTGGTATATAAAACTGGTCTCACAGGACAGGTACAAAACATAGACAGTAAGAAGAGTCAGTCTTCTCGTACTTAAGTCGGCATTGTGCCTTTTTCTTTAATTCCGATGCAGTTTCTGTGTTTCATCGTCAATAAGAAAATCCAAGGTATACAGTTATCCTGAATTGTAGCATCGGAACCTATAACTGGTCTCACAGGAAAGGTTCAAATCATAGACAGTAAGAGGAATCTGTCCTCTTGTACTTAAGTCGGCATTGTGCCATTTGCATTCAATTCCGATGCAATTTCTGTGTATCATCGTCAATAAGAAGGTCCAAGGGATACAGTAAACCTGAAGTGAAGCATCAATATCTAAAACTGGTCTCACAGGAAAGGGTCAAATCATAGAATGTAAGAGGAGTCAGTACTCTTGTACTTAAGGCGACATTGTGCCTTTTGCTTAATTCCGATGCAATTTCTGTGTTTCATCGTCTAAGGCATACAGCAAACCTAAGGTGAAGCATCGATATTTATAAGTGGTCTCACAGGAAAGGCTCAAATCAGTGAATGTAAGAAGAGACAGTCCTCTTGTACTTAAGTCAGCATTGTGCCTTTTGTATTGAATTCCGATGCAATTTCTGTGATTCATCGTCAATAAGATGGTCCAAGGTATACAGTAAACCTGAAGTGAAGCTACGGAATCTACACCTGGTCTCACAGGAAAGGTCAAAACATAGACGGTAAGAGGAGTCAGTCTTCTTGTACTTAAGTTGGCATTCTGCCTTTTGTATTTAATTACGATGCAATTTCTGCGTTTCATCGTCAATAAGAAGTTCCAAGGGATACAGTAAACCTGAAGTGAAGCATCGGAATCTAAAACTGGACTCACAGGAAAGGTTCAAAACATAGACAGTAAGAACAGTCAGTCTTCTTGTACTTAAGTCGACATTGTGCTTTTTGTATTTAATTCCGATGCAATTTCTGTGTTTCATCGTCTTAAGAAGGTCCAAGGGATACAGTCTTCCTGAAGTGAAGCATTGGAATGTAAAACCGGGCTCACAGGAAAGGTACAAAACATAGACACTAAGAAGAGTCAGTCATATTGTACTTTAGCTGGCGTTGTGCCTTTTGTATTGAATTCCGATGCAATTTCTGTTTTTCATCGTGAATAAGAAGGTCAAAGGAATACAGTAAACCTGAAGTGAAACATCGGAATCTAAAACAGGTCTGACAGAAATGGTTCAAAAACATAGACAGTATGAAGAGTTAGTATTCTTGTACTTAAGTCGGCACTGTGCCTTATGAATTTAATTCCGATGCAATTTCTGTGTTTCATCGTCAATATGAAGTTCCAAGTGATACAGTAAACCTGAAGTGAAGCATCGATAACTAAAACTGGTCTCACAGGATAGGTTCAAATCATAGACATTAAGAGGAGTCTGTCCTCTTGTACTTAAGTCGGCATTGTGCCATTTGTAATTAATTCCGATGCAATTTCTGTGTTTCATCGTCAATAAGAAGGTCCAAGGGATACAGTAAACCTGAAGTGAAGCATCGATATCTAAAACTGGTCTCACAGGAAAGGTTCAAATCATAGTATGTAAGTGGAGTCAGACTCTTGTACTTAAGGCGACATTGTGCCATTTGTATTAATTCAGAAGCAATTTCTGTGTTTCCTCGTCCAAGGCATACAGTAATCCTAAGGTGAGACATCGATATTTATAAGTGGTCTCACAGGAAATGCTCGGATCAGTGAATGTAAGAAGAGACAGTCCTCTTGTACTTACGTCAGCATTGTGCGTTTTGTACTGAATTCCGATGCAATTTCTGTGATTCATCGTCAATAAGATGGTCCACGGCATACAGTAAACCTGAAGTGAAGCATCGGAATATAAACCTGGTCTCACAGGAAAGGTTCAAAACATAGACAGTATGAAGGGTCAGTCTTCTTGTACCTAAGTCGGCATTGTGCCTTCTGTATTTAAAATCAATGCAATTTCTGTGTTTCATCGTCAATAAGAAGGTCCAAGGGATACAGTATACCTGAAGTGAAGCATCGGAATTTAAAACTGGTCTCACAGGAGAGGTTCAAACATGGACAGTAAGATGAGTCAGTCTTCTTCTACTTAAGTCTGCATTGTGCCTTTTGTATTTAATTCCGATGCAATATCTGCGTTTCGTCGTCAATAAGAAGGTCCAACGGATACAGTAAACCCGAAGTGAAGCATCGGAATCTAAAACTCGTCTCACAGGAAAGGTTCAAAACATAGACAGTAAGAGGAGTCAGTCTTCTTGTTCTTAAGTCGGCATTGTGCCTTTTGCATTTAATTTCGATGCAATTTCTTTGTATCATCGTCAATAAGAAGGTCCAAGGGATACAGTGAACCTGAAGTGAAGCATCGGAATCTAAAACTGGTCTCACAGGAAAGCCTCAAAACATAGACAGTAAGAAGAGTCTGTCTTCTTGTAGTTAAGTCGGCATTGTTCTTTTTGTATTTATTTCCGATGCAATTTCCGTGTATCATCGTCAAACAAAAGGTCCAAGGGATACAGTAAACCTGCCGTGAAGCATCGGAATTTTCAACTGGGCTCACAGAAAAAGTTCAAAACATAGACGAAAAGAAGAGTAAGTCTTCTTGTTCTTAAGTCGGCATTGTGCCTTTTGTTTTTAATTCCGTTGTAATAGCCGTGTTTCATCGTCAATAAGAAGGTCAAAGGGAGACAGTAACCGGAAGTGAAGCATCGGAATCTAAAACTGGTCTCACAGGAAAGGATTCAAAGCATAGACAGTAAGAAGAGTCAGTCTTCTTGTAGTTAAGTCGGCATTGTGCCTATTGTATTTAATTCCGATGCAATTTCTATGTCTCATCGCCAAAAAGGAGGTCCAAGAGGTACAGTAAACCTGACGTGAAGCATCGGAATCTTAAACTGCTCTCACTGGAAAGGTTCAAACATAGGCAGTAAGAAGAGTCAGTCTTATTTTACTTATGTCGGCATTGTGCCTGTTTTATTTAATTCCGATTCAATTCCCGTGTTTCATCGTCAATAAGAAGGTCCAAGCTATACAGTAATCCTGAACTGTAGCATCGGAATCTAAAACTGGTCTCACAGGAAAGGTTCAAAACATAGACAGTAAGAAGAGTCAGTCTTCTTGTACTTAAGTCGGCATTGTGCCTTCTGTTTTTAATTCCGATGCAATTTCTGTGTATCATCGTCAATAACAAGGTCGTAGGGATACAGTAAACCAGAGGTGAAGCATCATAATCTAAAACTGGTGTCACAGGAAAGGTTCAAATCATAGTCAGTAAGGAGAGTCAGTGTTCTTGTACTTAAGTCGGCATTGTGCCTTTTGTACTTAATTCCAATGCAATTTCTGCGTTTCATCGTCAATACGAAGGTCCAAGGGATACAGTAAACCTGAAGTGATGCATAGGAATCTATAACTCGTCTGACAGGAAAGGTTCAAAACATAGTAAGAACAGTCATTCTTCAGTACTTAAGTCGCATTGTGCCATTTGTATTTAATTCCGTGGCAATTTCTGTGTTTCATCGTCAATAAGAAATTCCAAAGGATACAGTAAACCTGAAGTGAAGCATCGGAATCTAAAACTGGTCTCACAGGAAAGGTTCAAAGCATAGACAGTGTGAAGAGACATTCCTCTTGTACTTAAGTCTGCATTCTGCGTTTTTTATTTAATTCCGATGCAATTTCTGTGTATCATCATCAATAAGAAGGTCCAAGGGATACAGCAAACCTGAAGTGAAGCATCGATATCGTAAACTGGTCTGACAGGAAAGGTTCAACTCATAGACAGAAAAAAGAGTCAGTCTTCTAGTACTTAAGTCGGCATTGTGCCTTTTGTATTTAATTCCGATGCAATTTCTGTGTTTCGACGTCAGTATGAACCTCCAATTGATACAGTAAATCTGAAATGTAGCATCAGAATCTAAAACTGGTCACACAGGAAAGTTTCAAATCATAGTCAGTAAGAGGAGTCAGTCTCCTTGTACTTAAGTCGGCATTGTGCCTTTTTTGTTTAATTCCGAAGCAAATTCGGTGTTTCATCGTCAAAAAGAAGGTGCCAAGGGATACAGTAAACCTGAAGTGAAGCATTGGAATCTAAAACTCGTCGCACAGGATTGGTTCAAAACATAGACAGTAATAAGAGGTATTCCTCTTGTACATAAAATGGCATTGTTCCTTTCGTATTTAATTCCGTTGCAATTTCTGTGTTTCATGCTCCATAATAAGGTCGAAGGGATACAGTAAACCAGAAGTGAAGGATCGTAATCTAAAAATGTTCTCACAGGAAAGGTTCAAATCATAGACAGTAAGGAGAGTCAGACTTCTTGTACTTAAGTCGGCATTGTGCCTTTTGTATATAATTCCGTTACAATTTCTGTGTTTCATCGTCAATGAGAAGGTCCATGGGATACAGTAAACCTGAAGTGAAGCATCGATATCTACAACTGGTCTCCCAAGCAACGTTCAAAACATACACAGTAAGAAGAGACGTCCCTCCTGTACTCAAGTCGGCATTGTGCCCTTTGTATTTAATTCCGATGCAATTTCTGCGTTTCATCGTCAATAAGAATGTCCAAGGGATACTGTAAACCCGAAGTGAAGCATCGGAATCTAAAACACTCTCACAGGAAAGGCTCAAAACATAGACAGTAAGAGCAGTCAGTCTTCTTGTACTTAATCGGCATTGTGCCTTTTCTATTTAATTCCGATTCAATTTCTGCCTTTCATCGTCAATAAGAAGGTCCAAGGGATACAGTAAACCCGAAGTGAAGCATCGGAATTGAAAACAATCTCACAGGAGAGGCTCAAAACATAGACAGTAAGAGGAGTCAGTCTTCTTGTACTTAAGTCGGCATTGTGCCTTTTGTATTTAATTCCGATGCAATTTCTGAGTTTCATCGTCAATAAGAAGGTCCAAGGGATACAGTAAATCCGAAGTGAAGCATCGGAATCTAAAACAATCTCACAGGAAAGGCTCAAAACATAGACAGTAAGAGGAGTCAGTCTTCTTGTACTTAAGGCGACATTGTGCCTTTTGTATTAATTCAGAAGCAATTTCTGTGTTTCCTCGTCCAAGGCATACAGTAATCCTAAGGTGAGACATCGATATTTATAAGTGGTCTCACAGGAAATGCTCGGATCAGTGAATGTAAGAAGAGACAGTCCTCTTGTACTTACGTCAGCATTGTGCGTTTTGTACTGAATTCCGATGCAATTTCTGTGATTCATCGTCAATAAGATGGTCCACGGCATACAGTAAACCTGAAGTGAAGCATCGGAATATAAACCTGGTCTCACAGGAAAGGTTCAAAACATAGACAGTATGAAGGGTCAGTCTTCTTGTACCTAAGTCGGCATTGTGCCTTCTGTATTTAAAATCAATGCAATTTCTGTGTTTCATCGTCAATAAGAAGGTCCAAGGGATACAGTATACCTGAAGTGAAGCATCGGAATTTAAAACTGGTCTCACAGGAGAGGTTCAAACATGGACAGTAAGATGAGTCAGTCTTCTTCTACTTAAGTCTGCATTGTGCCTTTTGTATTTAATTCCGATGCAATATCTGCGTTTCGTCGTCAATAAGAAGGTCCAAGGGATACAGTAAACCCGAAGTGAAGCATCGGAATCTAAAACTCGTCTCACAGGAAAGGTTCAAAACATAGACAGTAAGAGGAGTCAGTCTTCTTGTTCTTAAGTCGGCATTGTGCCTTTTGCATTTAATTTCGATGCAATTTCTTTGTATCATCGTCAATAAGAAGGTCCAAGGGATACAGTGAACCTGAAGTGAAGCATCGGAATCTAAAACTGGTCTCACAGGAAAGCCTCAAAACATAGACAGTAAGAAGAGTCTGTCTTCTTGTAGTTAAGTCGGCATTGTTCTTTTTGTATTTATTTCCGATGCAATTTCCGTGTATCATCGTCAAACAAAAGGTCCAAGGGATACAGTAAACCTGCCGTGAAGCATCGGAATTTTCAACTGGGCTCACAGAAAAAGTTCAAAACATAGACGAAAAGAAGAGTAAGTCTTCTTGTTCTTAAGTCGGCATTGTGCCTTTTGTTTTTAATTCCGTTGTAATAGCCGTGTTTCATCGTCAATAAGAAGGTCAAAGGGAGACAGTAACCGGAAGTGAAGCATCGGAATCTAAAACTGGTCTCACAGGAAAGGATTCAAAGCATAGACAGTAAGAAGAGTCAGTCTTCTTGTAGTTAAGTCGGCATTGTGCCTATTGTATTTAATTCCGATGCAATTTCTATGTCTCATCGCCAAAAAGGAGGTCCAAGAGGTACAGTAAACCTGACGTGAAGCATCGGAATCTTAAACTGCTCTCACTGGAAAGGTTCAAACATAGGCAGTAAGAAGAGTCAGTCTTATTGTACTTATGTCGGCATTGTGCCTGTTTTATTTAATTCCGATTCAATTCCCGTGTTTCATCGTCAATAAGAAGGTCCAAGCTATACAGTAATCCTGAACTGTAGCATCGGAATCTAAAACTGGTCTCACAGGAAAGGTTCAAAACATAGACAGTAAGAAGAGTCAGTCTTCTTGTACTTAAGTCGGCATTGTGCCTTCTGTTTTTAATTCCGATGCAATTTCTGTGTATCATCGTCAATAACAAGGTCGTAGGGATACAGTAAACCAGAGGTGAAGCATCATAATCTAAAACTGGTGTCACAGGAAAGGTTCAAATCATAGTCAGTAAGGAGAGTCAGTGTTCTTGTACTTAAGTCGGCATTGTGCCTTTTGTACTTAATTCCAATGCAATTTCTGCGTTTCATCGTCAATACGAAGGTCCAAGGGATACAGTAAACCTGAAGTGATGCATAGGAATCTATAACTCGTCTGACAGGAAAGGTTCAAAACATAGTAAGAACAGTCATTCTTCAGTACTTAAGTCGCATTGTGCCATTTGTATTTAATTCCGTGGCAATTTCTGTGTTTCATCGTCAATAAGAAATTCCAAAGGATACAGTAAACCTGAAGTGAAGCATCGGAATCTAAAACTGGTCTCACAGGAAAGGTTCAAAGCATAGACAGTGTGAAGAGACATTCCTCTTGTACTTAAGTCTGCATTCTGCGTTTTTTATTTAATTCCGATGCAATTTCTGTGTATCATCATCAATAAGAAGGTCCAAGGGATACAGCAAACCTGAAGTGAAGCATCGATATCGTAAACTGGTCTCACAGGAAAGGTTCAACTCATAGACAGAAAAAAGAGTCAGTCTTCTAGTACTTAAGTCGGCATTGTGCCTTTTGTATTTAATTCCGATGCAATTTCTGTGTTTCGACGTCAGTATGAACCTCCAATTGATACAGTAAATCTGAAATGTAGCATCAGAATCTAAAACTGGTCACACAGGAAAGTTTCAAATCATAGTCAGTAAGAGGAGTCAGTCTCCTTGTACTTAAGTCGGCATTGTGCCTTTTTTGTTTAATTCCGAAGCAAATTCGGTGTTTCATCGTCAAAAAGAAGGTGCCAAGGGATACAGTAAACCTGAAGTGAAGCATTGGAATCTAAAACTCGTCGCACAGGATTGGTTCAAAACATAGACAGTAATAAGAGGTATTCCTCTTGTACATAAAATGGCATTGTTCCTTTCGTATTTAATTCCGATGCAATTTCTGTGTTTCATGCTCCATAAGAAGGTCGAAGGGATACAGTAAACCAGAAGTGAAGGATCGTAATCTAAAAATGTTCTCACAGGAAAGGTTCAAATCATAGACAGTAAGGAGAGTCAGACTTCTTGTACTTAAGTCGGCATTGTGCCTTTTGTATATAATTCCGTTACAATTTCTGTGTTTCATCGTCAATGAGAAGGTCCATGGGATACAGTAAACCTGAAGTGAAGCATCGATATCTACAACTGGTCTCCCAAGCAACGTTCAAAACATACACAGTAAGAAGAGACGTCCCTCCTGTACTCAAGTCGGCATTGTGCCCTTTGTATTTAATTCCGATGCAATTTCTGCGTTTCATCGTCAATAAGAATGTCCAAGGGATACTGTAAACCCGAAGTGAAGCATCGGAATCTAAAACACTCTCACAGGAAAGGCTCAAAACATATACAGTAAGAGCAGTCAGTCTTCTTGTACTTAATCGGCATTGTGCCTTTTCTATTTAATTCCGATTCAATTTCTGCCTTTCATCGTCAATAAGAAGGACCAAGGGATACAGTAAACCCGAAGTGAAGCATCGGAATTGAAAACAATCTCACAGGAGAGGCTCAAAACATAGACAGTAAGAGGAGTCAGTCTTCTTGTACTTAAGTCGGCATTGTGCCTTTTGTATTTAATTCCGATGCAATTTCTGTGTTTCATCGTCAATAAGAAGGTCCAAGGGATACAGTAAATCCGAAGTGAAGCATCGGAATCTAAAACAATCTCACAGGAAAGGCTCAAAACATAGACAGTAAGAGGAGTCAGTCTTCTTGTACTTAAGTCGGCATTGTGCCTTTTGTATTTAATTCCGATGCGATTTCTGTGTTTCATCGTCAATAAGAAGGTCTAAGGGATACAGTATTCCTGAAGTGAAGCATCGGAATCTAAAACTGGTCTCACAGGAAAGGTTCAAAAACATAGACAGTAAGAAGAGTCAGTCTTCTTGTACTTAAGCCGACATTGTGCCTTTTGTACTTAATTCCAATGCAATTTCTGCGTTTCGTCGTCAATACGAAGGTCCAAGGGATACAGTAAACCTGAAGTGAAGCATAGGAATCTAAAACTCGTCTGACAGGAATGGTTCAAAACATAGTAAGAACAGTCATTCTTCAGTACTGAAGTCGCATTGTGCCATTTGTATTTAATTCCGTGGCAATTTCTGTGTTTCATCGTCAATAAGAAAGTCCAAAGGATACAGTAAACCTGAAGTGAAGCATCGGAATCTACAACTGGTCTCACAGGAAAGGTACAAAGCACAGACAGTATGAAGACACATTCCTCTTGTACTTAAGTCTGCATTGTGCCTTTTTTATTTAATACCGATGCAATTTTTGTGTATCATCGTCAATAAGAAGGTCCAAGGGATACAGTAAACCTGAAGTGAAGCTTCGGAATCTAAAACTGGTCTCACAGGAAAGGTTCAAATCATAGTCAGTAAGAGGAGTCAGTCTCCTTGTACCTAAGTCGGCATTGTGCCTTTTGTGTTTAATTCCGAAGGAATTTCAGTGTTTCATCGTCAATAAGGAGGTCCAAGGGATACAGTAAACCTGAAGTGAAGCATTGGAATCTAAAACTCGTCTCACTGGAAAGGTTCAAAACATAGACAGTAATAAGAGGTATTCCTCTTGTACATAAGTTGGCATTGTGTTTTTCGTATTTAATTCCGATGCAATTTCTGTGTTTCACGCTCCATAAGAAGGTCCAAGGGATACAGTAAACATGAAGTGAAGCATCGGAATCTAAAGCTGGTCTCACAGGAAAGGTTCAAAGCATAGACAGTAAGAAGAGTCAGTCCTCTTGTACTTAAGTCAGCATTGTACATTTTGCATTTAATTCCCATGCAATTTCTGTGTTTCATCGTCAATAAGAAGGTCCAAGGGATGCAGTGAACCTGAAGTGAAGCATCGGAATCTAGAACTGTTCTCACAGGAAAGGCTCAAAACATAGACAGTAAGAAGAGTCGGTCTTCTTGTAGTTAAGTCGGCATTGTTCCTTTTGTATTTATTTCCGATGCAATTTCCGTGTATCATCGTCAAACAAAAGGTCCAAGGGATACAGTAAACCTGCCGTGAAGCATCGGAATTTTCAACTGGGCTCACAGAAAAGGTTCAAAACATAGACGAAAAGAAGAGTAAGTCTTCTTGTTCTTAAGTCGGCATTGTGCCTTTTGTTTTTAATTCCGTTGTAATAGCTGTGTTTCATCGTCAATAAGAAGGTCCAAGGGAGACAGTAACCGGAAGTGAAGCATCGGAATCTAAAACTGGTCTCACAGGAAAGGTTCAAAGCATAGACAGTAAGAAGAGTCAGTCTTCTTGTAGTTAAGTCGGCATTGTGCCTATTGTATTTAATTCCGATGCAATTTCTATGTTTCATCGCCAAAAAGGAGGTCCAAGAGGTACAGTAAACCTGACGAGAAGCATCGGAATCTTAAACTGCTCTCACAGGAAATGTTCAAACATAGGCAGTAAGAAGAGTCAGTCTTATTGTACTTATGTCGGCATTGTGCCTGTTTTATTTAATTCCGATTCAATTCCCGTGTTTCATCGTCAATACGAAGGTCCAAGCTATACAGTAATCCTGAACTGTAGCATCGGAATCTAAAACTGGTCTCACAGGAAAGGTTCAAAACATAGACAGTAAGAAGAGTCAGTCTTCTTGTACTTAAGTCGGCATTGTGCCTTCTGTTTTTAATTCCGATGCAATTTCTGTGTTTCATCGTCAATAACAAGGTCGAAGGGATACAGTAAACCAGAAGTGAAGCATCGTAATCTATAACTGGTGTCACAGGAAAGGTTCAAATCATAGTCAGTAAGGAGAGTCAGTGTTCTTGTACTTAAGTCGGCATTGTGCCTTTTGTATATAATTCCGTTGCAATTTCTGTGTTTCATCGTCAATGAGAAGGTCCAAGGGATACAGTAAACCTGAAGTGGAGCATCGATATCTACAACTGGTCTCACAAGAAAGGTTCAAAACATACACAGTAAGAAGAGACTTCCCTCCTGTACTCAAGTCGGCATTGTGCCCTTTGTATTTAATTCCGATGCTATCTCTGTGTTTCATTGTCAATAAGAAGGTCCAAGGGATACAGTAAACCTGAAGTGAAGCATCGGAATCTAAAACTGGTCTCGCAGGAATTTTTCAAACATGGACAGAAAGAAGAGTCAGTCTTCTTGTACTTCAGTCGGCATTGTGCCCTTTGTCTTTAATTCCGATGCAATTTCTGCGTTTCATCGTCAATAAGAAGGTCCACGGGATACAATAAACCCGAAGTGAAGCATCGGAATCGAAAACAATCTCACAGGAAAGGCTCAAAAAATAGACAGTAAGAGGAGTCAGTCTTCTTGTACTTAAGTCGGCATTGTGCCTTTTGTATTTAATTCCGATGCATTTTCTGTGTTTGATCGTCAATAAGAAGGTCCAAGGGACACAGTAAATCCGAAGTGAAGCACCGTAATCTAAAACAATCTCACAGGAAAGGCTCGAAACATAGACAGTAAGAGGAGTCAGTCTTCTTATACTTAAGTCGGCATTGTGCCTTTTGTATTTTATTCCGATGCAATTTCTGTGTTTCATCGTCAATAAGAAGGTCTAAGGGATACAGTATTCCTGTGGTGAAGCATCGGAATCTAAAACTGGTCTCACAGGAAAGGTTCAAAAACATAGACAGTAAGAAGAGTCAGTCTTCTTGTACTTAAGTCGGCATTGTGCCTTTTGTACTTAATTCCAATGCAATTTCGGCGTTTCATCGTCAATACGAAGGTCCAAGGGATACAGTAAACCTGAAGTGATGCATAGGAATCTATAACTCGTCTGACAGTAAAGGTTCAAAACATAGTAAGAACAGTCATTTTTCAGTACTTAAGTCGCATTGTGCCATTTGTATTTGATTCCGTGGCAATTTCTGTGTTTCATCGTCAATAAGAAATTCCAAAGGATACAGTAAACCTGAAGTGAAGCATCGGAATCTAAAACTGGTCTCACAGGAAAGGTTCAAAGCATAGACAGTGTGAAGAGACATTCCTCTTGTACTTAAGTCTGCATTCTGCGTTTTTTATTTAATTCCGATGCAATTTCTGTGTATCATCATCAACAAGAAGGTCCAAGGGATACAGCAAACCTGAAGTGAAGCATCGATATCGTAAACTGGTCTCACAGGAAAGGTTCAACTCATAGACAGAAAAAAGAGTCAGTCTTCTAGTACTTAAGTCGGCATTGTGCCTTTTGTATTTAATTCCGATGCAATTTCTGTGTTTCGACGTCAGTATGAACCTCCAATTGATACAGTAAATCTGAAATGTAGCATCAGAATCTAAAACTGGTCACACAGGAAAGTTTCAAATCATAGTCAATAAGAGGAGTCAGGCTCCTTGTACTTAAGTCGGCATGGTGCCTTTTTTGTTTAATTCCGAAGCAAATTCAGTGTTTCATCGTCAATAAGAAGGTGCCAAGGGATACAGTAAACCTGAAGTGAAGCATTGGAATCTAAAACTCGTCTCACAGGATTGGTTCAAAACATAGACAGTAATAAGAGGTATTCATCTTGTACATAAGTTGGCATTGTGTTTTTCGTATTTAATTCCGATGCAATTTCTGTGTTTCACGCTCCATAATAAGGTCCAAGGGATACAGTAAACATGAAGGGAAGCATCGGAATCTAAAGCTGGTCTCACAGGAAAAGTTTAAAACATAGACAGTAAGAAGATTCAATCTTCTTGTACTTAAGTCATCATTGTGACTTTTGTATTTAATTCCCATGCAATTTCTATGTTTCATCGTCCATAAGAAGGTCCAAGGGATACAGTAAACCTTAAATGAAGAATCAGATTCTAAAACTGGTCTCACAGGAAAGGTTCCAAACATAGACAGTAAGAAGTGTCAGAGATCTTGTTCTCAAGTCGTCCTTGTGCTTCTTGTATTGTATTCCGATGCAATTTCTGTGTTTCATCGTCAATAAGAAGGTCCAAGGCATACAGTAAACCTGAAGTGAAGCATCGGAATCTGAAACTGGTCTCACAGGAAAGGTTCAAACATAGAAAGTAAGAGGAGTCAGTCATCTTTTACTTAAGTCGGCATTGTGCCTTCTGTATTTAATTCCGATGCAATTTCTGTGTTGCATCTTCAATAAGAACGTCCAAGGGATACAGTAACCTGAAGTGAAGCATCAGAATCTAAAACTGGTCTCACAGGAAAGGTTCGAAACATAGAAAGTAAGAAGAGATAGTCTTCGTGTTCTTCAGTTGGCAATGTGCCTTTTGTATTTAATTCCGATGCAATTTCTGTGTATCATCGTCAATAAGAAGGTCCAAGGGATACAGTAAACCTGAAGTGAAGCATCGATAACGAAAACTGGTCTCACAGGAGAGATTCAAATCATAGATAGTAAGAAGTGTCAGTCTTCTAGTACTTAAGTCGGCATTGTGCCTTTTGTATTTAATTCCGATGCAATTTCTGTGTTTCGACGTCAATATGAACGACCAATTGTTACAGTAAACCTGAAATGTAGCATCGGAATCTAAAACTGGTCACACAGGAGAGTTTCAAATCATAGTCAGTATGGGTAGTCAGTATGGGTAGTCAGTCTCCTTAAGTCGGCATTGTGCCTTTTGTGTTTAATTCCGAAGCAATTTCAGTGTTTCATCGTCAATAAGAACGTCCAAGGGATATAGTAAACCTGAAGTGAAGCATCGGAATTTAAAACTGGTCTCGCAGGAAAGGTTCAAACATGGACAGAAAGAAGAGTCAGTCTTCTTGTATATAAGTCGGCATTGTGCCTTTTGTATTTAATTCCGATGCAATTTCTGCGTTTCATCGTCAATAAGAGGGTCCAAGGGATACAGTAAACCCGAAGTGAAGCATCGGAAACTAAAACAATCTCACAGGAAAGGCTCAAAACATACACAGTATGACTAGTGAGTCTTCTTGTACTTATGTCGGCATTGTGCCTTTTGTATTTCATTCCGATGCAATTTCTGTGTTTCATCGTCAATAAGAAGGTCTGAGGGATACAGTAATCCTGAAGTGAAGCATCGGAATCTAAATACTGGTCTCACAGTAAAGGTTCAAAAACATAGACAGTAAGAAGAGTCAGTCTTCTTGTACTTAAGTCGGTATTGTGCCTTTTGTATTTAATTCCAATGCAATTTCTGTGTTTCATCGTCAATACGAAGGTTCAAGGGATACAGTAATCCTGAAGTGAAGCATTGGAATCTATAACTGGTCTGACAGGAAAGGTTCAAAACATAGTAAGAACAGTCATTCTTCAGTACTCAAGTCGCATTGTGCCATTTGTATTTAATTGTTTGGCAATTTCTGTGTTTCATCGTCAATAAGAAAGTCCAAACAATACAGTAAACCTGAAGTAAAGCATCGGAATCTAAAACTGGTCTCACAGGAAAGGTTCAAAACATAGACAGTATGAAGATACATTCCTCTTGTACTTAAGTCTGCATTGTGCCTTTTTTATTTAATTCCGATGCAATTTCTGTGTATCATCGTCCCTAAGAAGGTCCAAGGGATACAGTAAACCTGAAGTGAAGCTTCGGAATCTAAAACTAGTCTCACAGGAGAGGTTCAAAACATAGACAGTACGAAGAGTTAGTCTTCTTGTACTTAAGTTGGCATTGTGCCTTTTGTATTTAATTCCGATGCAATTACTGTGTTTCATCGTCAATAACAACGTCTAAGGGAAACAGAAGGCCTGAAGTGAAGCATTACAATGTAAAACTGGTCTCACTGGAAAGGTTTAAAACATAGACAGTATAAATAGTCAGTCATCTTGTACTTAGGTTGGCATTCTGCCTTTTGTATTTAATTCCCATGCAATTTCTGTTTTTCATCGTTAATAAGAAGGTCCAAGGGATACAGCAAACCTGAAGTGAAGCATTGGAATCTAAAACTCGTCTCACAGGAAAGGTTCAAAACATAGACAGTAATAAGAGGTATTCATCTTGTACATAAGTTGGCATTGTGTTTTTCGTATTTAATTCCGATGCAATTTCTGTGTTTCACGCTCCATAAGAAGGTCCAAGGGATACAGTAAACATGAAGTGAAGCATCGGAATCTAAAGCTGGTCTCACAGGAAAAGTTTAAAACATAGACAGTAAGAAGATTCAATCTTCTTGTACTTAAGTCGGCATTGTGCCTTATGTATTTAATTCCGATGCAATTTCTGTGTTTCATCGTCAATAACAAGGACAAAGGGATATAGTAAACCTGAAGTGAAGCATCGGAATCTAAAACTGGTCTCACAGGAGAGTTTCAAAACATAGAGAGTAAGACGAATCAGTTTTCTTGTTCTTCAGTCGGCATTGTACCTTTTGTATTTATTTCCGATGATATTTCTATGTTCCATCGTCAATAAGAGAGACAAAGGGATACAGTGAACCTGAAGTGAAGCACCGAATCTAAAACTAGTCTCACAGGAAAGGTTCAAAACATAGACAGTAAGAAGAGTCAGTCCTCTTGTTGTTAAGTCGGCATTGTGCTTATTGTATTTAATTCCGATGCAATTTCTATGTTTCATCGTCAAAACGAAAGTCCAAGAGATACAGTAAACCTGACGTGAAGCATCGGAATCTTAAACTGGTCTCACAGGAAAGGTTCAAACGTAGACAGTTAGAAGAGTAAGTTTTCTTGTACTTAAGTTGGCATTGTGCCTTTCGTATTTAATACCGATGCAATTTCTGTGTTTCATGCTCCATAAGAAGGTCCAATGGATACAGTAAACACAAAATGAAGCATCGGAATCCAAAACTGGTGTCACAGGAAAAGTTTAAAACATAGACAGTAAGAAGAGTCAGTCTTCTTGTACTTAAGTCGGCATTGTGCATTTTGTATTTAATTCCCATGCAATTTCTGTGTCTCATCGTCAATACGAAGGTCCAAGGGATACAGTAAACCTTAAATGAAGCATCAGATTATAACACTGGTCTCACAGGAAATGTTCCAAACATAGACAGTAAGAAAAATCAGAGTTCTTGTCCTCAAGTCGTCCTTGTGCTTTTTGTATTGAATTCCGATGCAATTTCTGTGTTTCATCGTCAATAAGAAGGTCCAAGGCATACAGTAAACCTGAAGTGAAGCATCGGAATCTAAAACTGGTCACGCAGGAAAGGTTCAAATACAGAAAGTAAGAGGAGTCAGTCATCTTTTACTTAAGTCGGCATTGTGCCTTCTGTATTTAATTCCGATGCAATTTCTGTGTTGCATCTTCAATAAGAAGGTCCAAGCGACACAGTAACCAGAATCGAAGCATCGGAATCTAAAACTGGTCTCACAGGAAAGGTTCAAAACATAGACAGTAAGAAGAGTCAGCCTTCTTGTACTTGAGTCGTCACTGTGCGTTTTGTATTTAATTCCGATGCAATCTCTGCGTTTCATCGTCAATAAGAAGGTCCAAGGGATACAGTAAACCTGAAGTGAAGCATCGGTATGTAAAATTGATCTTACACGAAATGTTCAAACATAGACAGTATGAGGAGTCTTTCTTCTTGTACTTAAGTCGGCATTGTGATTATTGTATTTAATTCCGATGCAATCTCTGCGTTTCATCGTCAAAAAGAAAGTCCAAGAGATACAGTAAATCTGACGTGAAGCATCGGAATCTTAAACTGGTCTCACAGGAAAGGTTCAAACGTAGACAGTAAGAAGAGTCAGTCATCTTGTACTTAAGTTGGCATTGTGCATTTTGTATTTAATTCCGATGCAATTTCTATTTTTCATCGTGAATAAGAAGGTCAAAGAGACACAGTAAACCTGAAGTGAAGCATCGGAATCTAAAACTGGTCTAACAGGAAAGGTTCAATAACATAGACAGTAAGCAGAGTCAGTCTTCTTGTACTTAAGTCGGCATTGCGAATTTTGTATTTAATTCCGATGCAAGTTCTGTGTTTCATTGTCAATAAGAAGGTCCAAGGGATAAAGTAGAACTGAAGTGAAGCATTGGAATCTAAAACTGGTCTCACACGAAAGGTTCAAAACATAGACAATAAGAACAGTCTGTCTTCTTGTACTTAAGTCAGCATTGTGCCTTTTGTATGTAATTCCGATGCAATTACTGTGTTTCATCGTCAATATGAAGGTCCACGTTAAACAGAAAACCTGAAGTGAAGCATCGGAATCTCAAACTGGTCTCACAGGAAAGGTTCAAAATATAGACGGTAAGAAGAGTCAGTCTTCTTGTTGTTATGTCGGTATTGTGCTTTTTACATTTAATTCCGTTGCAATTTCTGTTCTTCATCGTCGATAAGAAGGTCCAAGGGATACAGTAAACCTGAAGTGAAGCATCGGAATCTCAAACTGGTCTCACAGGAAAGGTTCAACCATAGACAGTAAGAAGAGTCAGTCTTCTTGTACATGTGTCGGCATTGTGTCTTTCGTATTTAATTCAGATGCAATTTCTGTGCTTCATCCTCAATAAGAAGGTCCAAGGGATACAGTAAACCTGAAGTGAAGCATCGATAACTGAAACAGGTCTCACAGGAAAGGTTCAAAACATAGACAGTAAGAAGAGTCAATCTTCTTGTACTTAAGTCGGCATTGTGCTTTTTGTATTTAATTCCGAAGCAATTTATGTGTTTCATCGTCAATAAGAAGGTCCAAGGGATACAGTAAACCTGAAGTGAAGCATCGATATCTAAAACTGGTCTCACAGAAATGGTTCAAACATAGACAGTACGAGGAGTTGGTCTTCCTGTACTTAAGTCGGCATTGTGCCTTTCGTATTTAATTCCAATGCAATTTCTGTGTTTCATCGTCAATAAGAAGGTCCAAAGGATACAGCATACCTGAAGTGAAGCATTGGAATATAAAACTCGTCTCACAGGAAGGGTTCAAACGTAGACAGTAAGTAGAGTCAGTGAACTTGTACTTTAGGTGGGATTGTACTTTTTGTATTTAATTCCGATGCAATTTCTGTTTTCCATCGTGAATAAGAAGGTCAATGGGGTTACAGTAACCCTGAAGTGAAGCATCGGTATTTAAAACTGGTCTCACAGGAAAGGTCCAAAAATATAGATAGTGGGGAGAGTCAGTCTTCTAGTACTTATGTCGGCATTATGCCTTTTGTATTTAATTCCGATGCAATTTCTGTTTTCATCGTCAATAAGAAAGTCCAAGGGGATACAGTTGAACTGAAGTGGAGAATTGGAATCTAAAACTGGTCTCTCATGAAAGGTTCAAAACATAGAGAGTGATAAGAAATATTCCTCTTGTACTTAAGTTGGCATTGTGCTTTTCGTATTTAATTCCGATGCAATTTCTGTGATTCATGCTGCTTAAGATGGTCCAAAAGACACAGTAAACATGAAGAGAGGCATCGGAATCTAAAACTGGTCTCACAGGAAAAATTCAAATCATAGACAGTAAGAAGAGTCAGTCTTCTAGTACTTAAGTCGGCATTGTGCCTCTTGTATTTAATTGCGATGCAATTTCTGTGTTTCGTCGTCAATATGAACCACCAATTGATACAGTAAACCTTAAATGAAGCATCAGATTCTAAAACTGGTCTCACAGGAAAGGTTCCAAACATAGACAGTAAGAAGTGTCAGAGTTCTTGTTCTTAAGTCGTCCTTGTGCTTTTTGAATTGAATTCCGATGCAATTTCTGTGTTTCATCGTCAATAAGAAGGTCCAAGGCATACAGTAAACCTGAAGTGAAGCATCAGAATCTAAAACTGGTCTCACAGGAAAGGTTCGTACATAGAAAGTAAGAGGAGTTAGTCATCTTTTACTTAAGACGGCATTGTGCCTTCTGTATTTAATTCCGATGCAATTTCTGTGTTGCATCTTCAATAAGAAGGTCCAAGGGATACAGTAACCTGAAGTGAAGAATCATAATCTAAAACTGGTCTCACAGGAAAGGTTCAAGGCATAGACAGTAAGAAGAGTCAGTCTTCTTGTACTTGTGTCGGCATTGTGCCTTTCGCATTTAATTCAGATGCAATTTCTGTGCTTCATCGTCAATAAGAAGGTCCAAGGGATACAGTAAACCTGAAGTGAAGTATTGGAATTTAAAACTGGTCTCACAGGAATGGTTCAAAACATAGACAGTAAGAAGAGTAGAGTCATCTTGTACTTTAGTTGGCATTGTGACTTTTGTGTTTAATTCCGATGCAATTTCTGTTTTTCATTGTGAATAAGAAGGTCAAAGGGGATACAGAAAACCTGAAGTGAAGCTTCGGAATTTAAAACTGGTCTCACAGGAAAGGTTCAAAAATATAGATAGTAGGAAGAGTCAGTCTTCTTGTACTTATGTCGTCATTATGCCTTTTGTATTTAATTCCGATGCAATTTCTGTGTTTCATCGTCAATAAGAAAGTCCAAGGGGATACAGTAGAACTGAAGTGAAGCATTGGAATCTAAAACTGGTCTCTCATGAAAGGTTCAAACCATAGACAGAAAGAAGAGTCTGCCTTCATGTAATTAAGTCAGCGTTGTGGCTTTTGTATTTAATTCCGATGCAATTACTTTGTTTCATCGTTAGTTTGAACTTCCAAGGGATACACAAAACGTAAAGTGAAGCATCGGAATCTCAAACAGGTCTCACAGGAAAGGTTAAAAGCATAGACAGTAAGAACAGTCAATCTTCTTGTACATAAGTCGGCATTGTGCCTTTTTTATTTCATTCCCAAGCAATTTCTGTGTTTCATCGTCAATAGGAAGCTCCAAGAGACACAGCAAACATTAAATCAAGCATCAGATTCTAAACCTGGTCTCACAGGAAAGGTTCCAGACATAGACAGTAAAAAGTGTCAGAGTTCTTGTTCTCAAGTCGTCCTTCTGCTTTTTCCATTGAATTCCGATGCAATTTCTGTGTTTCATCGTCAATAAGAAGGTCCAAGGCATACAGTAAACCTGAGATGAAGCATCAGAATCTAAAACCGGTCTCACAGGAAAGGTTCAAACATTGAAAGTAAGAGGAGTCAGTCATCTTTTACTTAAGTCGGCATTGTGCATTCTGTATTTAATTCCTATGCAATTTCTGTGTTGCATCTTCAATATGAAGGTCCAAGGGATACAGTAACCTGAAGTGAAGCTTTGGAATCTAAATCTGGTCTCACAGGAAAGGTTCAAAACATAGACAGTAAGAAGAGTCAGTCTTCTTGTACTTGAGTCGGCACTGTGCGTTTTGTATTTAATTCCGATGCCATCTCTGCGTTTCATCGTCAATATGAAGGTCCAAGGGATACAGTAAACCTGAAGTGAAGCAACGGAATCTAAAATTGGTCTCACAAGAAACGTTCAAACATAGACAGTAAGAAGAGTCTTTCCTCTTGTACTTAAGTCGCCATTGTGCCTTTTGTATTTACTTCCGATGCAATTTCTGTGTTTCATCGTCAATAAGAAGGCCCAAGGGAAACAGAAAACCTGAAGTGAAGCATCGGAATCTAAAACTGGTCTCACAGGAAAGGTTCAAAGCATAGACAGTAAGAAAAGTTAGTCTTCTTGTACTTGTGTCGGCACTGTGCGTTTTGTATTTAATTCCGATGCAATCTCTGCGTTTCATCGTCAATAAGAAGCTCCAAGGGATACAGTAAACCTGAAGTGAAGCATCGGAATCTAAAACTGGTCTCACAAGAAATGTTCAAACATAGACAGTAAGAAGAGTCTTTCCTCTTCTACTTAGGTCGCCATTGTGCCTTTTGTAGTTACTTCCGATGCAATTTCTGTGTTTCATCGTCAATAAGAAGGTCCAGGGGATACATTCAACCTGAAGTGAAACATCAGAATCTAAAAGTGGTCTCACAGGAATGGTTCAAAACATAGACAGTAAGAAGAGTCAGTCTTCCTGTACTTACGTCGGCTTGTGCGTTTTGTATTTTATTCCGAAGTAATTTATGTGTTTCATCGTCAATAAGAAGGTCCAAGGGATACAGTAGAAGTGAAGTGAAGCATTGGAATCTAAAACTGGTCTCACAGGAATGTTGAAAACATAGACAATAAGAAGAGTCTGTCTTCTTGTACTTAAGTCAGCATTGTGCCTTTTGTATGTAATACCGATGCAGCTACTGTGTTTCATCGTCAATATGAAGGTCCAAGGGAAACAGATAACCTGAAGTGAAGCATCGGAATCTCAAACGGGTCTCACAGGAAAGGTTAAAAACATAGGCGGTAAGAAGAGTCAGTCTTCTTGTTGTTAAGTCGGTATTGTGCTTTTTGTATTTAATTCCGTTGCAATTTCTGTATTTTATCGTCGATAAGAATGTCCAAGGGATACAGTAAACCTGAAGTGAGGCATCGGAATCTCAAACTGGTCTCACAGGAAAGGTTCAAAACGTAGACGGTAAGAGATTCAGTCTTCTTGTTGTTAAGTCGGCATTGTGCCTATTGTATTTATTTCCGATGCAATTTCTGTGATTCATCGTCAATAAGAAGGTCTAAGGGAGACAGTAAACCTGAAGTGAAGCATCGATATCTAAAACAGGTCTCACAGGAAAGGTTCAAAACACAGACAGTAAGAAGAGTCAGTCTTCTTGTACTTAAGTCGGCATTGTGCCTTTTGTATTTAATTCCGATGCAATTTCTGTATTTCATCGTCAATAAGAAGGTCCAAAGGATACAGCATACCTGAAGTGAAGCATTTCAATATGAAACTCGTCTCACAAGAAAGTTTCAAACGTAGACAGTAGGAAGAGTCAGTCAACTTCTACTTATTTTGGGGTTGTGCCTTTTGTATTTAATTCCGATGCAATTTCTGATTTTCATTATGAATAAGAAGGTCAAAGGGGATACAGTAAACCTGAAGTGAAGCATCGGAATTTAAAACTGGTCTCACAGGAAAGGTTCAAAAACATAGATAGTAGGTAGAGTCAGTCTTCTTGTATTTACGTCGGCATTATGCCTTTTGTATTTAATTCCGATGAAATTTCTGTGTTTCATCGCCAATAAGAAAGTCCAAGGGGATACAGTAGAACTGAAGTGAAGCATTGGAATCTAAAACTGGTCTCTCATGAAAGGTTCAAACCATAGACAGAAAGAAGAGTCTCTCCTCATGTAATTAAGTCAGCATTGTGTCTTTTGTAATTAATTCCGATGCAATAACTTTGTTTCATCGTCAGTATGAAATTCCAAGGGATACACAAAACCTAAAGTGAAGCATCGGAATCTCAAACAAGTCTCACAGGAAAGGTTAAACACATAGACAGTGAGAACAGTCAATCTTCTTGTAGATAAGTCGGCATTGTGCCATTTGTATTTAATTCCGATGCAATTTCTGTGTTTCATCGTCAATAAGAACGCCCAAGGGATACAGTAAACCTGAAGTGCGGCATTGGAATCTAAAACTATTCGCACAGGAAAGTTTCAATACATAGACAGTAATAGGAGACACTCCTCTTGTACCTAAGTCGGCATTGTGGCTTTTGTATTTAATTCCGATGCAATTTCAGTGTATCATCGTCAATAAGAAGGTCCAAGGAATACAGTAAACCTGAAGTGAAGTAGCGGAATGTAAAACTGGTCTCACAGGAGAGTTTCAAAACATAGGCAGTAAGAAGAGTCAGCTTCTTGTCCTTCAGTCTGCATTGTACTTTTTGTAATTAATTCCGATGCAATTTCTGTGTTTCATCGTCAATAAGAGGGTCAAAGGGATACAGTGAACCTGAAGTGAAGCATCCGAATCTAAAACTGGTCTCACAGGAAAGGTTCAGAACATAGACATTAAGAAGAGTCAGTCTTCTTGTAGTTAAGTCGGTATTGTGCTTTTTGTATTCAATTCCGAAGCAATTTATGTGATTCATCGCCAATAAGAAGGTCCAAGGGATACAGTAGACCTGAAGTGAAGCATCGATATCTAAAACTGTTTTCACAGAAAAGGTTCAAAACACAGACAGTAAGAAGAGTTGGTCTTCTTGTACTTGAGTCGGCATTGTGCCTTTCGTATTTAATTCAGATGCAATTTCTGTGTTTCATCGTCAATGAGAAGGTCCAAGGGATACAGTAAACCTGAAGTGAAGTATTGGAATATAAAACTGGTCTCACAGGAATGGTTCAAATCATAGACAGTAAGAAGAATCAGTCATCTTGTACTTAAGTTGGCATTGTGCGTTTTGTATTTAATTCCGATGCAATTTCTATTTTTCATCGTGAATAAGAAGGTCAAAGGGACACAGTATCACTGAAGTGAAGCATCGGAATCTAAAACTGGTCTCACAGGAAAGGTTCAAAAACATAGACAGAAAGAAGAGTCAGTCTTCTTGTTCTTAAGTCGGCATTGTGAATTTTGTATTTAATTCCGATGCAATTTCTGTGTTTCATCGTCAATAAGAAGGTCCAAGGGATACAGTAGAACTGAAGTGAAGCATTATAATCTAAAACTGGTCTCACACGTAAGGTTCAAACATAGACAATAGGAAGAGTCTGTCTTCTTGTACTTAAGTCAGCATTGTGCCTTTTGTATGTAACTCCGATGCACTTACTGTGTTTCATCGTCAATATAAAGGTCCAAGGGAAACACAAAACCTGAAGTGAAGCATCGGAATCTCAAACTGGTCTCACAGGTAAGGTTCAAAACATAGACGATAAGAAGAGTCAGTCATCTTGTTGTAAAGTCGGTATTATGCTTTTTGTATTTAATTCCTTTGCAATTTCTGTTTTTCATCGTCGATAAGAAGGTCCAAGTTATACAGTAAACCTGAAGTGAATCATCGGAATTTGAAACTGGTCTCACAGGAAAGGTTCAAAAACATAGATAGTAGGAAGAGTCAGTCTTCTTGTACTTATGTCGGCATTATGCCTTTTGTATTTAATTCCGATGCAATTTCTGTGTTTCATCGTCAATAAGAAAGTCCAAGGGGATACAGTAGAACTGAAGTGGAGCATTGGAATCTAAAACTGGTCTCTCATGAAAGGTTCAAAACATAGACAGAAAGAAGAGTCTGCCTTCAAGTACTTAAGTCAGCATTGTGTCTTTTGTATTTAATTCCGATACAATTACTTTGTTTCATTGTCAGTATGAAGGTCCAAGGGATACACAAAACCTAAAGTGAAGCATCTGAATCTGAAACAGGTCTCACACGAAAGGTTAAAGACATAGACAGTACGAACAGTCAACCTTCCTGTAGATAAGCCGGCATTGTGCCATTTGTATTTACTTCCCATCCAATTTCTGTGTTTCATCGTCAATAAGAAGGTCCAAGGGTTACTGCAAACCTTAAATGAAGCATCAGATTCTAAAACTGGTCTCACACGAAAGGTTCAAAACATAGACAGTGGGAAATGTCAGAGTTCTTGTTCTCAAGTCGTCCTTGTGCTTTTTGTATTGAATTCCGTTGCAATTTCTGTGTTTCATTGTCAATAAGAAGGTCCAAGGCATACAGCTACCTTAAGTGAAGCATCGGAATCTAAAACTGGTCTCACAGGAATGGTTGAAAACATAGACAGTAAGAAGCGTCAGTCTTCTTGTACTTGAGTCGGCACTGTGCGTTTTGTGTTTAATTCCGATGCAATCTCTGCGTTTCATCGTCAATAAGAACGTCCAAGGGATACAGTAAACCTGAAGTGAAGCATCGGAATCCAAAACTGGTCTCACAAGAAAAGTTCAAACATAGACAGTAAGAAGAGTCTTTCCTCTTGTACTTAAGTCGCCATTGTGCCTTTTGTATTTACTTCCGATGCAATTTCTGTGTTTCATCGTCAATAAGAAGGTCCAAGGGATACATTAAACCTGAAGTGAAGCATCGGACTCTAAAAGTGGTCTCACAGGAGTGGTTCAAAACATAGACGGTAAGGAGAGTCAGTCTTCTTGTATTTAAGTCGGCATTGTGCTTTTTGTATTTAACTCCGAAGCAATTTATGTGTTTCATCGTCAATAAGAAGGTCCAGGGAATACAGTAAACCTGAAGTGAAGCATCGGTATCTAAAACTGGTCTCACAGAAAAGGTTCAATACATAGACAGTAAGAGGAGTTGGTCTTCCTGCACTTAAGACGGCATTGGGCGCTTCATATTTAATTCCGATGCAGTTTCTGTGTTTCATCGTCAATAAGTAGGTCCAAAGGATACAGCATACCTGAAATGAAGCATTGGAATATAAAACTCGTCTCACAGGAAAGGTTCAAACGTAGACAGTAAGAAGAGTCACTTAACTTGTACTTAAGTTGGAATTGTGCCTTTTGTATTTAATTCCGATGCAATTTCTGTTTTTCATCGTGAATAAGAATTTCAAAGGGAATACAGTAAACCTGAAGTGAAGCTTCGGAATTTAAAACTTGTCTCACAGGAAAGGTTCAAAAACATAGATAGTAGGAAGAGCCAGACTTCTTGTACTTATGTCGGCATTATGCCTTTTGTATTTAATTCCGATGCAATTTCTGTGTTTCATCGTCAATAAGAAAGTCCAAGGGGATACAGTAGAACTGAAGTGGAGCATTGGAATCTAAAACTGGTCTCTCATGAAAGGTTCAAAACATAGACAGAAAGAAGAGTCTGCCTTCAAGTACTTAAGTCAGCATTGTGTCTTTTGTATTTAATTCCGATACAATTACTTTGTTTCATTGTCAGTATGAAGGTCCAAGGGATACACAAAACCTAAAGTGAAGCATCGGAATCTCAAACAGGTCTCACAGGAAAGGTTAAAAACATAGACAGTAAGAACAGTCAGTCTTCTTGTAGATAAGTCGGCATTGTGCCATTTGGATTTAATTCCGAAGCAATTTCTGTGTTTCATCGTCAATAAGAAGGCCCAAGGGATACAGTAAAGCTGAAGTGAAGCATTGGAATCTAAAACTGGGGTCACAGGAAAGTTTCTATACATAGACAGAAATAAGAGACACTCCTCTTGTACTTAAGTCGGCATTGTGCTTATTGTATTAAATTCCGATGCAATTTCTGTGTTTCATCGTCTATTAGAAGATTCAAGGAGTAGAGTAAACCTGACGTCAAGCAGTGGATTCTAAAACTGGTCTCACAGGCAAGGTTCAAAACTAAGACAGTAACAAGAGACACTCCTCCTGTACTTAAGTCGACATTGTGTATTTTGTATTTCATTCCGATGCAATTTCTGTGTTTCATCGTCAATAGGAAGTACCAAGGGATACAGTAAATCTGAAGTGAAGCATCGGAGTCTAAAACTGGTCTCACAGGAAAAGTTTCAAACATAGACAGACAGAAGAGTCAGTCTTCTTGTACTGAAGTTGGCATTGTGCCTTTCGTATTTAATTCCGATGCAATTTCTGTGTTTCATCGTCATAAGAAGGTCCAAAGGATACAGTAAACCTGAAGTGAAGCATCGATATCTAAAACTGGCCTCACAGGAAAGACTCAAACCATAGAATGTAAGAAGAGTCAGTCCTCCTGTACTTAAGTCGGCATTGTACCTTTTGTATTTAATTCCGATGCAATTACTGTGTTTCATCGTCAATAAGAAGGTCCAAGGGATACTGTAAACCTGAAGTGCAGCATCGGAATCTAAAACTGTTCTCACATTAAGGTTTCAAAACATAGACAGACAGAAGAGTCAGTGTTCTTGTACATAAGTTGGCATCGTGCTTTTGTATTTAATTCCGATGCAATTTCTGTGTTTCATCGTCAATAAGAAGGTCTAAGGGAGATAGTAAACCTGAAGTGAAGCATCGATATCTAAAACAGGTCTTACAAGAAAGGTTCAAAACACAGACAGTAAGAAGAGTCTGTCTTAATGTACTTAAGTCGACATAGTGCCTTTTGTATTTAATTCCGATGCAATTTCTGTATTTTATCGTCAATAAGAAGGTCCAAAGGATACAGCATACCTGAAGTGAAGCATTGGAATATAACACTTGTCTCACAGGAAAGTTTCAAACGTAGACAGTAAGAAGAGTCAGTCAACTTGTACTTAAGTTGGGATTGTGCTTTTGTATATAATTCCGATGCAATTTCTTTTTTTCATTGTGAATAAGAAGGTCAAAGCGGATACAGTAAACCTGAAGTGAAGCATCGGAATTTAGAACTGGTCTTACAGGAAAGGTTCAAAAACATAGATAGTAGGAAGAGTCAGTCTTCTTGTACTTATGTCGGCATTATGCCTTTTGTAATTAATTCCGATGCAATTTCTGTGTTTCATCGTCAGTAAGAAAGTCCAAGGGGATGTAGTAGAACTGAAGTGAAGCATTAGAATCTATAACTGGTCCCTCATGAAAGGTTCAATCCATAGACAGAAAGAAGAGTCTGTCTTCATGTACATAAGTCAGCATTGTGTCTTTTGTATTTAATTCCGATGCAATTTTTGTGTTTCAACGTCAATAAGAGGGTCCAAGGGATACAGTAAATCTGAAGTGAAGCATTGGAATCTAAAACTGGTCTCACAGGAAAAGTTTATAACATAGACAGTAAGAAGAGTCACTCTTCTTGTACTTAAGTTGGCATTGTGCCATTTGTATTTAATTCCGATGCAGTTTCTGTGTTTCATCGTCAATAAGACGGTCCAAGGGATACAGTAAACCTGAAGTCAAGCATCGATATCTAAAACTGGTCTCACAGGAAAGACTCAAACCATGGAATGTAAGATGAGTCAGTCCTCTTGTACTTATGTCGGCATTGTGACTATTGAATTTAATTCCGATGCAATTTCTGTGTTTCATCGTCAACAATAAGGTCCAAGGGATACCGTAAACCTTAAATCAAGCATCAGATTCTAAAACTGGTCTCACAGGAAAGGTTCAAAACATAGACAGTAAGAATAGTCAGAGTTCTTGTTCTCAAGTCGTCCTTGTGTTTTTTGTATTGAATTCCGATGCAATTTCTGTGTTTCATCGTCTATTAGAATGTTCAAGGAGTAGAGTAAACCTGACGTCAAGCAGTGGATTCTAAAACTGGTCTCACAGGCAAGGTTCAAAACTAAGACAGTAACAAGAGACACTCCTCGTGTACTTAAGTCGGCATTGTGTATTTTGTATTTAATTCTGATGCAATTTCTGTGTTTCATCGTCAATA
Organism: Schistocerca serialis cubense; assembly: GCF_023864345.2. Classification (NCBI taxonomy): domain Eukaryota; kingdom Metazoa; phylum Arthropoda; class Insecta; order Orthoptera; family Acrididae; genus Schistocerca; species Schistocerca serialis. Next base: position 3,996,251 of record NW_026048482.1, read on the forward strand.
GGAAGTACCAAGGGATACAGTAAACCTGAAGTGAAGCATCGGAATCTAAAACTGGTGTCACAGGAAAAGTTTAAATCATAGACTGAAAGAAGAGTCAGTCTTCTTGTATTGAAGTTGGCATTGTGCCTTTCGTATTTAATTCCGATGCAATTTCTGTGTTTCATCGTCATAAGAAGGTCCAAGGGATACAGTAAACCTGAAGTGAAGCATCGATATCTAAAACTGGCCTCACAGGAAAGACTCAAACCATAGAATGTAAGAAGAGTCAGTCCTGTACTTAAGTCGGCATTGCGCCTCTTGTATTTAATTCCGATGCTATTACTGGGTTTCATCGTCAATAAGAAGGTCCAAGGGATACTGTAAACCTGAAGTGCAGCATCGGAAATTAAAACTGGTCTCACATTAAGGTTTCAAAACATAGACAGAAAGAAGAGTCAGACTTCTTGTACATAAGTTGGCATTGTGCTTTTGTATTTAATTCCCATGCAATTTCTGTGTTTCATCGTCTATAAGAAGGTCTAAGGGAGATAGTAAACCTGAAGTGAAGCATCGATATCTAAAACAGGTCTCATAGGAAAGGTTCAAAACACAGACAGTAAAAAGAGTCAGTCTTCTTGTACTTAAGTCGACATAGTGCCTTTTGTATTTAATTCCGATGCAATTTCTGTATTTTATCGTCAATACGAAGTTCCAAAGGATACAGCATACCTGAAGTGAAGCATTGGAATATAAAACTTGTCTCACAGGAAAGTTTCAAACGTAGACAGTAAGAAGAGTCAGTATATTTTTATACTTAAGTTGGGATTGTGCTTTTGTATTTAATTCCGATGCAATTTCTGTGTATCATCGTCAATAAGAAGGTCCAAGGGATACAGTAAACCTGAAGTGAAGCATCGATAACGAAAACTGGTCTCACAGGAGAGATTCAAATCATAGATAGTAAGAAGTGTCAGTCTTCTAGTACTTAAGTCGGCATTGTGCCTTTTGTATTTAATTCCGATGCAATTTCTGTGTTTCGACGTCAATATGAACGACCAATTGTTACAGTAAACCTGAAATGTAGCATCGGAATCTAAAACTGGTCACACAGGAGAGTTTCAAATCATAGTCAGTATGGGTAGTCAGTATGGGTAGTCAGTCTCCTTAAGTCGGCATTGTGCCTTTTGTGTTTAATTCCGAAGCAATTTCAGTGTTTCATCGTCAATAAGAACGTCCAAGGGATATAGTAAACCTGAAGTGAAGCATCGGAATTTAAAACTGGTCTCGCAGGAAAGGTTCAAACATGGACAGAAAGAAGAGTCAGTCTTCTTGTATATAAGTCGGCATTGTGCCTTTTGTATTTAATTCCGATGCAATTTCTGCGTTTCATCGTCAATAAGAGGGTCCAAGGGATACAGTAAACCCGAAGTGAAGCATCGGAAACTAAAACAATCTCACAGGAAAGGCTCAAAACATACACAGTATGACTAGTGAGTCTTCTTGTACTTATGTCGGCATTGTGCCTTTTGTATTTCATTCCGATGCAATTTCTGTGTTTCATCGTCAATAAGAAGGTCTGAGGGATACAGTAATCCTGAAGTGAAGCATCGGAATCTAAATACTGGTCTCACAGTAAAGGTTCAAAAACATAGACAGTAAGAAGAGTCAGTCTTCTTGTACTTAAGTCGGTATTGTGCCTTTTGTATTTAATTCCAATGCAATTTCTGTGTTTCATCGTCAATACGAAGGTTCAAGGGATACAGTAATCCTGAAGTGAAGCATTGGAATCTATAACTGGTCTGACAGGAAAGGTTCAAAACATAGTAAGAACAGTCATTCTTCAGTACTCAAGTCGCATTGTGCCATTTGTATTTAATTGTTTGGCAATTTCTGTGTTTCATCGTCAATAAGAAAGTCCAAACAATACAGTAAACCTGAAGTAAAGCATCGGAATCTAAAACTGGTCTCACAGGAAAGGTTCAAAACATAGACAGTATGAAGATACATTCCTCTTGTACTTAAGTCTGCATTGTGCCTTTTCTATTTAATTCCGATGCAATTTCTGTGTATCATCGTCCCTAAGAAGGTCCAAGGGATACAGTAAACCTGAAGTGAAGCTTCGGAATCTAAAACTAGTCTCACAGGAGAGGTTCAAAACATAGACAGTACGAAGAGTTAGTCTTCTTGTGCTTAAGTTGGCATTGTGCCTTTTGTATTTAATTCCGATGCAATTACTGTGTTTCATCGTCAATAACAACGTCTAAGGGAAACAGAAGGCCTGAAGTGAAGCATTACAATGTAAAACTGGTCTCACTGGAAAGGTTTAAAACATAGACAGTATAAATAGTCAGTCATCTTGTACTTAGGTTGGCATTCTGCCTTTTGTATTTAATTCCCATGCAATTTCTGTTTTTCATCGTTAATAAGAAGGTCCAAGGGATACAGCAAACCTGAAGTGAAGCATTGGAATCTAAAACTCGTCTCACAGGAAAGGTTCAAAACATAGACAGTAATAAGAGGTATTCATCTTGTACATAAGTTGGCATTGTGTTTTTCGTATTTAATTCCGATGCAATTTCTGTGTTTCACGCTCCATAAGAAGGTCCAAGGGATACAGTAAACATGAAGTGAAGCATCGGAATCTAAAGCTGGTCTCACAGGAAAAGTTTAAAACATAGACAGTAAGAAGATTCAATCTTCTTGTACTTAAGTCGGCATTGTGCCTTATGTATTTAATTCCGATGCAATTTCTGTGTTTCATCGTCAATAACAAGGACAAAGGGATATAGTAAACCTGAAGTGAAGCATCGGAATCTAAAACTGGTCTCACAGGAGAGTTTCAAAACATAGAGAGTAAGACGAATCAGTTTTCTTGTTCTTCAGTCGGCATTGTACCTTTTGTATTTATTTCCGATGATATTTCTATGTTCCATCGTCAATAAGAGAGACAAAGGGATACAGTGAACCTGAAGTGAAGCACCGAATCTAAAACTAGTCTCACAGGAAAGGTTCAAAACATAGACAGTAAGAAGAGTCAGTCCTCTTGTTGTTAAGTCGGCATTGTGCTTATTGTATTTAATTCCGATGCAATTTCTATGTTTCATCGTCAAAACGAAAGTCCAAGAGATACAGTAAACCTGACGTGAAGCATCGGAATCTTAAACTGGTCTCACAGGAAAGGTTCAAACGTAGACAGTTAGAAGAGTAAGTTTTCTTGTACTTAAGTTGGCATTGTGCCTTTCGTATTTAATACCGATGCAATTTCTGTGTTTCATGCTCCATAAGAAGGTCCAATGGATACAGTAAACATAAAATGAAGCATCGGAATCCAAAACTGGTGTCACAGGAAAAGTTTAAAACATAGACAGTAAGAAGAGTCAGTCTTCTTGTACTTAAGTCGGCATTGTGCATTTTGTATTTAATTCCCATGCAATTTCTGTGTCTCATCGTCAATACGAAGGTCCAAGGGATACAGTAAACCTTAAATGAAGCATCAGATTATAACACTGGTCTCACAGGAAATGTTCCAAACATAGACAGTAAGAAAAATCAGAGTTCTTGTCCTCAAGTCGTCCTTGTGCTTTTTGTATTGAATTCCGATGCAATTTCTGTGTTTCATCGTCAATAAGAAGGTCCAAGGCATACAGTAAACCTGAAGTGAAGCATCGGAATCTAAAACTGGTCACGCAGGAAAGGTTCAAATACAGAAAGTAAGAGGAGTCAGTCATCTTTTACTTAAGTCGGCATTGTGCCTTCTGTATTTAATTCCGATGCAATTTCTGTGTTGCATCTTCAATAAGAAGGTCCAAGCGACACAGTAACCAGAATTGAAGCATCGGAATCTAAAACTGGTCTCACAGGAAAGGTTCAAAACATAGACAGTAAGAAGAGTCAGCCTTCTTGTACTTGAGTCGTCACTGTGCGTTTTGTATTTAATTCCGATGCAATCTCTGCGTTTCATCGTCAATAAGAAGGTCCAAGGGATACAGTAAACCTGAAGTGAAGCATCGGTATGTAAAATTGATCTTACACGAAATGTTCAAACATAGACAGTATGAGGAGTCTTTCTTCTTGTACTTAAGTCGGCATTGTGATTATTGTATTTAATTCCGATGCAATCTCTGCGTTTCATCGTCAAAAAGAAAGTCCAAGAGATACAGTAAATCTGACGTGAAGCATCGGAATCTTAAACTGGTCTCACAGGAAAGGTTCAAACGTAGACAGTAAGAAGAGTCAGTCATCTTGTACTTAAGTTGGCATTGTGCATTTTGTATTTAATTCCGATGCAATTTCTATTTTTCATCGTGAATAAGAAGGTCAAAGAGACACAGTAAACCTGAAGTGAAGCATCGGAATCTAAAACTGGTCTAACAGGAAAGGTTCAATAACATAGACAGTAAGCAGAGTCAGTCTTCTTGTACTTAAGTCGGCATTGCGAATTTTGTATTTAATTCCGATGCAAGTTCTGTGTTTCATTGTCAATAAGAAGGTCCAAGGGATAAAGTAGAACTGAAGTGAAGCATTGGAATCTAAAACTGGTCTCACACGAAAGGTTCAAAACATAGACAATAAGAACAGTCTGTCTTCTTGTACTTAAGTCAGCATTGTGCCTTTTGTATGTAATTCCGATGCAATTACTGTGTTTCATCGTCAATATGAAGGTCCACGTTAAACAGAAAACCTGAAGTGAAGCATCGGAATCTCAAACTGGTCTCACAGGAAAGGTTCAAAATATAGACGGTAAGAAGAGTCAGTCTTCTTGTTGTTATGTCGGTATTGTGCTTTTTACATTTAATTCCGTTGCAATTTCTGTTCTTCATCGTCGATAAGAAGGTCCAAGGGATACAGTAAACCTGAAGTGAAGCATCGGAATCTCAAACTGGTCTCACAGGAAAGGTTCAAGGCATAGACAGTAAGAAGAGTCAGTCTTCTTGTACATGTGTCGGCATTGTGTCTTTCGTATTTAATTCAGATGCAATTTCTGTGCTTCATCCTCAATAAGAAGGTCCAAGGGATACAGTAAACCTGAAGTGAAGCATCGATAACTGAAACAGGTCTCACAGGAAAGGTTCAAAACATAGACAGTAAGAAGAGTCAATCTTCTTGTACTTAAGTCGGCATTGTGCTTTTTGTATTTAATTCCGAAGCAATTTATGTGTTTCATCGTCAATAAGAAGGTCCAAGGGATACAGTAAACCTGAAGTGAAGCATCGATATCTAAAACTGGTCTCACAGAAATGGTTCAAACATAGACAGTACGAGGAGTTGGTCTTCCTGTACTTAAGTCGGCATTGTGCCTTTCGTATTTAATTCCAATGCAATTTCTGTGTTTCATCGTCAATAAGAAGGTCCAAAGGATACAGCATACCTGAAGTGAAGCATTGGAATATAAAACTCGTCTCACAGGAAGGGTTCAAACGTAGACAGTAAGTAGAGTCAGTGAACTTGTACTTTAGGTGGGATTGTACTTTTTGTATTTAATTCCGATGCAATTTCTGTTTTCCATCGTGAATAAGAAGGTCAATGGGGTTACAGTAACCCTGAAGTGAAGCATCGGTGTTTAAAACTGGTCTCACAGGAAAGGTCCAAAAATATAGATAGTGGGGAGAGTCAGTCTTCTAGTACTTATGTCGGCATTATGCCTTTTGTATTTAATTCCGATGCAATTTCTGTTTTCATCGTCAATAAGAAAGTCCAAGGGGATACAGTTGAACTGAAGTGGAGAATTGGAATCTAAAACTGGTCTCTCATGAAAGGTTCAAAACATAGAGAGTGATAAGAAATATTCCTCTTGTACTTAAGTTGGCATTGTGCTTTTCGTATTTAATTCCGATGCAATTTCTGTGATTCATGCTGCTTAAGATGGTCCAAAAGACACAGTAAACATGAAGAGAGGCATCGGAATCTAAAACTGGTCTCACAGGAAAAATTCAAATCATAGACAGTAAGAAGAGTCAGTCTTCTAGTACTTAAGTCGGCATTGTGCCTCTTGTATTTAATTGCGATGCAATTTCTGTGTTTCGTCGTCAATATGAACCACCAATTGATACAGTAAACCTTAAATGAAGCATCAGATTCTAAAACTGGTCTCACAGGAAAGGTTCCAAACATAGACAGTAAGAAGTGTCAGAGTTCTTGTTCTTAAGTCGTCCTTGTGCTTTTTGAATTGAATTCCGATGCAATTTCTGTGTTTCATCGTCAATAAGAAGGTCCAAGGCATACAGTAAACCTGAAGTGAAGCATCAGAATCTAAAACTGGTCTCACAGGAAAGGTTCGTACATAGAAAGTAAGAGGAGTTAGTCATCTTTTACTTAAGACGGCATTGTGCCTTCTGTATTTAATTCCGATGCAATTTCTGTGTTGCATCTTCAATAAGAAGGTCCAAGGGATACAGTAACCTGAAGTGAAGAATCATAATCTAAAACTGGTCTCACAGGAAAGGTTCAAGGCATAGACAGTAAGAAGAGTCAGTCTTCTTGTACTTGTGTCGGCATTGTGCCTTTCGCATTTAATTCAGATGCAATTTCTGTGCTTCATCGTCAATAAGAAGGTCCAAGGGATACAGTAAACCTGAAGTGAAGTATTGGAATTTAAAACTGGTCTCACAGGAATGGTTCAAAACATAGACAGTAAGAAGAGTAGAGTCATCTTGTACTTTAGTTGGCATTGTGACTTTTGTGTTTAATTCCGATGCAATTTCTGTTTTTCATTGTGAATAAGAAGGTCAAAGGGGATACAGAAAACCTGAAGTGAAGCTTCGGAATTTAAAACTGGTCTCACAGGAAAGGTTCAAAAATATAGATAGTAGGAAGAGTCAGTCTTCTTGTACTTATGTCGTCATTATGCCTTTTGTATTTAATTCCGATGCAATTTCTGTGTTTCATCGTCAATAAGAAAGTCCAAGGGGATACAGTAGAACTGAAGTGAAGCATTGGAATCTAAAACTGGTCTCTCATGAAAGGTTCAAACCATAGACAGAAAGAAGAGTCTGCCTTCATGTAATTAAGTCAGCGTTGTGGCTTTTGTATTTAATTCCGATGCAATTACTTTGTTTCATCGTTAGTTTGAACTTCCAAGGGATACACAAAACGTAAAGTGAAGCATCGGAATCTCAAACAGGTCTCACAGGAAAGGTTAAAAGCATAGACAGTAAGAACAGTCAATCTTCTTGTACATAAGTCGGCATTGTGCCTTTTTTATTTCATTCCCAAGCAATTTCTGTGTTTCATCGTCAATAGGAAGCTCCAAGAGACACAGCAAACATTAAATCAAGCATCAGATTCTAAACCTGGTCTCACAGGAAAGGTTCCAGACATAGACAGTAAAAAGTGTCAGAGTTCTTGTTCTCAAGTCGTCCTTCTGCTTTTTCCATTGAATTCCGATGCAATTTCTGTGTTTCATCGTCAATAAGAAGGTCCAAGGCATACAGTAAACCTGAGATGAAGCATCAGAATCTAAAACCGGTCTCACAGGAAAGGTTCAAACATTGAAAGTAAGAGGAGTCAGTCATCTTTTACTTAAGTCGGCATTGTGCATTCTGTATTTAATTCCTATGCAATTTCTGTGTTGCATCTTCAATATGAAGGTCCAAGGGATACAGTAACCTGAAGTGAAGCTTTGGAATCTAAATCTGGTCTCACAGGAAAGGTTCAAAACATAGACAGTAAGAAGAGTCAGTCTTCTTGTACTTGAGTCGGCACTGTGCGTTTTGTATTTAATTCCGATGCCATCTCTGCGTTTCATCGTCAATATGAAGGTCCAAGGGATACAGTAAACCTGAAGTGAAGCAACGGAATCTAAAATTGGTCTCACAAGAAACGTTCAAACATAGACAGTAAGAAGAGTCTTTCCTCTTGTACTTAAGTCGCCATTGTGCCTTTTGTATTTACTTCCGATGCAATTTCTGTGTTTCATCGTCAATAAGAAGGCCCAAGGGAAACAGAAAACCTGAAGTGAAGCATCGGAATCTAAAACTGGTCTCACAGGAAAGGTTCAAAGCATAGACAGTAAGAAAAGTTAGTCTTCTTGTACTTGTGTCGGCACTGTGCGTTTTGTATTTAATTCCGATGCAATCTCTGCGTTTCATCGTCAATAAGAAGCTCCAAGGGATACAGTAAACCTGAAGTGAAGCATCGGAATCTAAAACTGGTCTCACAAGAAATGTTCAAACATAGACAGTAAGAAGAGTCTTTCCTCTTCTACTTAGGTCGCCATTGTGCCTTTTGTAGTTACTTCCGATGCAATTTCTGTGTTTCATCGTCAATAAGAAGGTCCAGGGGATACATTCAACCTGAAGTGAAACATCAGAATCTAAAAGTGGTCTCACAGGAATGGTTCAAAACATAGACAGTAAGAAGAGTCAGTCTTCCTGTACTTACGTCGGCTTGTGCGTTTTGTATTTTATTCCGAAGTAATTTATGTGTTTCATCGTCAATAAGAAGGTCCAAGGGATACAGTAGAAGTGAAGTGAAGCATTGGAATCTAAAACTGGTCTCACAGGAATGTTGAAAACATAGACAATAAGAAGAGTCTGTCTTCTTGTACTTAAGTCAGCATTGTGCCTTTTGTATGTAATACCGATGCAGCTACTGTGTTTCATCGTCAATATGAAGGTCCAAGGGAAACAGATAACCTGAAGTGAAGCATCGGAATCTCAAACGGGTCTCACAGGAAAGGTTAAAAACATAGGCGGTAAGAAGAGTCAGTCTTCTTGTTGTTAAGTCGGTATTGTGCTTTTTGTATTTAATTCCGTTGCAATTTCTGTATTTTATCGTCGATAAGAATGTCCAAGGGATACAGTAAACCTGAAGTGAGGCATCGGAATCTCAAACTGGTCTCACAGGAAAGGTTCAAAACGTAGACGGTAAGAGATTCAGTCTTCTTGTTGTTAAGTCGGCATTGTGCCTATTGTATTTATTTCCGATGCAATTTCTGTGATTCATCGTCAATAAGAAGGTCTAAGGGAGACAGTAAACCTGAAGTGAAGCATCGATATCTAAAACAGGTCTCACAGGAAAGGTTCAAAACACAGACAGTAAGAAGAGTCAGTCTTCTTGTACTTAAGTCGGCATTGTGCCTTTTGTATTTAATTCCGATGCAATTTCTGTATTTCATCGTCAATAAGAAGGTCCAAAGGATACAGCATACCTGAAGTGAAGCATTTCAATATGAAACTCGTCTCACAAGAAAGTTTCAAACGTAGACAGTAGGAAGAGTCAGTCAACTTCTACTTATTTTGGGGTTGTGCCTTTTGTATTTAATTCCGATGCAATTTCTGATTTTCATTATGAATAAGAAGGTCAAAGGGGATACAGTAAACCTGAAGTGAAGCATCGGAATTTAAAACTGGTCTCACAGGAAAGGTTCAAAAACATAGATAGTAGGTAGAGTCAGTCTTCTTGTATTTACGTCGGCATTATGCCTTTTGTATTTAATTCCGATGAAATTTCTGTGTTTCATCGCCAATAAGAAAGTCCAAGGGGATACAGTAGAACTGAAGTGAAGCATTGGAATCTAAAACTGGTCTCTCATGAAAGGTTCAAACCATAGACAGAAAGAAGAGTCTCTCCTCATGTAATTAAGTCAGCATTGTGTCTTTTGTAATTAATTCCGATGCAATAACTTTGTTTCATCGTCAGTATGAAATTCCAAGGGATACACAAAACCTAAAGTGAAGCATCGGAATCTCAAACAAGTCTCACAGGAAAGGTTAAACACATAGACAGTGAGAACAGTCAATCTTCTTGTAGATAAGTCGGCATTGTGCCATTTGTATTTAATTCCGATGCAATTTCTGTGTTTCATCGTCAATAAGAACGCCCAAGGGATACAGTAAACCTGAAGTGCGGCATTGGAATCTAAAACTATTCGCACAGGAAAGTTTCAATACATAGACAGTAATAGGAGACACTCCTCTTGTACCTAAGTCGGCATTGTGGCTTTTGTATTTAATTCCGATGCAATTTCAGTGTATCATCGTCAATAAGAAGGTCCAAGGAATACAGTAAACCTGAAGTGAAGTAGCGGAATATAAAACTGGTCTCACAGGAGAGTTTCAAAACATAGGCAGTAAGAAGAGTCAGCTTCTTGTCCTTCAGTCTGCATTGTACTTTTTGTAATTAATTCCGATGCAATTTCTGTGTTTCATCGTCAATAAGAGGGTCAAAGGGATACAGTGAACCTGAAGTGAAGCATCCGAATCTAAAACTGGTCTCACAGGAAAGGTTCAGAACATAGACATTAAGAAGAGTCAGTCTTCTTGTAGTTAAGTCGGTATTGTGCTTTTTGTATTCAATTCCGAAGCAATTTATGTGATTCATCGCCAATAAGAAGGTCCAAGGGATACAGTAGACCTGAAGTGAAGCATCGATATCTAAAACTGTTTTCACAGAAAAGGTTCAAAACACAGACAGTAAGAAGAGTTGGTCTTCTTGTACTTGAGTCGGCATTGTGCCTTTCGTATTTAATTCAGATGCAATTTCTGTGTTTCATCGTCAATGAGAAGGTCCAAGGGATACAGTAAACCTGAAGTGAAGTATTGGAATATAAAACTGGTCTCACAGGAATGGTTCAAATCATAGACAGTAAGAAGAATCAGTCATCTTGTACTTAAGTTGGCATTGTGCGTTTTGTATTTAATTCCGATGCAATTTCTATTTTTCATCGTGAATAAGAAGGTCAAAGGGACACAGTATCACTGAAGTGAAGCATCGGAATCTAAAACTGGTCTCACAGGAAAGGTTCAAAAACATAGACAGAAAGAAGAGTCAGTCTTCTTGTTCTTAAGTCGGCATTGTGAATTTTGTATTTAATTCCGATGCAATTTCTGTGTTTCATCGTCAATAAGAAGGTCCAAGGGATACAGTAGAACTGAAGTGAAGCATTATAATCTAAAACTGGTCTCACACGTAAGGTTCAAACATAGACAATAGGAAGAGTCTGTCTTCTTGTACTTAAGTCAGCATTGTGCCTTTTGTATGTAACTCCGATGCACTTACTGTGTTTCATCGTCAATATAAAGGTCCAAGGGAAACACAAAACCTGAAGTGAAGCATCGGAATCTCAAACTGGTCTCACAGGTAAGGTTCAAAACATAGACGATAAGAAGAGTCAGTCATCTTGTTGTAAAGTCGGTATTATGCTTTTTGTATTTAATTCCTTTGCAATTTCTGTTTTTCATCGTCGATAAGAAGGTCCAAGGGATACAGTAAACCTGAAGTGAATCATCGGAATTTGAAACTGGTCTCACAGGAAAGGTTCAAAAACATAGATAGTAGGAAGAGTCAGTCTTCTTGTACTTATGTCGGCATTATGCCTTTTGTATTTAATTCCGATGCAATTTCTGTGTTTCATCGTCAATAAGAAAGTCCAAGGGGATACAGTAGAACTGAAGTGGAGCATTGGAATCTAAAACTGGTCTCTCATGAAAGGTTCAAAACATAGACAGAAAGAAGAGTCTGCCTTCAAGTACTTAAGTCAGCATTGTGTCTTTTGTATTTAATTCCGATACAATTACTTTGTTTCATTGTCAGTATGAAGGTCCAAGGGATACACAAAACCTAAAGTGAAGCATCTGAATCTGAAACAGGTCTCACACGAAAGGTTAAAGACATAGACAGTACGAACAGTCAACCTTCCTGTAGATAAGCCGGCATTGTGCCATTTGTATTTACTTCCCATCCAATTTCTGTGTTTCATCGTCAATAAGAAGGTCCAAGGGTTACTGCAAACCTTAAATGAAGCATCAGATTCTAAAACTGGTCTCACACGAAAGGTTCAAAACATAGACAGTGGGAAATGTCAGAGTTCTTGTTCTCAAGTCGTCCTTGTGCTTTTTGTATTGAATTCCGTTGCAATTTCTGTGTTTCATTGTCAATAAGAAGGTCCAAGGCATACAGCTACCTTAAGTGAAGCATCGGAATCTAAAACTGGTCTCACAGGAATGGTTGAAAACATAGACAGTAAGAAGCGTCAGTCTTCTTGTACTTGAGTCGGCACTGTGCGTTTTGTGTTTAATTCCGATGCAATCTCTGCGTTTCATCGTCAATAAGAACGTCCAAGGGATACAGTAAACCTGAAGTGAAGCATCGGAATCCAAAACTGGTCTCACAAGAAAAGTTCAAACATAGACAGTAAGAAGAGTCTTTCCTCTTGTACTTAAGTCGCCATTGTGCCTTTTGTATTTACTTCCGATGCAATTTCTGTGTTTCATCGTCAATAAGAAGGTCCAAGGGATACATTAAACCTGAAGTGAAGCATCGGACTCTAAAAGTGGTCTCACAGGAGTGGTTCAAAACATAGACGGTAAGGAGAGTCAGTCTTCTTGTATTTAAGTCGGCATTGTGCTTTTTGTATTTAACTCCGAAGCAATTTATGTGTTTCATCGTCAATAAGAAGGTCCAGGGAATACAGTAAACCTGAAGTGAAGCATCGGTATCTAAAACTGGTCTCACAGAAAAGGTTCAATACATAGACAGTAAGAGGAGTTGGTCTTCCTGCACTTAAGACGGCATTGGGCGCTTCGTATTTAATTCCGATGCAGTTTCTGTGTTTCATCGTCAATAAGTAGGTCCAAAGGATACAGCATACCTGACATGAAGCATTGGAATATAAAACTCGTCTCACAGGAAAGGTTCAAACGCAGACAGTAAGAAGAGTCACTTAACTTGTACTTAAGTTGGAATTGTGCCTTTTGTATTTAATTCCGATGCAATTTCTGTTTTTCATCGTGAATAAGAATTTCAAAGGGAATACAGTAAACCTGAAGTGAAGCTTCGGAATTTAAAACTTGTCTCACAGGAAAGGTTCAAAAACATAGATAGTAGGAAGAGCCAGACTTCTTGTACTTATGTCGGCATTATGCCTTTTGTATTTAATTCCGATGCAATTTCTGTGTTTCATCGTCAATAAGAAAGTCCAAGGGGATACAGTAGAACTGAAGTGGAGCATTGGAATCTAAAACTGGTCTCTCATGAAAGGTTCAAAACATAGACAGAAAGAAGAGTCTGCCTTCAAGTACTTAAGTCAGCATTGTGTCTTTTGTATTTAATTCCGATACAATTACTTTGTTTCATTGTCAGTATGAAGGTCCAAGGGATACACAAAACCTAAAGTGAAGCATCGGAATCTCAAACAGGTCTCACAGGAAAGGTTAAAAACATAGACAGTAAGAACAGTCAGTCTTCTTGTAGATAAGTCGGCATTGTGCCATTTGGATTTAATTCCGAAGCAATTTCTGTGTTTCATCGTCAATAAGAAGGCCCAAGGGATACAGTAAAGCTGAAGTGAAGCATTGGAATCTAAAACTGGGGTCACAGGAAAGTTTCTATACATAGACAGAAATAAGAGACACTCCTCTTGTACTTAAGTCGGCATTGTGCTTATTGTATTAAATTCCGATGCAATTTCTGTGTTTCATCGTCTATTAGAAGATTCAAGGAGTAGAGTAAACCTGACGTCAAGCAGTGGATTCTAAAACTGGTCTCACAGGCAAGGTTCAAAACTAAGACAGTAACAAGAGACACTCCTCCTGTACTTAAGTCGACATTGTGTATTTTGTATTTCATTCCGATGCAATTTCTGTGTTTCATCGTCAATAGGAAGTACCAAGGGATACAGTAAATCTGAAGTGAAGCATCGGAGTCTAAAACTGGTCTCACAGGAAAAGTTTCAAACATAGACAGACAGAAGAGTCAGTCTTCTTGTACTGAAGTTGGCATTGTGCCTTTCGTATTTAATTCCGATGCAATTTCTGTGTTTCATCGTCATAAGAAGGTCCAAAGGATACAGTAAACCTGAAGTGAAGCATCGATATCTAAAACTGGCCTCACAGGAAAGACTCAAACCATAGAATGTAAGAAGAGTCAGTCCTCCTGTACTTAAGTCGGCATTGTACCTTTTGTATTTAATTCCGATGCAATTACTGTGTTTCATCGTCAATAAGAAGGTCCAAGGGATACTGTAAACCTGAAGTGCAGCATCGGAATCTAAAACTGTTCTCACATTAAGGTTTCAAAACATAGACAGACAGAAGAGTCAGTGTTCTTGTACATAAGTTGGCATCGTGCTTTTGTATTTAATTCCGATGCAATTTCTGTGTTTCATCGTCAATAAGAAGGTCTAAGGGAGATAGTAAACCTGAAGTGAAGCATCGATATCTAAAACAGGTCTTACAAGAAAGGTTCAAAACACAGACAGTAAGAAGAGTCTGTCTTAATGTACTTAAGTCGACATAGTGCCTTTTGTATTTAATTCCGATGCAATTTCTGTATTTTATCGTCAATAAGAAGGTCCAAAGGATACAGCATACCTGAAGTGAAGCATTGGAATATAACACTTGTCTCACAGGAAAGTTTCAAACGTAGACAGTAAGAAGAGTCAGTCAACTTGTACTTAAGTTGGGATTGTGCTTTTGTATATAATTCCGATGCAATTTCTTTTTTTCATTGTGAATAAGAAGGTCAAAGCGGATACAGTAAACCTGAAGTGAAGCATCGGAATTTAGAACTGGTCTTACAGGAAAGGTTCAAAAACATAGATAGTAGGAAGAGTCAGTCTTCTTGTACTTATGTCGGCATTATGCCTTTTGTAATTAATTCCGATGCAATTTCTGTGTTTCATCGTCAGTAAGAAAGTCCAAGGGGATGTAGTAGAACTGAAGTGAAGCATTAGAATCTATAACTGGTCCCTCATGAAAGGTTCAATCCATAGACAGAAAGAAGAGTCTGTCTTCATGTACATAAGTCAGCATTGTGTCTTTTGTATTTAATTCCGATGCAATTTTTGTGTTTCAACGTCAATAAGAGGGTCCAAGGGATACAGTAAATCTGAAGTGAAGCATTGGAATCTAAAACTGGTCTCACAGGAAAAGTTTATAACATAGACAGTAAGAAGAGTCACTCTTCTTGTACTTAAGTTGGCATTGTGCCATTTGTATTTAATTCCGATGCAGTTTCTGTGTTTCATCGTCAATAAGACGGTCCAAGGGATACAGTAAACCTGAAGTCAAGCATCGATATCTAAAACTGGTCTCACAGGAAAGACTCAAACCATGGAATGTAAGATGAGTCAGTCCTCTTGTACTTATGTCGGCATTGTGACTATTGAATTTAATTCCGATGCAATTTCTGTGTTTCATCGTCAACAATAAGGTCCAAGGGATACCGTAAACCTTAAATCAAGCATCAGATTCTAAAACTGGTCTCACAGGAAAGGTTCAAAACATAGACAGTAAGAATAGTCAGAGTTCTTGTTCTCAAGTCGTCCTTGTGTTTTTTGTATTGAATTCCGATGCAATTTCTGTGTTTCATCGTCTATTAGAATGTTCAAGGAGTAGAGTAAACCTGACGTCAAGCAGTGGATTCTAAAACTGGTCTCACAGGCAAGGTTCAAAACTAAGACAGTAACAAGAGACACTCCTCGTGTACTTAAGTCGGCATTGTGTATTTTGTATTTAATTCTGATGCAATTTCTGTGTTTCATCGTCAATAGGAAGTACCAAGGGATACAGTAAACCTGAAGTGAAGCATCGGAATCTAAAACTGGTGTCACAGGAAAAGTTTAAATCATAGACTGAAAGAAGAGTCAGTCTTCTTGTATTGAAGTTGGCATTGTGCCTTTCGTATTTAATTCCGATGCAATTTCTGTGTTTCATCGTCATAAGAAGGTCCAAGGGATACAGTAAACCTGAAGTGAAGCATCGATATCTAAAACTGGCCTCACAGGAAAGACTCAAACCATAGAATGTAAGAAGAGTCAGTCCTGTACTTAAGTCGGCATTGCGCCTCTTGTATTTAATTCCGATGCTATTACTGGGTTTCATCGTCAATAAGAAGGTCCAAGGGATACTGTAAACCTGAAGTGCAGCATCGGAAATTAAAACTGGTCTCACATTAAGGTTTCAAAACATAGACAGAAAGAAGAGTCAGACTTCTTGTACATAAGTTGGCATTGTGCTTTTGTATTTAATTCCCATGCAATTTCTGTGTTTCATCGTCTATAAGAAGGTCTAAGGGAGATAGTAAACCTGAAGTGAAGCATCGATATCTAAAACAGGTCTCATAGGAAAGGTTCAAAACACAGACAGTAAAAAGAGTCAGTCTTCTTGTACTTAAGTCGACATAGTGCCTTTTGTATTTAATTCCGATGCAATTTCTGTATTTTATCGTCAATACGAAGTTCCAAAGGATACAGCATACCTGAAGTGAAGCATTGGAATATAAAACTTGTCTCACAGGAAAGTTTCAAACGTAGACAGTAAGAAGAGTCAGTATATTTTTATACTTAAGTTGGGATTGTGCTTTTGTATTTAATTCCGATGCAATTTCTGTTTTTCATTGTGAATAAGAAGGTCAAAGGGGAAACAGTAAACCAGAAGTGAAGCATCACAATTTAAAACTGGTCTTACAGGAAAGGTTCAAAAACATAGATAGTAGGAAGAGTCAGTCTTCTTGTACTTATGTCGGCATTATGCCTTTTGTATTTAATTCCGATGCAATTTCTGTGTTTCATCGTCAGTAAGAAAGTCCAAGGGGATGTAGTAGAACTGAAGTGAAGCATTGGAATCTAAAACTGGTCTCTCATGAAAGGTTCAAACCATAGACAGAAAGAAGAGTCTGTCTTCATGTACATAAGTCAGCATTGTGTCTTTTTATTTAATTCCGATGCAATTACTTTGTTTCATCGTCAGTATGAAGGTCCAAGGGATACAGTAAACCTGAAGTGAAGCATCGATATCTAAAACTGTTCTCACAGAAAAGGTTCAAGACATAGACAGTAAGAGGAGTTCGTCTTCTTGTACTTAAGTCTGCATTGTGCCTTTCGTATTTAATTCAGATGCAATTTCTGTGTTTCATCGTCAATAAGAAGGTCCAAGGGATACAGTAAACCTGAGGTGAAGTATTGGAATATAAAATTGGTCTCACAGGAATGATTCAAAACATAGACAGTAAGAAGAGTCAGTCATCTTGTACTTAAGTTGGCATTGTGCGTTTTGTATTTAATTCCGATGCAATTTCTATTTTTCATCGTGAATAAGAAGGTCAAAGAGACACAGTAAACCTGAAGTGAAGTATCGGAATCTCAAAGTGGTCTCACAGGAAAGGTTCAAATCATAGACGGTAAGAAGAGTCAGTCTTCTTGTTGTTAAGTCGGAATTGTGCTTTTTGTATTTAATTCCATTGCAATTTCTGTTTTTCTACGTCTATAAGAAGGTCCATGGGATACAGTAAACCTGAAGTGAAGCATCGGAATGTAGAACTGGTCTCACAGGAAACGTTCAAAACATAGACGGTAAGAGAGTCAGTCTTCCTATACTTAAGTCGGCATTGTGCCTTGTGTATTTAATTCCGATGCAATTTCTGTGTTTCATCGTCAATAAGAAGGTCTAAGGGAGACAGTAAACCTGAAGTGAAGCATCGATATCTAAAACAGGTCTCACAGGAAAGATTCAAAACACAGACAGTAAGAAGAGTCAGTTTTCTTGTACTTAAGTCGGCATTGTGCCTTTTGTATTTAATTCCGATGCAATTTCTGTTTTTCATCGTCAATAAGAACGTCCAAATGATACAGCATACCTGAAGTGAAGCATTGGAATATAAAACTCGTCTCACAGGAAAGTTTCAAGCGTAGACAGTAAGAAGAGTCAGTCAACTTGTACTTAAGTTGGGATTGTGCCTTTTGTATTTAATTCCCATGCAATTTCTGTGTTTCATCGTCAATAAGAAGGTGCAAAGGATACAGCATACCTGAAGTGAAGCATTGGAATTTAAAACTCGTCTCACAGGAAAGGTTCAAATGTAGACAGTAAGAAGAGTCAGTCATCTTGTATTTAAGTTGGGATTGTGCCTTTTGTATTTAATTCCAATGCAATTTCTGTTTTTCATCGTGAATAAGAAGGTCAAAGGGGATACAGTAAACCTGAAGTGAAGCATCGGAATTTAAAACTGGTCTCACAGGAAGGGTTCAAAGCAATAGATAGTAGGAAGAGTCAGTCTTCTAGTACCTATGTCGGCATTATGCCTTTTGTATTTAATTCCGATGCAATTTCTGTGTTTCATCGTCAATAAGAAAGTCCAAGGGGATACAGTAGAACTGAAGTGGAGCATTGGAATCTAAAACTGGTTTCTCATGGAAATTTCAAGACATAGACAATAAGAAGAGTCTGTCTTCTTGTACTTAAGTCAGCATTGTGCCTTTTGTATGAAATTCCGATGCAATTACTGTGTTTCATCGTCAATATGAGGGTCCAAGTTAAACAGAAAACCTGATGTGAAGCATCGGAATCTCAAACTGGTCTCAGAGGAAAGGTTCAAAACTAAGACAGTAACAAGAGTCACTCCTCCTGTACTTAAGTCGGTATTGTGTATTTTGTATTTAATTCCGATGCAATTTCTGTGTTTCATCGTCAATAAGAAGGTCCAAGGCATACAGAAAACCTGAAGTGAAGCATCGGAATCTAAAACTGGTCTCACAGGAAAGGTTCAAAACATAGAAAGTAAGAAGAGTCAATCTTCTTGTACCTCAGTCGGCATTGTTCCTTTTGTATTTAATTCCGATGCAATTTCTGTATTTCATCGTCAATGAGAAGGTCCAAGGGATACAGTAAAACTGAAGTGTAGCATCGATATCTAAAACTGGTCTCACAGGAAAGGTTTAAAACATAGACATTAAGAAGAGTCATATTTCTTGTACTTAAGTCGGCATTGTGCCTTTTGTATTTCATTCCGATGCATATTCAGTGTTTCATTGTCAATAGGATGGTCCAAGGGATACGTTTAGCCTGAATTGTAGCATCAGAATCTAAAACTGGTCTCACAGTAAAGGTTCATAACATAGACAGTAAGAGGAATCAGTCTTCTTGTACTTAAAACGGCATTGTGCTTTTTGTATTTAATTCCGATGCAATTTCTGTGTTTCATCGTCAATAAGAAGGTCCAAGGGATACAGTAAACCTGAAATGAAGCATCGGAATCTCAAACAGGACTCACAGGAAAGGTTCAAACATAGACAGTAAGAACAGTCAATCTCCTTGTAGTTAAGTCGGCACTGTGCCATTTGTATTTAATTCCGATGCAATTTCTGTGTTTCATCGTCAATAAGAAGGTCCAAGGGATACAGCAAACCTGAAGTGATGCAAAAGAATCTAAAACTGGTATCACAGGAAAGGTTCAAAACATAGACAGTAACAAGAGACATTCCTCTTGTACTTAAGTTGGCATTGTGCCTTTTGTATTTATTTCCGATGCAATTTTTCTGTTTCATCGTCAATAAGAAGGTCCAAGGGATACTGTAAACATGAAGTGAAGCATCGGAATCTAAAACTGGTCTCACAGGAAAAGTTTGAAACATAGACATTAAGAACAGTCAGTCTTGTTGTACTTAAGTCGGCATTGTGCCTTTTGTATTTAATTCCGATGCAATTTCAGTGTTTCATCGTCAATAAGATGGACCAAGGGATACAGTTAACCTGAATTGTAGCATCAGATTCTAAAACTGATCTCACAGGAAAGGTTCAAAACATAGACAGTAAGAGGAGTCGCTCTTCTTGTACTTAAGTCCGCATTGTGCATTTTGCATTTAATTCCGATGCAATTTCTGTGTTTCATCGTCAATAAAAAGGTCCAAGCGATACAGTAAACCTGAAGTGAAGCATCGGAATCTCAAACAGGTCTCATAGGAAAGGTTGAAAACATAGACAATAAGAACAGTCAATCTTCTTGTAGTTAAGACGGCACTGTGCCATTTGTATTTAATTCCAATGCAATATCTTTGTTTCATCGTTAATAAGAAGCTCCAAGGGATACAGTAATCCTGAAGTGAAGCATTTGAATCTAAAACTGGTCTCACAGGAAAGCTTCAAAACATGCACAGTAATAAGAGACATTCGTCTTGTACTTAAGTTGGCATTGTGCCTTTTGTATTTAATTCCGATGCAATTTTTGTGTTTCATCGTCAATAAGAAGGTCCAAGGGATACTGTAACATGAAGTGAAGCATCGGAATGTAAAACTGGTCTCACAGGAAAAGTTTACAACAGAGACATTAAGAAGAGTCTGTCTTCTTGTACTCAAGTCGGCGTTGTGCCTTCTGTATTTAATTCCGATGCAATTTCTGTGTTTAATAGTCAATAAGAAGATCCAAGGGATACAGTACACCGCAAGTGAAGCATCGATATATAAAACAGGTCTCACAGGAAAGGCTCAAACCGTATAATGTAAGAAGAGTCAGTCTTCTTGTACTTATGTCGGCATTGTTCCTTTTGTATTTAATTCCGATGCAATTTCTGTATTTCATCGTAAATGAGAAGGTCCAAGGGATACAGTAATACTGAAGTGTAGCATCGATATCTAAAACTGGTCTCACAGGAAAGGTTTAAAACATAGACATTAAGAAGAGACATATTTCTTGTACTTAAGTCGGCATTGTGCCATTTGTATTTAATTCGGATGCAATTTCAGTGTTTCATTGTCAATAGGAAGGTCCAAGGGATACAGTAAACCTGAAGTGATGCATCGGAATCTCAAACAGGTCTCATAGGAAAGGTTGAAAACATAGACAATAAGAACAGTCAATCTTCTTGTAGTTAAAACGGCACTGTGCCATTTGTATTTAATTCCAATGCAATTTCTTTGTTTCATCGTTAATAAGAAGCTCCAAGGGATGCAGTAAACCTGAAGTGAAGCATTTGAATCTAAAACTGGTCTCACAGGAAAGCTTCAAAACATACACAGTAATAAGAGACATTCCTCTTGTACCTAAGTTGGCATTGTGCTTTTTGTATTTAATTCCGATGCAATTTCTGTGTTTCATTGTCAATAAGAATGTACAAGGGATAAAGCATACTTGAAGTGAAGCATTGGAATATAAAACTGGCCTCAGAAGAAAGGTTCAAAACATAGACAGTAAGAAGAGTCAGTCAAATTGTACGTAAATTGGCGCTGTGCCTTTTTTATTTAATTCCGATGTAATTAATGTTTTTCATCGTGCATAAGAAGGTCCAAGGGGATACAGTACATCTGAAGTGAAGCATCGGAATCTAAAACTGGTGTCATAGGAAATGTTCAGAAACATAGACAGTTATAAGAGTCAGTCTTCTTGTACTTAAGTCGGCATTGTGACTATTGTATTTACTTCCGATGCAATTTCTGTGTTTCATCGTCAATAAGAAGGTCCAAGGGAAACTGTAGATCTGAAGTGAAGCATTGGAATCTAAAACTGTTCTCACAGGAAAGGATCAAAACATAGACAATAAGAAGAGTCTGTCTCTTGTACTTAGGACAGCTTTGTGCCTTTTGTATGTAATTCCGACGCAA
Source organism: Schistocerca serialis cubense (assembly GCF_023864345.2). Classification (NCBI taxonomy): domain Eukaryota; kingdom Metazoa; phylum Arthropoda; class Insecta; order Orthoptera; family Acrididae; genus Schistocerca; species Schistocerca serialis. The sequence goes on from NW_026048482.1 coordinate 4,017,541, forward strand.
TTACTGTGTTTCATCGTCAATATGAATTTCCAAGGGATACAGAAAACCTGAAGTGAAGCATCGGAATCCCAAACTGGTCTCACAGGAAAGGTTCAAAACATAGACAGTAAGCACAGTCAATCTTCTTCTAGTTAAATCAGCATTGTGCCATTTGTATTTAATACAGTTGCAAATTCTGTGTTTCATCGCCAATAAGAAGGTCCAAAGGATACAGTAATTCTGAATTGAGGTATCGGAATCTGAAACTGGTCTCACAGAAAAGGTTAAAATCATAGACAGTAATAAGAGACATTCCTCTTGTACTTAAGTCGGCATTGTACCTTTTTTATTTAATTCCGATGCAATTTCTGTGTTTCATCGTCAATAAGAAGGTACATAGGATACAGTCAACCTGAAGTGAAGCATCGATATCTTATACTGGTCACACAGGAGAGGCTCAAATCATAGAAAGTAAGAAAAATCAGTCCTCTTGTACTTAGGTGGGCATTGGGCCTTTTGTATTTAATTCCGATGCAAATTCTGAATTTAATCGTCAATAAGAAGGTCCAAGGGATACAGTAAACTTGAAGTGAAGCATCGTAATCTTAAACTAATCTCACAGGAAAAGTTCAAAACATAGACAGTAAGAAGAGTCAGTCTTCTTGTACTTAAGTCGGCATTGTGCCTTTTGTATTTAATTCCGATGCAATTTCTGCGTTTCATCGTAAATAAGATGGTCCAAGGGACACAGCAAATCTGAATTGTTGCATCGGAATCTAAAACTGGTCTCACAGGAAAGGTTCAAAACATAGACAGTAAGCAGAGTCAGTCTTCCTTTTCTTAAGTCGGCAATGTGCATTTTGGATTGAATTCCGATGGAATTTCTGTGTTTCATCGTCAATAAGAAGGTCCAAGCCATACAGTAAACCTGAAGTGAAGCATCGGAATTTCAAACTGGTCTCACAGGATAGGTTCAAAGCAACGAATGTAAAAAGAGTCAGTCCCCTTGTACTTAAATCGGCATTTTGCCTTCTGTATTTAATTCCGATGCAATTTCTGTGTTTCATCGTCAAAGAAGAGGTCCAAGGGATGCAGTAAACCTGATGTGAAGCATCATAATCTAGAACTGGTCTCACAGGAAAGGTTCAAAACATAGACAGTAAGAATACTCTGTTTTCTTGACTTAAGTCAGCACTGCCGCTTTTGTGTTTAATTCCGATGCAATTACTGTGGTTCATCGTCAATATGAAGGTCCAAGGGATACGGTTAACCAGAAGTGGAGCATCGGAATCTAAAACTGGTCTCACAGGAACGGTTCTAAACATAGACAGTAAGAAGAGACGTTCCTCCTGTACTTAAGTCGGCATTGTGCCTTTTGTATTAAATTCCGATGAAATTTCTGTGTTACATCGTCAATCCTAAGGTCCAATGATACAGTAAACCTGAAGTGAAGCATCGGAATCTCAAACTGGTCACACAGGAAGGGTTCAAAACATAGACAGTAAGAAGAGTCAGACTTCTTGTACATAATTCGCCATTGTGCCCTTTGTATTTATTTCCAATGCAATTTCTGTGTTTCATCGTGAACAAGAAGGTCCAAGGGATACAGTAAACGTAACGTGAAGCATCGGAATATGAAACGGATCTCACACGAACGGTGCAAAACATAGACAGTAAGAGGAGTCAGTCTTCTTGTACTTAAGTCGGCATTGTGTTATTTTTATTTGATTCCGGTGCAATTTCTGTGTTTCATCGTTAATAATAAGGTCCAAGGGATACAGTAAACCTGAAGTGAAGCATCGGAATCTAAAACTGGTCTCACAGGAAAGGTTCAAACGTAGACTGCAAGAAGAGTAAGTCTTCTTGTACTTAAGTCAGCATTGTGCCATTTGTATTTAATTAAGATGCAATTTCTGTGTTTCATCGTCGATAAGAAGGTCCAAGGGATACAGTAAACCTGAAGTGAAGCATCAGAATCTACAACTGGTCTCACAGGAACGGTTCAAAACATTGACAGTAAGAAGAGTCAGTCTTCTTGTACATTAGTCGGCATTGTGACTTTCGTATTTAATTCCGATGCAATTTCTGTGTTTTGTCGTCAATAAGAAGGTCCAAGGCATACAGCAAACCTGTACTGAAGCATTGGAATATATAACTGGTCTCACAGGGATGGTTCAGAACATAGACAGTAAGAAGAGTCAGTCTTCTTGTACTTAAGTCTGCATTGTGCCTTTTGCATTTAATTCCGAAGCAATTTCTGTGTCTCATCGTCAATAACAAGGTCCGAGGGATACAGTAAACCTGAAGTGAAGCATCGATATCTAAAACTGGCCTCACGGGAAAGGTTCAAAACATAGACAGTAAAAAGAGTCAGTCTTCATGTACTTAAGTCGGCATTGTGCCTTTTGTATTTAATTCCGAAGCAATTTCCGTGTCTCATCGTCAATAACAAGGTCCGAGGGATACAGTAAACCTGATGTGAAGCACTGTAATCTGAAACTGGTTTCACATAAAAGGTTTAAAGCATAGACAGTAAGAAGAGTCCGTTTTCTTGTACTTAAGTCGACATTGTGCCTTCTGTATTAATTTCCGATGCAATTTCTGTGTTTCATCGTCAATTTCTTATTGACACACTACAGTACAGTACAGTACATACAGTAAACCTGAAGTGGAGCATCGTAATCTAAGACTGGTCTCGCAGGAAAGGTTCAAACATTGACTGTAAGAAGAGTCAGTCTTCTTGTACTTAAGTCGGCATTGTGCCTATTGTAATTAATTCCGATGCAATTTCTGTGTTTCATCGTCAATAAGAAGGTCAAAGTGATACCGTAAACCTGAAGTGAAGCATCCGAAACTAAAACTGGAATCACAAGTTAGGTTTAAAACACAGACAGTAAGAAGATTCAGTTTTCTTGTACTTAACTCGGCAGTGTGCCTTTTGTAATTAATTACGATGCAATTTCTGGGTTTCATCGTCAATAAGAAGGTTCAATTGTTACAGTAAACCTGAAGTGAAGCATCGATATCTAAAACTGGTCTCAAAGGAAAGGTTCAAAACATAGACAGTAAGAAGAGTCAGTCTTCTTGTACTAAAGTCTGCATTGTGCCTTTTGCATTTAATTCCGAAGCAATTTCTGTGTCTCATCGTCAATAACAAGGTCCGAGGGATACAGTAAACCTGAAGTGAAGCATCGGAATTTTAAAACTGGTCTCACAGGAAAGGTTCAAGTCATAGACAGAAAGAAGAGTCAGTCTTCTTGTACTTAAGTCGCCATTGTGCCTTTTGTATTTAATTCCGATGCAATTTCTGTGTTTCATCGTCAACAAGTAGGCCATGGAATACAGCAAACCTGAAGTGAAGCATTGGAATATTCTAGTACTTAAATCGGCATTGTGCCTTTTGTATTTAATTCCGATGCAATTTCTGTGTCTCATCGTCAATAAGGAGGTTAAAGGGATACACTAAACGTGAAGTGAAGCGTCGGAATCTTAAGCTTCTCTCACAGGAAAGGTTGAAACATAGATAGTAAGAAGAGTCAGTCTTCTTGTGCTAAAGTCGGCATTGTGCCTTTTGTATTTAATTCCGATGCAATTTCTGTGTTTCATCGTCAATAACAAGGTCCAAGGGATACAGTAAACCTGAAGTGAAGCATCTGAATCTAAAACTTGCCTCACAGGAAGGGTTCAAAGCATAGACAGTAAGACGAGTCATCCGTCTGGTACTTAAGTCGGCATTGTGACTTTCGAATTGACTTCCGATGCAATTTCTGTGTTTTATCGTCAATGAGAAGGTCCAAGGGATACAGTAAACCTGAAGTGAAAATCAGAATCTAAAGCTGGTCTCAAAGAAAAAGGATTAAAACATAGACAGTAACAAGACTCAGACATCTTGTACCTAAGGTTGCATTGTGCCTTTTGTACTTAATTTCGATGCAATTTCTCTGCTTCATCGTCAATAAGAAGGTCCAAGGGATACAGTAAAACTGAAGTGAAGCATCGGAATTTAAAACTGGTCTCACAGGTAAGGTTCAAGGCCTAGACAGTAAGAAGACTCAGTCTTCTTGTACCTAAGTCGGCATTGTGCCCTTTGTATTTAATTCCGATTTAATTTCTGTGTTTCATCGTCAATGGGAAGGTCCAAAAGATACAGCAAAGCTGAAGTGAAGCACTGGAATATAAAACTGGTCTCACAGGATAGGTTCAAAACATAGACAGTAAGAAGAGTCAGTCTTCTTGTACTTAAATCGGCATTCTGCCTTTTGTATGTAATTTCGATGCAATTTCCGTGTTTCATCGTCAATAAGAAGGCACAAGGGATACTGTAAACCTGAAGTGAAGCATCGGAATCTAAAACTGGTCTCACAGGAAAGGTTCAAAAACATAGACAGTAAGGAGAGTCCGTCTTCATGCACTTAAGTCGGCATTGTGCCTTTTGTATTTGATTCCGATGCAATTTCTGTGTTTCATCGTCAATAAGAAGGTCCAAGGGATACGGTAAACCACAAGTGAAGCATCGTATTCTAAAACTGGTCTCACAGGAAAGGTTCTAATCATAGACAGTAAGAAGAGACATTCCCCTTGTACTTAAGTCGGCATTGTGCCATTTGGATTTAATTCCGATGCAATTTCAGTGTTTCATCGTCATTAAGAAGGCCCAAGGGATACAGTAAACCTGAGGTGAAGCATCGGAATCTTAAACTGGTCTCTCAGGAATGGTTCAAATCATAGTCAGCAAGAAGAGTCAGTCTTCTTGTACTTCAATCGGCATTGTGCCTTTTGTATTTAATTCCGGTGCAATATCTGTGTTTCATCGACAATAAGCAGGTGCAAGTGATACAGTATAACTGATGTGAAGCATCGGAATCTAAAACTGGTCTCACAGGAAAGGCTTAAACAAAGACAGTAAGAAGAGGCAGTCTTCTTCTACTTATGTCGGCATTGTGCCTTTTGTATTTAATTCCGATGCAATTTCTGTGTTTCATCGCCAATAAGAGGGTTCAAGGGGTATGGTTAACCTGAAGTGAAGCATCGGAATGTAAAACTAGTATCACAGGAAAGGTTCAAAACATAGGCAGTAAGAACAGTCAGTCTTCCTGTACTTAAGTCTGCAATGTGACTTTTGTATTTAATTCCGATGCAATTTCTGTGTTTTATCGTCAATAGGAAGGTCCAAGGGATACAGTATACCTGAAGTGAAGCATCGAAATCTAAAACTGGTCTCACAGGATTGGTTCAAAACATAGACAGCAAGAAGAGTCAGGCTTCTTGTACTTAAGTTGGCATTGTGCCTTTTGTATTTAATTCCGATTTAATTTCTGTGTTTCATCGTCAATGGGAAGGTCCAAAAGATACAGCAAAGCTGAAGTGAAGCACTGGAATATAAAACTGGTCTCACAGGATAGGTTCAAAACATAGACAGTAAGAAGAGTCAGTCTTCTTGTACTTAAATCGGCATTCTGCCTTTTGTATGTAATTTCGATGCAATTTCCGTGTTTCATCGTCAATAAGAAGGCACAAGGGATACTGTAAACCTGAAGTGAAGCATCGGAATCTAAAACTGGTCTCACAGGAAAGGTTCAAAAACATAGACAGTAAGGAGAGTCCGTCTTCATGCACTTAAGTCGGCATTGTGCCTTTTGTATTTGATTCCGATGCAATTTCTGTGTTTCATCGTCAATAAGAAGGTCCAAGGGATACGGTAAACCACAAGTGAAGCATCGTATTCTAAAACTGGTCTCACAGGAAAGGTTCTAATCATAGACAGTAAGAAGAGACATTCCCCTTGTACTTAAGTCGGCATTGTGCCATTTGGATTTAATTCCGATGCAATTTCAGTGTTTCATCGTCATTAAGAAGGCCCAAGGGATACAGTAAACCTGAGGTGAAGCATCGGAATCTTAAACTGGTCTCTCAGGAATGGTTCAAATCATAGTCAGCAAGAAGAGTCAGTCTTCTTGTACTTCAATCGGCATTGTGCCTTTTGTATTTAATTCCGGTGCAATATCTGTGTTTCATCGACAATAAGCAGGTGCAAGTGATACAGTATAACTGATGTGAAGCATCGGAATCTAAAACTGGTCTCACAGGAAAGGCTTAAACAAAGACAGTAAGAAGAGGCAGTCTTCTTCTACTTATGTCGGCATTGTGCCTTTTGTATTTAATTCCGATGCAATTTCTGTGTTTCATCGCCAATAAGAGGGTTCAAGGGGTATGGTTAACCTGAAGTGAAGCATCGGAATGTAAAACTAGTATCACAGGAAAGGTTCAAAACATAGGCAGTAAGAACAGTCAGTCCTCCTGTACTTAAGTCTGCAATGTGACTTTTGTATTTAATTCCGATGCAATTTCTGTGTTTTATCGTCAATAGGAAGGTCCAAGGGATACAGTATACCTGAAGTGAAGCATCGAAATCTAAAACTGGTCTCACAGGATTGGTTCAAAACATAGACAGCAAGAAGAGTCAGGCTTCTTGTACTTAAGTTGGCATTGTGCCTTTTGTATTTAATTCCGATGCAATTTCTGTGTTACATCGTCAATAAGAAGGTCCAAGGAATACAGTAAACCTGAAGTGAAGCATCTGAAACTAAAACTGGTCACACAGGAAAGGCGCAAAGCATAGACAGTAAGGAGAGGCCCTTTTCTTGTACTTTAGTCGACTTTGTGCGTTTTGTATTTCATTTCGATGCAATTACTGTGTTTCATCGTCAATATGAAGGTCCAAGGGATACAGAAAACATGAAGTGAAGCATCGCAATCTCAAACTGGTCTCACAGGAAAGGTTCAAATCATAGACAGTAAGAACAGTCAGTCCTCTAGTACTGAAGACGGCATTGTGCCTTTTGTATTTAATTCCGATGCAATTTCTGTGTTTCATCGTCGATAAGAAGGTCCATGGGATACAGTAAACCCGAAGAGAAGCATCGTAATATAAAACTGGTCTCACAGGAAAGTATCCAATTATAGACAGTAAGAAGAGTCAGTCTTCTGGTACTAGAGTCGGCATTGTGCCTTTTGTATTTAATTCCGATGCAATATCTGTGTTTCATCGACAACAAGCAGGTGCAAGTGATACAGTATACCTGATATGAAGCATCGGAATCTAAAACTGGTCTCACAGGAAAGGCTAAACAAAGACAGTAAGAAGAGTCAGTCTTCTTCTACTTATGTCGGCATTGTGCCTTTTGTAACTAATTCCGATGCTATTTCTGTGTTTCATCGTCAATAAGAAGGTCTAAATTATGCAGTAAACCTGAAGTGAATCATCGGAATCTAAAACTGCTCTCACAGCAAAGGATCAAATCATAGAATGTAAGAAGAGTCAGTCCTCCTGTACTTAAGTTGGGAGTGCGTCTTTTGTTTCTAATTCCGATACAATTTCTGTGTTTCATCGACAATAAGAGGGTCCAAGGGATACAGTGAATCTGAAGTAATGCATCGGAATCAGAAACTGGTCTCACAGGAAAGGTTCAAAACATAGACAGTAAGAAGAGTCAGTCTTCTTGTACTTAAGTCGGCATTTTGACTTTCGTATTGAATTCCGATGCAATTTCTGTGCTTTATTGGCAACAAGAAGGCACAAGGGATACAGTAAACCTGAACTGAAGCATCCGAATCTAAAACTGGTATCACAGGACAGGTTTAAAACATAGACAGTAAGAAGATCCAGTCTTCTTGTACTTAAGTCGGCATTGTGCCATTTATATTTAATTCCGATGCAATTTCTGTGTTTCTCCGTCAATAACAAGGTCCAGGGATACAGTAAACCTGGAGTGCAGCAACGTAATCTAAAACTGGTCTCACAGGGAGGGTTCAAACATAGACAGGAAGATGAGTCAGTCTTCTTGTACTTAAGTCGGTATTGTGCCTTTCGTATTTAATTCCGATACAATTTCTGCATTTCATCGTCAGTAAGAAGGTTCAAGGAATACACTAAACCTGAAGTGAAGCAGCGGAATCTAGAACTGGTCTCACAGGTAATGTTCAAATCTAAGGCAGTGAGAAGAGACATTCCTCCCGTACTTTAGTCGGCTTTGTGCCTTTTGTATTTAATTCCGATGCAATTTCTGTGATTCATCGTCAATAAGAAGGCCCAAGGGATGCAGTAAACCTGAAGTGAAGCGTCGGAATCTAAAACTGGTCTCACAGGAAAGGTGCTAAGCATAGACAGTAAGAGGAGTCAGTCTTCTTGTACTTCAGTCGGAATTATGCCTTTTGTATATAATTCCGATGCAATTTCTGTGCTTCATCGTCAATAGGAAGGTCCAAGGGATACAGTAAACCTGAAGTGAAGCATCGGAATTTAAAACTGATCTCACTAGGAAGGTCCAATTCATAGACAGTAAGAAGAGACAGTCTTCTTGTACTTAAGTCGGCATTGTGCCGTTTGTATTTAATTCCGATGAAATTTCTGTGTTTCATCGTCAATAGTAAGGTCCAAGGGATACAGCAAACCTGAAGTGAAGCATCGGAATATAATACTGGTCTCACAGGAAAGGCTTAAACAAAGACAGTAAGAAGAGTCAGTCCTGTTGCACTTATGTCAGCGTTGAGCCTTTTGTTTTTAAATTCCGCTGCCATTTCTGTGTTTCATCGTCAATAAGAAGGTCCAAGAGATACAGTAAACCTGAAGTGAAGCATCGGAATCTAAAACTGGTCTCACAGGAAAGGTTCAAAACATTGACAGTAAGAAGAGTCAGTCTTCTTGTACTTAAGTCGGCATTGTGCCTTTTGTATTTAATTCCGATGCAATTTCTGTGTTTCATCGTCAATAAGAAAGTCCAAGGGATACAGTAAACCTGAAGTGAAGCATCGTAATCTAAAACAAGTCTCACAGGAAAGGTTCAAATCGTAGACTGTAAGAAGAGTCAGTCCTCTTGTACTTAAGTGGGGAGTGTGTCTTTTGTATTTAATTCCGATGCAATTTCTGTGTTTCATCAAGAAGGTCCAAGGGTTACAGTAAATCTGATGTAAGGCATCGGAATCTAAAACTGGTCTCACAGGAAATGTTTACAACATAGACAGTAAGAAGAGTCAGTCTTATTGTACTTAAGTGGTCATTGTGCCTTTTGTAATTAATTCCGATGCAATTTCTGTGTTTCATCGTCAAGAAGTAGGTCCAAGAGATACATTAAACCTGAAGCGAAGCATCGATATCCAAAACAGGTCTCACAGGAAAGGTTCAAAACATAGACAGTAAGAAGAGTCAGTCTTCTTGTACATAAATCGGCTTGGTGCCTTTCGTATTTAATTCCGGTGCATTTTCCGTGTCTCACGTCAATAACAAGGTCCAAGGTATACAGTAAACCTGAAGTGAAACATCGGAATCTATAACTGGTCTCACAGGAAAGTTTCAAATCTTTGATTGTAAGAAGGGTCAGTACTCTTCTACTTAAGTCAGCATTGTGCCTTTTGTATTTAATTACGATGCAATTTCTGGGTTTCATCGGTAATAAGAAGGGGCAAGGGATACAGTAATCCTGAAGTGAAGCATCGGAAACTAAAACTGGTCTCACAGGAATGTTTCAAATCATAGACAGTAAGAAGAGACATTCCTCCTGTACTTAAGTCGGCATTGTGCCTTTTGTATTTAGTTCCGATGCAATTTCGTCAATAAGAAGATCCAAGGGATACAGTAAACCTAAAGTGAAGCATCGGAACTGAAAAGTGGTCTCACAGGAAATGTTCGAAAAATATACTGTAAGAAGAGTCAGTCTTCTTGTACTTCAGTCGGCATTGTGCCTTTTGTATATAATTCCGATGCAACTTCTGTGTTTCATCGCCAATAAGAAGGTGCAACTGGTACAGTAAACCTGATGTGAAGCATCGGAATCTGAAACTGGTCTCACAGGAAAGGCTTAAACATAGACAGTGAGAAGAGTCAGTCTTCTTGTACTTAGGTCGGCATTGTGCCTTCTGTATTTAATTCCGATGCAATTTCTGTGTTTCATCGTCAATTAGGAGGTCCAAGGGATACAGTAAACCTCAAGTGAAGCATCGGAATCTAACACGGGTATCACAGGAAAGGTCCAAAACATAGACAGTAAGAAGAGTCCGTCTTCGTCCGCATTGTGCCTATTGTATTTAATTCCGATGCAATTTCTGTGTTTCTTAGTCATTTAGAAGATCCAAGGTATACAGTAAACATGAAGTGAAGTATCGTAATCTAAAACTCGTCTCACAGCAAAGGTTCACAACATAGACAGTAAGAAGAGTCAGTTGTCTTGTACTTATGTGGGGATTGTGCCTTTTGTATTTAATTCCGATGCAGTTTCTGTGTTTCATCTTCAGTAAGAAGGTCCAAGGGATACAGTAAACCTGAAGTGAAGCATCGGAATTCAAAACTGGTCTCGCAGGAAAGAATCAAATCATAGAATGTGAGAAAAACAGTCCTCTTGTACTTAAGTCGGCATTGTGACTTTTGTATTTAATTCCGATGCAATTTCAGTGTTTCATCGTCAATAAAAAGGCCCAAGGGGTACACTAGACCAGAAGTGAAGCATCTGAATCTAAAACTGGTCTCGCTCGAAAGGTTCAAAACATAGACAGTGATAAGAGACATTCCTCTTGTACTTAAGTCGGCATTGTGCATTTGGAATTTAATTCCGATGCAAATTCTGTGTTTCATCGTCAATAAGTAGGTCCAAGGGATACATTAAACCTGAAGTGAAGCATCGGAATCTAAAACTGGTCTCACAGGAAAGGTTCAAAAACATAGACAGTAAGAAGAGTCAGTCTTCTTGTACTTAAGTCGGCATTGTGCCTTTTGTATTTAATTCCGATGCAATTTCGTCGATAAAAAGGTCCAAGGGATACAGTAAACCGAAAATGAAGCATCGGAATCTAAAAGTGATCTCACAGGAAAGGTTCGAAAAATTTACGGTAAGACGAGTCAGTCTTGTTGTATTTCAGTCGGCATTTTGCCTTTTGTATTTAATTCCAATGCAATTTCTGTGTTTCATCGCCAATAAGAAGGTGCAACTGGTACAGTAAACCTGATGTGAAGCATCGGAATCTGAAACTGGTCTCACAGGATAGGCTTGAACATAGACAGTAAGAAGAGTCAGTCTTCTTGTACTTAAGTCGGCATTGTGCCCTTTGTATTTAATTCCGATGCAATTTCTGTGTTTCGTCGTCAATAAGAAGGTCCAAGGGACACAGTACACCTCAAGTGAAGCATCGGAAGCTAAAACGGGTATCACAGGCAAGGTTCAAAACATAGACTGTAAGAAGAGTCTGTCTTCGTCCGCATTGTGCTTTTGGAATTTAATTACAATGAAATTTCTGTGTTTCTTCGTCATTTAGAAGGTCCAAGGTATACAGTAAACCTGACGTGAAGCATCGGAATCTAAAACTGGTTTCACAGCAAAGGTTCAAATCACAGAATGTTAGAAGAGTCAGTCCTCTTGTACTTAAGTCGGCATTGTGCCATTTGTATTTAATTCCGATGCAATTTCTGGGTTTCATCGTCCTTAAGAAGGGCCAAGGGATACAGTAAACCTGAAGTGAAGCACCGGAAACTAAAACTGATCTCACAGGAAAGTTACAAGTCATAGACAGAAAGAAGAGGCGTTTCTCTTGTACTTAAGTCGGCATTGTGCTTTCTGTAATTAATTCCGAAGCAACTTCGTCAATAAGAAGGTCCAAGGGATACAGTAACCATGAAGCGGAGCATCGGAATCTAAAAGTGGTCGCACAGGAAAGGTTCGAAACATTGACAGTGAGAAGAGTCAGTCTTCTTGTACTTAAGTCGGCATTGAGCCATTTGATTTAAATCCCGACGCAAACTCTGTGTTTCAGCGTCAATGTGAAGGTCCATCGGATACAGTAAAGCTGCATTGGTGCATCGGAATCTAATACTGGTCTCCCAGGTAACGTTGGCAGCAATTCACAAACAATGAGAAGAGTCAGTCTTCTTGTACTTAAGTCGGCATTGAGCCATTTGATTTAAATCCCCACGCAATCTCTGTGTTTCATCGTCAATGTGAAGGTCCATTGGATACAGTAAAGCTGCATTGGTGCATCGTAATCTAATACTGGTCTCCCAGGAAACGATCAATGGGAACCATAAGCAATGAGAAGCCTCAGTCGTCTTTATTTTAAGTCGGCATTGTGTCATTTGAATTAAATCCCGACGAAATATCTGTGTTACATCGTCAATGTGAAGGTCCATCAGATACAGTAAAGCTGCAATTGTGCATCGGAATCTAATAATCTAATACTGGCCTCCCAGGAAACGTTCATATCATACCACCAACAATGAGTAGAGTCAGTCTTCTTGTACTTAAGCCATTTGATTTAAATCCCGACGCAAACTCTGTGTTTCAGCGTCAATGTGAAGGTCCATCGGATACAGTAAAGCTGCATTGGTGCATCGGAATCTAATACTGGTCTCCCAGATAACGTTGGAAGCAATTCACAAACAATGAGAAGAGTCAGTCTTCTTGTACCTAAGTCGGCATTGAGCCATTTGAATGAAATCCCCACGCAATCTCTGTGTTTCATCGTCAATGTGAAGGTCCATCGGATGCAGTAAAGCTGCAATGATGCATCGGAATCTAATAATGGTCTCCAAAGAAACGCTCGAAGCAATTGACAAACAATGAGAAGAGTAAGTCTTCTCGTACTTAAGTCGGCATTGGTTCATTTGAATTAAATCCCGAAGCAATTTCTGTGCTTCATCGTCAATGTGATGGTCCATCGGATGCAGTAAAGCTGCATTGGTGCATCGGAATCTAATACTGGTCCCCCAGGAAACGCTTAAACATACCACAAACAATGAGAAGAGGCTGTCTTCTTGTACTTAAGTCGGCATTGAGCTATTTGAATTAAATCCCGACGCAATTTCCGTGTTTCATCGTTAATGTGAAGGTCCATCGGATACAGTAAAGCTGCATTGGTGCATCGTAATCTAATACTGGTCTCCCAGGAAACGATCAAAGCAAACCACAAACAATAAGAAGAGTCAGTCTTCTTGTACTTAAGTCGGCATTGTGTGGTTTGCTATGAGCTTTCCTGGGAGACCAGTATTAGATTCCGATGCACCAATGCAGCTTTACTGCATCCGATGGACCTTCACATTGACGATGAAACAGAGATATTGCTTCGGGATTTAATTCAAATGGCACAATACCGACTTACGTTAAAAAAGACTGACGCTTCTCATTGCTTATGGTTCCCATTGATCATTTCCTGGGAGACCAGTATTAGATTACGATGCACCAATGCAGCTTTACTGTATCCAATGGACCTTCACATTGACGATGTAACACAGAGATTGCGGGGGGATTTAATTCAAATGGCTCAATGCCGACTTAAGTACAAGAAGACTGACTCTTCTCATTGTTTGTGGTTTGCTTTGATCGTTTCCTGGGGGACCAGTATTAGATTCCGATGCACCAATGCAGCTTTACTGTATCTGATGGACCTTCACTTTGACGATGTAACACAGATATTTCGTCGGGATTTCATTCAAAGGACACAATGCCGACTTAAGTACAAGAAGACTGACTCTTCTCATTGTTTATGGTTTCCTTTAAGCGTTTCCTAGGAGAAAAGTATTAGATTCCGATGTACAAATGCAGCGTTACTGTATCTAATGGCCTTCACATTGACGATGAAACATAGAATTTGCGTCGGGATTTAATTCAAATGGCACAATGCCGACTGAAGTACAAGAAGACTGCCTCTTTTCATTGTTTGTGGTTTGATTTGAGCTCTCCTGGGAGACCAGTATTGGATTCCGATGCACGAATGCAGCTTCACTGCATCCGATGGACCTTCACATTGACGATGAAACAGAGATATTGCTTCGGGATTTAATTCAAATGGCACAATGCCGACATAAGTACAAGAAGACTGACTCTTCTCATTGTTTGTGGTTTGCTTTGATCGTTTCCTGGGGGACCAGTATTAGATTCCGATGCACCAATGCAGCTTTACTGCATCCGATAGACCTTCACATTGATGATGAAACACAGAAATTGCTTCGGGATTTAATTCAAATGATCCAATGCCGACTTAAGTACAAGAAGACTTACTCTTCTCATTGTTTGTGGTATGATTTGAACGTTTCCTGTGAGGCAAGTATTAGATTCCGATGCACAAATGCAGCTTTACTGTATCCGTTGGCCTTCACATTGACGATGTAACACAGATATTGCGTCGGGATTTATTTGTAATGGCTCAATGCCAACTTATGTACAAGAAGACTGCTTCTTTTCATTGTTTGTGGTTTGCTTTGAGCTTTCCTGGGAGACCAGTAATAGATTCCGATGCACCAATGGAGCTTTACTGCATCCAATGGACCTTCACATTGACGATGAAAAAGATATATTGCTTCGGGATTTAATTCAAATGGCACAATGTTGACATAAGTATAAGATGACTGACTCTTCTCATTGTTTGTGGTGTGCTTTGATCGTTTCCTGGGAGACCAGTATTATATTCCGATGCACGAATGCAGCTATACTGTGTCCGATGGACCTTTACATTGACGATGAAACACAGAAATTGCGTCGGGATTTAATACAAATGACACAATGCTGACTTTAGTACAAGAAGACTGACTCTTATCATTGTTTATGGTTTCCTTTAGGCGTTTCCTGGAAGAAAAGTATTGGATTCCGATGCACCAATGCAGCGTTACTGTATCTAATGGACCTTCACATTGACAACGAAACACTGAAATTGCGACGGGATTTAATTTAAATGGCTCAATGCCGACTTAAGTACAAGAAGACTGACTCTTCTCACTCTTTATGAATTGATAAGAGCGTTTTCTGGGAGACCAGTATTAGATTCCGATGCACCAATGCAGCTTTACTGTATCCGATGGACCTTCTCATTGACGATGAAACACAGAAATTGCATCGGGAATTAATTCAAATGGCACAATGCAGAAGAGGTACAAAAAGACTGCCACTTCTCATTGTTTGTGGTTTTGTTTGAGCGTTTCCTGGGAGACCAGTATTAGATTTCGATGAACGAATGCATCTTTACTGTATCCGATGGACCATCATATTGACAATGAAACACAGATATTGCGGCGGGATTTAAATCAAATGGTACAATGCTGACTTAAGTGCAAGTAGACAGACACTTCTCATTTTTTGTGGTTTGCTTTGATCGTTTTCTGGGAGACCAGTATTAGATTCCGATGCACCAATGCAGCTTTACTCTATCCGATGGACCTTCACATTGACGATGAAACACAGAAATTGAGTCGGGATTTAATTCAAATGGCTCTATGCCGATTTAAGTACAAGAAGAATGACTCTTCTCATTGTTTGTGAATTGCTTCGAGCGTTTTCTGGGATGCCAGTATTAGATTCCGATGTACCAATGCAGCTTTACTGTATCCGATGGGCCTTCACATTGCCGATAAAAAACAGAAATTGCGTCGGGATTTAAATCATATGGCTCAATGCCGACTTAAGTACAAGAAGACTGCCTCTTCCCATTGTTTGTGGTTTGCTTTGAACGTTTCCTGGGAGACCAGTGTTAGATTCCGATTAACCAATGAAGCTTGACTGTATCCGATGGACATTCACATTGCTGATGAAACACAGAAATTGCGTCGTGATTTAATTCAAATGGCACAATGCCGACTTAAGTACAAGAAGACTGACTCTTCTCATTGCTTGTGGTTTCCTTTGAGCGCTTCCTGGGATACCAGTATTAGATTCCGATGCACCAATGCTGCTTTACTGTATCCGTTGCCCTTCACATTGACGATGAAACACAGATATTGCGTCAAGATTTAATTCTAATGCCTCAATGCCGAATTAAGTACAAGAGGACTGCTTCTTCTCATTGTTTGTGGTTTGCTTTGAGCGCTTCCTGGGAGACCATTATTAGATTCCGAAGCTCTAATGCAGCTTTACTGTATCCGATGGACCTTCTCATTGACGATGAAACACAGAAATTGCGTCTGGATTTAATTCAAATTGCACAATGCCGACTTAAGTACAAGAAGACTGACTCCTCTCATTGTTTGTGGTTTGCTTTGATCGATTCCTGGGAGACCAGTATTAGATTCCGATGCACCAATCCAGCTTTACTGTATCCGATGGACCTGCACATTGGCGTTGAAACACAGAAATTGCGTCGGGATATAATACAAATGACACAATGCCGACTTAACGACAAGAAGACTGACTCTTCTCATTGTTTATTGTTTCCTTTGAGCGTTTCCTGAGAGACCAGTATTATATTCCGATGCACCAATGCAGCGTTACTGTATCCAATGGACCTTCACATTGACGATGAAACACAGAAATTACGTCGGGATTTAATTCAAATGGCTCAATGCCGACTTAAGTACAAGAAAACTGACTCTTCTCACTGTTTGTGAATTGCTTCGAGCGTTTTCTGGGAGGCCAGTATTAGATTCCGATGAACCAATGCAGCTTTATTGTATCCGATGGAGCTTCATATTGACGATGAAACACAGAAATTGCGTCGGGATTTAATTCAAGTGGCACAATGCAGATTAGGTACAGGAAGACTGCCTCTTCTCATTGTTTGTGGTTTTGTTTGAGCGTTTCCTGGGAGACCAGTATTAGATTCCAATGCACAAATGCAGCTTAACTGTATCGGATGGACCTTCACATTGATGATGAAACACAGAAATTACGTCGGGATTTAATTCAAATGGCACAATGCCGACTTAAGTGCAAGAAGACTGACACTTCTCATTGTTTGTGATTTGCTATGATCGTTTCCTGGGCGACCAGTATTAGATTACGATGCACCAATGCAGCTTTACTGTATCCGATGGACAATCACATTGACGATGAAACACAGAAATTGCGTCGGGATTTAATTCAAATGGCTCAATGCCATTTTAAGTACAAGAAGACTGACTTTTCTTTTTGTTTGTGGTTTGCTTTGAGCGTTTCCTGGGAGACCAGTATTAGATTCCGATTCACCAATGCAGCTTAACTGTATCCAATGGACCTTCATATTGAGAAGAAGCACAGAATTTGCGTCGGCATTGAATTCAAAAGGCACAATACCGACTTATGTACAAGAAGACTGACTCTTCTCATTTTTTGTGGTTTGCTTCGAGCGTTTCCTGGGAGACCAGTATTATATTCCGATGCACCAATGTAAGTTAACTGTATCTGATAGACCTTCACGCTGATGTTGAAACACAGAAATTGCGTCGGAATTTAATTCAATGGCACAATGCTGACTTAAGTACAAGAAGACTGGCTCTTCTCATTGTTTGTGGTTTGCTTTGAGCGTTTACTGGACACCAGTCTTATTTTCCGATGCACCAATGCAGGTTTACTGTATCCGTAGGACCTTCACATTGACGATGAAACACAGAATTTGCGTCTGGATTTAATTCAAATGGCACAATGCCGACTTAAGTACAAGAAGACTGACTCATCTCATTGTTTGTGGTTTGCTTTGATCGTTTCCTGGGGGACCAGTATTAGATTACGTTGCACCATTGCAGCTTTAATGTATCCGATGGACCTTCACATTAACGATGAAACACGGAAATTGCGTCGGGATTTAATTCAAATAGCTCAATGCCGACTTAAGTACAAGAAGACTGCCTCATCTCATTGTTTGTGGTATGCTTTAAGCGTTTCCTGGGGGACCAGTATTAGATTGCGATAAACCAATGCAGCTTTACTGCATCCGATGGACCTTCACATTGACGATGAAACACAGAAATTGCTTCGGGATTTAATTCAAATGAACAATGCCGACATAAGTACAAGAAGACTTACTCTTCTCATTGTTTGTCACTTGCTTCGAGCGTTTCTTTGGAGACCATTATTAGATTCCGATGCATCATTGCAGCTTTACTGTATCCGATGGTCCTTCACATTGACGACGAAACACAGAGATTGCGTGGGGATTTAATTCAAATGGCTCAATGCCGACTTAAGTACAAGAGGCCTGACTCTTCTCATTGTTTGTGGTATGCTTTAAGCGTTTCCTGGAGGACCAGTATTACATTCTGATGCACCAATGCTGCTATACTGTATACGATGGACCATCACATTGACGATGTAACACAGAAATTGCGTCGGGATTTATTTCTAATGGCTCAATGCCGACTTAAGTACAAGAAGACTGCCTCTTTTCATTGTTTTTGGTTTGCTTTGAGCTTTCCTTGGAGACCAGTATTAGATTCCGATGCACCAATGCAGCTTTACTGCATCCGATGGACCTTCACATTGCCGATGAAACATAGATATTGCTTCGAGATTTAATTCAAATGGCACAATGCCGACATAAGTACAAGAAGACTGACTCTTCTCATTGTTTGTGGTTTGCTTTGATCGTTTCCTGGGAGACCAGTGTTAGATTCCGATGCACCAATGCAGCTTTCCTGTATCCGATGGACCTACACATTCACGATGAAACACAGAGATTGCGCCGCGATTTAATTCAAATGCCACAATGCAGACTAGGTACATAAAGACTGACTCGTCATAGTGTTTGTGGTTTGCTTTGAGCGTTTCCTGGGAGACCAGTATTAGATTTCGCTGCACCAATGCAGCTTTACTGTATCTGATGGACCTTCACATTGACGATGAAACACAGAAATTGTGCCGGGATTTAATTCAAATGCCACAATGCAGACTAGGTACATAAAGACTGACTCCTCTCATTGTTTGTGGTTTGCTTTGTGCATTTCCTGGGCGACCAGTATTAGATTCCGATGCACCAATGTAGCCTTACTGTATCCAATGGACCTTCATATTGAGAAGAAGCACAGAATTTGCGTCGGCATTGAATTCAAAAGGCACAATACCGTCTTATGTACAAGAAGACTGACTCTTCCCCTTTTGTTGTGGTTTGCTTCGAGCGTTTCCTGGGAGATCAGTATTATATTCCGATGCACCAATGTAACTTTACTGTATCTGATGGACCTTCACATTGGCGATGAAACACAGAAATTGCGTCGGGATTTAATTCAAATGGCACAATGCAGATTAGGTACAGGAAGACTGCCTCTTCTCATTGTTTGTGGTTTTGTTTGAGCGTTTCCTGGGAGACCAGTATTAGATTCCAATGCACGAATGCAGCTTAACTGTTTCCGATGGACCTTCACATTGATGATGAAACACAGAAATTACGTCGGGATTTAATTCAAATGGCACAATGCCGACTTAAGTGCAAGAAGACTGACACTTCTCATTGTTTGTGATTTGCTATGATCGTTTCCTGGGCGACCAGTATTAGATTACGATGCACCAATGCAGCTTTACTGTATCCGATGGACAATCACATTGACGATGAAACACAGAAATTGCGCCGCGATTTAATTCAAATGCCACAATGCAGACTAGGTACATAAAGACTGACTCGTCATAGTGTTTGTGGTTTGCTTTGAGCGTTTCCTGGGAGACCAGTATTAAATTCCGATTCACCAATGCAGCTTTACTGTATCCGATGGACCTACACATTCACGATGAAACACAGAGATTGCGCCGCGATTTAATTCAAAAGACTGACTCGTCATAGTGTTTGTGGTTAGCTTTGAGCGTTTCCTGGGAGACCAGTATTAGATACCGATGCACCAGAATTCCCGTCGGGATTTAATTCAAATGGGACAATGCCGACTTAATTACCAGAAAACTGACTCTTCTCATTGTTTCTGATTTGCTTTGAGCGTTTCCTGGGTGACCAGTATTAGATACCGATGCACCAATGCAGCTTCACTGTATCCGATGGACCTTCACATTGACGATGAAACATAGAAACTGCGTCGGGATTTAATTCAAATGACACAATACCGACTTAAGTTGAAGAAGACTGACGATTCTCATTGCTTATGGTTTCTATTGATCGTTTCCTGGGAGACCAGTATTAGATTCCGATGCACCAATGCAGCTTTACTGCATCCGATGGACCTTCATATTGACAAGGATCACAGATATTGCGGCGGGATTGAAATCAAATATCACAATGCCGACTTAAGGACAAGATGACTGACTCTTCTCATTGTTTATGGTTTCCTTTGGGCGTTTCCTGGGAGACCAGTATTATATTCCAATGCACCAATGCAGCGTTACTGTATCCAATGGACCTTCACATTGACGACGAAAAACAGAATTTGCGTCGGCATTTAATTCAAATGGCACAATGCCAACTTAAGTACAAGAAGACTGACTCTTCTCATTGTTTGCTGTTTGCTTTGAGCGTTTTCTGGGAGACCAGTATTAGATTACGATGCACGAATGCAGCTTTACTGTATCCGATGGACCTTCACATTGACGATGAAACACAGATATTAAGTCTTGATATAATTCAAATGGCTCAATGCCGAATTAAGTACAAGAAGAATGACTCTTCTCATTGTTTGTGAATTGTTTCGAGCGTTTCCTGGGAGACTAGTATTAGAATCCGATGAACTAATGCAGCTTTACTGTATCCGATGGACCTTCACATTGACGATGAAACACAGAAATTGCGTCGGGATTTAATTCAAATGGCTCAATGCTGACTTAAGTACAAAAAGACTGACTCTTCTCACTGCTTGTGAATTGCTTCGAGCGTTTTCTGGGATGCCAGTATTAGATTCCGATGTACCAATGCAGCTTTACTGTATCCGATGGGCCTTCACATTGCCGATAAAACCCAGAAATTGCGTCGGGATTTAAATCAAATGGCTCAATGACGACTTACGTACAAGAAGACTGCCTCTTCCCATTGTTTGTGGTTTGCTTTGAGCGTTTCCTGGGAGACCAGTATTAGATTTCGCTGCACCAATGCAGCTTTACTGTATTTGATGGACCTCCATATTGACGATGAAACACAGAAATTGCGCCGGGATTTAATTCAAATGCCACAATGCAGACTAGGTACAAGGAGGATGACTCTTCTCATTGTTTGTGGTTTGCTTTGTGCAATTTCCTGGGCGACCAGTATTAGATTCCGATGCACCAATGCAGCCTTACTGTATCCAATGGACCTTCATATTGAGAAGAAGCACAGAATTTGCGTCGGGATTGAATTCAAAAGGCACAATACCGACTTATGTACAAGAAGACTGACTCTTCTCATTTTTTGTGGTTTGCTTCGAGCGTTTCCTGGGAGACCAGTATCATATTCCGATGCACCAATGCAACTTAACTGTATCCGATGGACCTTCACGTTGATGCTGAAACACAGAAATTGCGTCGGAATTTAATTCAATGGCACAATGCTGACTTAAGCACGAGAAGACTATCTCTGTTCATTGCTTGTGGTTTGCTTTGAGCGTTTCCAGGAGGACCAGTATTATATTTCGATGCACCAATGCAGCTTTACTGTATCCAATGGACCTCCACGTTGACGATGAAACACAGATTTTGCGTCGGGATATAATTCAAATGGCGCAATGCCGACTTATGCACAAGAAGACTCACTCTTCTCCTTGTTCATGGTTTCCAATTAGCGCTTCCTGGGAGACGAGTATTAAATTAAGATGCACAATTGCATCTTTACTGTATCCGATGGATCTTCACATTGTCGAAGAAACACAGAAATTGCGCCGGGATTTAATTCAAATGGCACAATGCTTACTTAAGTACAAGAAGACTGATTCTTCCCGTTGTTTGTGTTTTGCTTTGGGCGTTTCCTGGGAAACCGGTATTATATTCCGATGCACCAATGCAACTTAACTGTATCCGATGGACCTTCACGTTGATGATGAAACACAGAAATTGCGTCGGAATTTAGCTCAATGGCACAATGCTGACTTAAGTACAAGAAGACTGACTCTTCTCAATGTTTGTGAATTGCTTCGAGCGTTTCCTGGGAGACCAGTATTAGATCCCGATGCACCAATGCATCTTTACTGTATCCAATGGTCCTTCACATTGACGATGAAACACCGAATTTGCGTCGGGATTAAATTCAAATGACACAATACTGACTTCAGTATTAGAAGACTGACTCTTCTCATTGTTTGTGGTTTGCTTCGAGCGGTTCCCGGGAGACCAGTATTAGATTCCGATGCACCAATGTGTAGCTTTAGTGTATCCGATGGACCTTTACATTGACGATGAAACACAGAAATCGCTTTGGGATTTAATTCAAATGGCTCAATGCCGACTTAAGTACAAGAAGACTGACTCTGCTCATTGATTGTGAATTGCTTCGAGCGTTTCCTGGGAGACCAGTATTAGATTCCGATGCACCAATGCAGCTTTACTGTATCCGATGGACCTTCACATTGACGATGAAACACAGAAATTGCGTCGGGATTTAAATCAAGTGGCTCAATGCCGACTTAAGTACAAGAAGACTGACTATTCTCTTTTTTTGTGGTTTCCGCTGAGCGGTTCCTGGGAGACCAGTATTAGATTCCGATGCACCAATGCAGCTTTACTGTATCCGTTGGCCTTCACATTGACGGTGAAACACAGATATTGCCTCAAGATTTAATTGAAATGGCTCAATGCCGACTGAAGTGCAAGAGGACTGACTCTTCTCATTGTTTGTGGTTTGCGTTGAGCGTTTCCTGGGAGACCAGTATTCGATTCCGATGGACCAATGCGGCTTTACTGTATCCGATGGACCCTCACATTGTCGATGAAACACAGAAATTGCGTCGGGATTTAATTCAAATGGCTCTATGCCGACTTAAGTACAAGGAGACTGACTCTTCTCATTGTTTGTGGTTTGCTTTGAGCGTTTCCTGGGAGACCAGTATTACATTCCGATGCACCAATGAAGCTTTACTGTATCTGATGGACCCTCACAATGACGATGAAACACAGAAATTGCGTCGGGATTTAATTCAAATGGCTCAATGCCGACTTAAGTACAAGATCACTGACTCTTCTCATTTTTTGTGGTTTGCTTTGAGCGTTTCCTGGGAGACCAGTATTAGATTCCGCTGCACCAAAGCAACTTTACTGTATCTGATTGACCTTCACATTAACGATGAAACACAGATATTGCGCCGGGATACAATTCAAATGCCACAATGCTGACAAGGTACAAGAAGACTAAGTCTTCTCATTGTTTGTGGTTTGCTTTTAGCGTTTCCTGAGCGACCAGTATTAGATTCCGATGCACCAATGCAGCTTTACTGTATCCAATGGACCTTTATATCGAAGAAGAAACACAGAATTAGCGTCGGTATTTAATTCGAATGGCACAATGCCGACTCATGTACAAGAAGACTGACTCTTCTCATTGTTTTTGGTTAGCTTCGGGCGTTTTTTGGGAGACCAGTATTATATTCCGATGCACCAATGCAACTTTACTGTATTCGATGGGCCTTCACATTGACGATGACACACAGAAATTGCGTAGACATTTAATTCAAATGGTACAATGCCGACTTAAGTACAAGAAGACTGACTCTTATCACTGTTTGTGGCTTGCTTTAAGCGTTTGCTGGGAGACCAGTATTAGATTTCGCTGCAACAATGCAGCTTTACTGTATATGATGGACCTTCACATTGACGATGAAACACAGATATTGCGTCGGGATTTAATGGAAATCTCACGATGCCGACATATGTACAAGAAGACTGACACTTCTCACAGTTTGTGAATTGCTTCGAGCGTTTCCTGGGAGACCGATATTAGATTCCAATGATCCAATGCAGCTTTACTGTATCTGATGGACCATCACATTGACGATGAAACACAGAAATTGCGTCGGGATTTAAATCAAGTGGCTCAATGCCGACTTAAGTACAAGAAGACTGACTCTTCTCTTTTTTTGTGGTTTCCGCTGAGCGGTTCCTGGGAGACCAGTATTAGGTTCCGATGCACCAATGCAGCTTTACTGTATCCGTTGGCCTTCACATTGACGATGAAACACAGAAATTGCTTCGGGATTTAATTCAAATGGCTCAGTGCCGACTTAAGTACAAGAAGACTGACTCTTCTCAATGTTTGTGAATTGCTTCGAGCGTTTCCTGGGAGACCAGTATTAGATCCCGATGCACCAATGCATCTTTACTGTATCCAATGGTCCTTCACATTGACGATAAAACACCGAATTTGCGTCGGGATTAAATTCAAATGACACAATACTGACTTCAGTATTAGAAGACTGACTCTTCTCATTGTTTGTGGTTTGCTTCGAGCGGTTCCCGGGAGACCAGTATTAGATTCCGATGCACCAATGTGTAGCTTTAGTGTATCCGGTGGACCTTTACATTGACGATGAAACACAGAAATCGCTTCGGGATTTAATTCAAATGGCTCAATGCCGACTTAAGTACAAGAAGACTGACTCTGCTCATTGATTGTGAATTGCTTCGAGCGTTTCCTGGGAGACCAGTATTAGATTCCGATGCACCAATGCAGCTTTACTGTATCCGATGGACCTTCACATTGACGATGAAACACAGAAATTGCGTCGGGATTTAAATCAAGTGGCTCAATGCCGACTTAAGTACAAGAAGACTGACTATTCTCTTTTTTTGTGGTTTCCGCTGAGCGGTTCCTGGGAGACCAGTATTAGATTCCGATGCACCAATGCAGCTTTACTGTATCCGTTGGCCTTCACATTGACGATGAAACACAGATATTGCCTCAAGATTTAATTGAAATGGCTTAATGCCGACTGAAGTGCAAGAGGACTGACTCTTCTCATTGTTTGTGGTTTGCGTTGAGCGTTTCCTGGGAGACCAGTATTAGATTCCGATGCACCAATGCAGCTTTACTTCATCCGATGGATCTTCACATTGACGATGAAACACAGAGATTGTTTCGGGATTTAATTCAAATGGCACAATGCAGATAAGGTACAAAAAGGCTGCCTCTTCTCATTGTTTGTGGTTTTGTTAGAGCGTTTCCTGGGAGACCAGTATTAGAATCCGATGCACGAATGCAGCTTTACTGTATCCGATGGACCGTCACATTGACGATGATACACAGAAATTGCGTCGGGATTTATTTCAAATGGCACACTGCTGACTTATGTACAAGAAGACTGACTCTTCTCATTGTTTGTGGTTTGCTTTGAGCGTTTCCTGGGAGTCCAGAATTAGATTCCGATTCACCAATGCAGCTTTACTGTATCCGATGGACATTCACATTGGCATTGAAACCCAGAATTTACGTCGAGATTTAATTCAAATGGCACAATGCCGACTTAAGTACAAGCTGACTGACTCTTATCATTGTTTGTGGTTTGCTTTAAGCGTTTGCTGGGAGACCAGTATTAGATTTCGCTGCAACACTGCAACTTTACTGTATGTGATAGACCTTCACATTGACGATGAAACAAAGAAATTGCGCCGGGATTTAATTCAAATGCCACAATGCAGACAAGGTACAAGAAGACTGAATCTTCTCATTGTTTGTGGTTTGCTTTGAGCGTTTCCTGGGCGACCACTATTAGATTTCGCTGCACCAATGCAGCTTTACTGTATCTGATGGGCCTTCACATTGACGATGAAACACAGAAATTGCGCCGGGATTTAATTCAAATGCCTCAATGCAGACTAGATACAAGAAGACTCACTCTTCTCATTGTTTGCGGTATGCTTTGTGCATTTCCTGGGCGACCAGTATTAGATTCCGATGCACCGATGCAGCCTTACTGTATCCAATGGACCTTCATATTGAGAAGAAGCACAGAATTTGCGTCGGGATTGAATTCAAAAGGCACAATACCGACTTATGTACAAGAAGACTGACTCTTCTCATTTTTTGTGGTTTGCATCGAGCATTTCCTGGGAGACCAGTCTTATATTCCGATGCACCAATGCAACTTAACTGTATCCGATGGACCTTCACGTTGATGATGAAACACAGATATTGAGTCGGAATTAAATTCAATGGCACAATGCTGACTTAAGTACAAGACGACTGGCCCCTCTCATTGTTTGTGGATTGCTTTGAGCGTTTCCCTGGACACCAGTATTATATTCCGATGCACCAATGCAGGTCTACTGTATCCGTAGGACCTTCACATTGACGATGAATCACAGAATTTGCGGCTGGATATAATTCAAAAGACTCAATGTTGACATAAGTACAAGAAGACTGACTCTTCTCATTGTTTGTGGTTTGCTTCGAGCGTTTCCTGGGAGACCAGTATTAGGTTCCGATACATCAATGCTGCTTTACTGTATCCGATGGACCATCACATTGACGATGAAATACAGATATTGCGTCGGGATTTAATTCAAATGGCACAACGCCGACTTAAGTACAAGGAGACTATCTCTGTTCATTGTTTGTGGTTTGTTTTGAGCGTTTCCAGGGGGACCAGTATTATATTCCGATGCACCAATGCAGCTTTACTGTATCCAATGGACCTCCACGTTGACGATGAAACACAGAATTTGCGTCGGGATTTAATTCAAATGGCACAATGCCGACTTATGCACAAGAAGACTCACTCTTCTCAATGTTTATGGTTTCCAATTAGCGCTTCCTGGGAGACGAGTATGAAATTAAGATGCACAATTGCATCTTTACTGTATCCGATGGATCTTCACATTGTCGAAGAAACACAGAAATTGCGCCGGGATTTAATTCAAATGGCACAATGCTTACTTAAGTACAAGAAGACTGATTCTTCCCGTTGTTTGTGTTTTGCTTTGGGCGTTTCCTGGGAAACCGGTATTATATTCCGATGCACCAATGCAACTTAACTGTATCCGATGGACCTTCACGTTGATGATGAAACACAGAAATTGCGTCGGAATTTAGCTCAATGGCACAATGCTGACTTAAGTACAAAAAGACTGGCTCTTCTCATTGTTTGTGGTTTGCTTTGAGCGTTTCCCTGGACACCAGTAATATATTCCGTTGCACCAATGCAGCTTAACTGTATCCGATGGACCTTCACACTGACGATGAAACACAGTAATTGCGTCGGCACTTAATTCAAATGGCTCAATGCCGACTTAAGTACAAGATGGCTGACTCTCCTCATTGTTTGTGGTTTGCTTTGAGCGTTTCCTGGGAGACCAGTATTAGATTCCGATGCACCAATGCAGCTTTACTGTATCCCATTGACCTTCACATTGACGATGAAACACATAAATTGCTTCGAGATTCAATTCATATGGCTCAATGAAGACTTAAGTACAAGAAGACTGACTCTTATCATTGTTTGTGGTTTGCTTTAAGCGTTTGTTGGGATACCAGTATTAGATTTCGCTGCAACACTGCAGCTTAACTGTATCTGATTGACCTTCATATTAACGATGAAACACAGATATTGCGCTGGGATATAATTCAAATGCCACAATGCTGACAAGGTACAAGAAGACTGATTCATGTCATTGTTTGTGGTTTGCTTTGAGCTTTTCCTGGGCGACCAGTTTTAGATTCCGATACACCAATGCAGCTTTACTGTATCCAATGGACCTTTATATCGAAGAAGAAACACAGAATTTGCGTCGGTATTTAATTCGAATGGCACAATGTCGACTTATGTACAAGACGACTGGCTCTTCTCATCGTTTTAGGTTAGCTTCGGGCGTTTCCTGGGAGACCAGTATTATATTCCGATGCACCAATGCAACTTTACTGTATCCGATGGACCTTCACATTGACGATGAAACACAGATATTGCGTCGATATTTAATTCAAATGGCACAATGCCGACTTAAGTACAAGAAGACTGACTCTTATCACTGTTTGTGGCTAGCATTAAGCGTCTGCTGGGAGACCAGTATTAGACTTCGCTGCAACAATGCAGCTTTACTGTATATGATGGACCATCACATTGACGATGAAACACAGATATTGCGTCGGGATTTAATTCAAATGGCACAATGCCGACTTAAGTACAAGAAGACTGACTCTTCTCATTGTTTGTGGTTTGCTTTGAGCGTTTCCTGGGAGACCAGTATTAGATTACGATGCACCAATCCACCTTTACTGTATCCGATGGACCTTCACATTGACGATGAAACACAGAAATTGCTTCGGGATTTAATTCAAATGTCTCAGTGCCAACTTAAGTACAAGAAGACTGACTCCTCTCAATGTTTGTGAATTGCTTCGAGCGTTTCCTGGGAGACCAGTATTTGATCCCGATGCACCAATGCAACTTTACTGTATCCAATGGTCCTTCACATTGACGATGAAACACCGAATTTGCGTCGGGATTAACTTCAAATGACACAATACTGACTTAAGTATTAGAAGACTGACTCTTCTCATTGTTTGTGGTTTGCTTCGAGCGGTTCCTGGGTGAACAGTATTAGATTCCGTTGCACCAAAGTAGCTTTACTATATCCGATGGACCTTCACAATGACGATGAAACACAGAAATTACGTCGGGATTTAATTCAGATGGCGCAATGCCGACTTAAGTACAAGAAGACTGACTCTACTCATTGCTTCTGGTTTTCTTTGATCGTTTCCTGGCAGACCAGTACTAGATTCCGATGCACCAATGCAGTCTTACTGTATCCGATGGACCATCACATTGACGATAAAACTCAGAAATTGCGTCTGGATGTAATTCAAATGTACCAATGCCGACTTATGTTCAAGAAGACTGACTCTTATCACTAGTTGTGGTTTGCTTTGAGCGTTTCCTGGGAGACCAGTATTAGATTCCGCTGAACCAATGCAGCTTTACTGTTTCTGATTGGCCTCCACATTGACGATCAAACACAGATATTGCGCTGGGATATAACTGAAATGCCGCAATGCTGACAAGGTACAAGAAGACTGACTCTTCTCATTGTTTGTCGTTTGCTTTGAGCGTTTCCTGGGCGAC
This sequence comes from Schistocerca serialis cubense, assembly GCF_023864345.2. NCBI lineage: Eukaryota > Metazoa > Arthropoda > Insecta > Orthoptera > Acrididae > Schistocerca > Schistocerca serialis. The sequence goes on from NW_026048482.1 coordinate 4,046,189, forward strand.
CAGTATTAGATTCCGATGCACCAATGCAGCTTTACTGTATCCATGGACCTTTATATTGAAGAAGAAACTCAGAATTTGCGTCGGTATTTACTTCGAATGGCAAAATGATGACTTATGTACAAGAAGACCGACTCTTGTCATTGTTTTTGGTTAGCTTTGAGCGTTTCCTGTTAGACCAGTATTAGATTCCGATGCACACAGGCAGCTTTACTGAATACGTTGGACCTTCACATTGACGATGAAACACAGAATTTGCGTCTGGATATAATCCAAAAGGCTCAATGTTGACTTTAGTACATGAAGACTGACTCTTCTCATTGTTTGTGGTTTGCTTCGAGCGTTTCCTGGGAGACCAGTATTAGATTCCGATGCATCAATGCTGTTTTACTGTATCCGATAGATCATCACATTGACGATGAAATACAGTAATTAAGTAGGGATTTAATTCAAATGGCACAATGCCGACTTAAGAACAAGAAGACTGACTCTTCTCATTGTTTGTGGTTTGCTTTGAGCGTTTCCAGGGGGACCAGTATTATATTCCGATGCACCAATGCAGCTTTACTGTATCCAATGGACCCTCACATTGACGATGAAACACAGAAATTGCGTCGGTATTTAACTCAAATGGCTTAATGCTAACTTAAGTACAAGAACACAGTTTCTTCTCGTTGTTAGTGCTTTGCTTTGGGCGTTTCCTGGGAGACCAGTATTGTATTCCAATGCACCAATGGAGCCTTACTGTATCCGATGGACCTTCACATTGACGATGAAACTCAGAAATTGCCTTGGGATTTAAATCAAGTTGCTCAATGCCGACTTATGTACAAGAGGACTGATTGTTCTGATTGTTTGTGGTTTGCTTTGAACGTTTCATGTGTAACCAGTATTAGATTCCGATGCACCAATGCAGCCTTACTGTTTCCAATAGACCTTCACATTGACGATGAAACACAGAAATTGCGTCGGAATTTAATTCAAATGGCACAATGCCGACTTAAGAACAAAAAATCTGACTCTTCTCAATGTTTGTGGTTTGCTTTGAGCGTTTCCTGGGCGACCAGTATTAGATTCCGATGAACCAATGCAGCTTAACTGTATCTGATGGACCTTCACATTGACGATGAAACACACGAATTGCATCGTGATTTAATTCAAATAGCTCAATGCCGACTTAAGTACATGAAGACTGACTCTTCTCATTGTTTGTGGTTTGCTTTGAGCGTTTCCTGGGAGACCAGTATTAGATTCCGATGCACCAATGCAGCTTTACTGCTTCCGATGGACCATCACATTGACGATGAAACACTGAGATTAATTCGGGATTTAATTCAAATGGCACAATGCCGACATAAGTACAAGAAGACTGACCCTTCCCATTGTTTGTGGTTTGCTTTGATCGTTTCCTGGGAGACCAGTATTAGATTCCGATGCTCTAGTGCAGCTTTACTGTATCCGATGGACCTTCTCATTGACGATGAAACACAGAAATTGCGACGGGATTTATTCAAATGGCACAATGAAAAGAAGGTACAAGAAGACTGCCTCTTCTCATTGTTTGTGGTTTAGTTTGGGCGTTGCCTGGGGGACCAATATTAGATTCCGATGCACGAATGCAGCTTTACTGTATCCGATGGACCTTCACATTGACGATGAAACACAGAATTTGCATCGGGATTTAATTCAAATGGCACAATGTCGACTTATGTACAAGAAGACTGACTCTTCTAATCGTTTGTGGTTTGCTTTGCTCCTTTCCTGGCAGACCAGTATAAGAATCCGATGCATGAATGCAGCTTTACTGTATCCGATGGACCTTCACATTGACGATGAAACACAGAATTTGCGTCGGGAGATAATTCAAAAGGCTCAATGTGGTTTTGTGTACAAGAAGACTGACTCTTCTCATTGTTTGTGGTTTGCTTCGAGCGTTTCCTGGGAGACCAGTATTAGATTCCGATGCATCAATGATGCTTTACTGTATCCCATGCATTTTCTCATTGACGATCAAAAACACAGAAGTAGCGTCGGGGTTTAATACAAAAGGCACAATGCCGAATTATGTTTAAGAAGACTGACTATTCTCATTGTTAGTGGTTTTCTTTGAGCGTTTCTCTAAAGACCAGTATTAGATTCCGATGCACCAATGCAGCTTTACTGTATCTGATTGACCTTCACATTGACGATGAAATACAGAAATTGCGTCGGGATTTAATTCAAATGGCAAGATGCCGACTTAAGTACAAGAAGACTGACTCTTCTCATTGATAGTAGTTCGCTTTGAGCGCTTCCAGGGGGACCAGTAATAGATTCCGATGCACCAATGCAGCTTTACTGTATCCAATGGACCTTCACATTAATGATGAAACACAGATTTTGCGTCGGGATTTAATTCAAATGGCTCATTGCCGACATAAGTACAAGAAGCCTGACTCTTCTCATTGTTTGTGGTTTGCTCTGAGCGTTTCCTGGGAGACCAGTATTAGATTCCGATGCTCCAGTGCAGCTTTACTGTATCTGATGGACCTTCACATCGACGATGAAACACAGAAATTTCGTCGGGATTTAATTCAAACGGCACAATGCCGACTTAGGTACAAGATGACTGACTGTTCGCATAGTTTGTGGTTTGCTTTGAGCGCTTCCAGGAGGACCAGTAATAGATTCCTATGCACCAATGCAGCTTTACTGTATCTGATGGACCTTCTCGTTGATGATGAAACACAAAAATTGCGTCGGGATTTAATTCAAATGGCTCAATGCCGACTTAAGTACAAGAAGACTGACTGGTCACATAGTTTGTGGTTTGCCTTGGGCATTTCCTGGGAGACCAGTATTAGATTCCGATGCACGAATGCAGCTTTAATGTATCCGATGGACCTTCAGGTTGACGATGAAACACAGAATTTGCGTAGGGATTTAACTCAAATGGCTCAATGCCGACTTAAGTACAAGAAGACTGACTCTTCACTCTGTTTGTGAACTGCTTCGAGCGTTTCCCTGGAGACCAGTATTAGATTCCGAAACACCAATGCAGCTTTACTGTATCTGATTTACCTTCACATTGACGATGAAACACAGGAATTGCGTAGGGATTTACATCAAATGGCTCAATGCCGACTTAAGTACAAGATGACTGACTCTTCTCCTTGTCTGTGATTTGCATTGAACGTTTCCTGGGAGACCAGTATTCGATTCCGATGCACGAATGCAGCTTTAATGTATCCGATGGACCTTCAGGTTGACGATGAAACACAGGATTTGTGTCGGGAGTTAACTCAAATGGCCTAATGCCGACTTAAGTACAAGAAGACTGACTCTTCTCATTGATTGTGGTTTGCTTCAAGCGATTCCTGGGAGACCAGTATTAGATTCCAATGCACCAATGCTGCTTTACTGTATCCCATGGACCTTCACATTGACGATGAAACACAGAAATTGCGTCGGGATTTAAATCAAATGGATCAATGCCGACTTAAAAACAAGATGACTGACTCTTCTCATTTTTTGTCGTTTGTTTGAACGTTTCCTGGGAGACCAGTATTAGATTACGATGCACCAATGCTGGTTTACTGTATCCAATGGATTTTCTCATTGACGATGAAACACAGAAATAGCGTCGGGATTTAATTCACAAGGCACAATTCCGAATTTTTACAATAAAACTGACAATTCTCATATTTTGTGGTTTTCTTTGAGCGTTATTCTGGAGACCAGTATTAGATTCCGACGCACCAATGCACCTTTTCTGTATCCGATGGACCTTCACATTGACGATGAAACACAGAAATTGCATCGGGATTTTTTTCAAATGGCAAGATGCCGACTTAAGTACATGAAGACTGACTCTTCTCATTGTTTACGGTTTCCTATGAGCATTTCCTGTGAGACCAGTATTAGTTTCCGATGCACCAATGCAGCTTTACTGTATCCGATGGAGCATCACATTGACGATGAAACACAGAAATTGCGTCGGGATTTAATTCGAGTAGCACAATGCCACCTTAAGTTCAAGGAGACTGACTCTTCTCGTTGTTTGTGAATTGTTTCGATCGTTTTCTGGGAGACCTGTATTAGATACCGATGCACCAATGCAGCTTTATTGTATGCGATGGACCTTCACATTGACGATGAAGCACAAATATTGGGTCGGGATTTAATTAAAGTGGCTCAATGCCGACTTAAGTACAAGAAGACTGACTCTTCTCATTGCTTGTGGATTCCTATGAGCGTTTCCTGGGAGCCCAGTATTAGATTCCGATGCATGAATGCAGCATTGCTTTATCCGATGGACCTTTACATTGACGGTGAAACAAAAAATAATGCTCGGGATTATATTCAAATGGCTTAATTCCGACTTAAGAACAAGAAAATTGACTCTTCTCATTATTTGTGGTTTGCTTTGAGTGCTCCCTGGGAGACGAGTATTAGATCCGATGCACCAATGCAGCTTTACTGTATCCGATGGACCTTTACAATGACGATGAAACACAGAAATTGAGTAACCATTTAATTCAAATGGCACAATGCCGACTTAAGTACAAGAAGGCTGACTCTGCTCATTGTTTGTGGTTTTCTTTGAGAGTTTCTTGTGACACCTGTAATAGATTCCGATGCTCCAATGCAGATTAACTGTATCTAAAGGACCTTCACATTGAATATGAAACAGATAAATTTTGTCAGGATTTAAATCAAATTACACGATGCCGACTTAAGTACAAGAAAACTGACTCTTCTCATTGTTTGTGGTTTGCTCTGAAGCTTTCCTGGGAGACCAGTATTTAATTCCGATGCACCAATTCAGCTTTACTGTATCCGATGCACCTTCACATTGACGATGAAACACGGAAATTGCGTCGGGATTTAATTCAAATGGCACAAAGCCGACATAAGAACAAGAAGACTGATTCTTCTCATTGTTTGTGATTTGCTTTGAGCGATTCGTGTAGGACCAGTATTAGATTCCGAAGCTGCAATGCAGCTTTACTGTATCCAATGGACCTACACATTGGCTATGAAGTACATTAATTGCGTCGGGATTTAATTCAAATGGCTCAATGCCGACATAAGTACACGAAGACTGACTCTTCTCATTGTTTGTGGTTTGCTTTGAGCATTTCCTGGGAGACCAGTAATAGATTCCGACGCACCAATGCAGCTTTCCTGGATCCAATGGACCTTCACATTGACGATGAAACACAGAATTTGCGTCGTGATTTATTTCAAATGGCACAATGGCGACTTAAGTAAAAGAAGACGGACTCTTCTCATTGTTAGTGGTTTCCTATGGCGCTTCCTGGGAGACCACTACTAGATTCCGATGCACCAATGCAACTTTACTGTATCCGATGGACCTTCACATTGACGATGAAACACAGAAATTGCGTCGGGATTTAATTCAAATGGCACAATGCTGACTTAGGTACAAGAAGTCTGACTCTTCTCACTGTTTGTGGTTTGCTTTGAGCGTTTCCTGGGAGACCAGTATTATATTCCGATGCACCAATGCAGCTTTACTGTATCCGATGGACCATCACATTGACGATGAAACACTGAAATTGCTCGGGATTTACTTCAAATGGCACAATCCCGACATAAATACAGGAAGACTGTCTCTTCTCATTGTTTGTGGTTTGCTTTGAGCGTTTCCTCGGAGACCATAATTAGATTCCGATGCACTAAATGCAGCTTTACTGTATAGGATGGACGTTCACATTGACGATGACACACATTAATTGCGTCGGGAAATAATTCAAATTGCTCAATGCCGACTTAAGCACAAGAAGACTGACTCTTCTCATTGTTTGTGGTTTGCTTTGATCGTATCCTGGGAGACCAGTATTAGATTCCGTTGCCCCAATGCAGCTTCACTGTTCCGATTGACCATCACATTGACGATGAAACACTGAATTTGCGTAGGGATTTAATTCAAATGGCCCAATGCCGACTTATGTACAAGAAGACTGACTCTTCTCATTGTTTGTGATGTGCTTTGAGCATTTCCTGGGAGACCAGTATTAGGTTCCGTTGCACCAATGAAGCTTTACTGTATCTGATGGACCTTCACATTGATGATGAAACACTGAATTTGCGTAGGGATTTATTTCAAATGGCACAATCCCGACATAAATACAAGAAGACTGACTCTCCTCATTGTTTGTGGTTTGCTTGGAGCGTTTCCTCGGAGACCATAATTAGATTCCGATGCATCAAATGCAGCATTACTGTATAGGATAGACCTTCACATTGATGATGAAGCACAGAAATTGCGTCGGGATTTAATTAAAATGGCTCAATGCCGACTTAAGTACAAGAAGACTGACTCTTCTCATTCTTTGTGGTTTGCTTCGAGCGTTTCCTGGGAGACCAGTATTGGATACCGAGGCTCCTATGCAGCTTTATTGTATCCGATGGACCTTGAAATTGACGATGAATCACAGATATTGGGTCGGCATTTAATTCAAATGGCACAATTACGACTTAAGTACAAGAAGACTGACTCTTCTCATTGCTTGTGGATTCCTATGACCGTTTCCTGGGAGCCCAGTATTGGATTCCGATGCATGAATGCAGCTTTACTGTATCTGATGGACATTTACATTGACGGTGGAACAAAGAAATCGCTCGGGATTTAACTCAAATGGCTCAATTCCGACTTAAGTACAAGAAGGCTGACTCTTCTCATTGTTTGTGGTTTTCTTTGAGAGTTTCTTGTGACACCTGTAATGGATTCCGATGCTCCAATGCAGATTAACTGTATCTGATGGACCTTCACATTGAATATGTAACAGATAAATTTTGTCAGGATTTAAATCAAATTACACGATGCCGACTGAAGTACAAGAAAACTAACTCTTCTCATTGTTTGTGGTTTGCTCTGAAGCTTTCCTGGGAGACCAGTATTGAATTCTGATGCACCAATTCAGCTTTACTGTATCCGATGGACCTTCACATTGACGATGAAACACGGAAATTGCGTCGGGATTTAATTCAAATGGCACAATGCCGACATAAGAACAAGAAGACTGACTCTTCTCATTGTTTGTGATTTGCTTTGAGCGATTCGTTTGAGACCAGTATTAGATTCCGAAGCTGCAATGCAGCTTTACTGTATCCAATGGACCTACACATTGACTATGAAGTACATTAATTGCGTCGGGATTTAATTCAAATGGCTCAATGCCGACATAAGTACAAGAAGACTGACTCTTCTAATTGTTTGTGGTTTGCTTTGAGCATTTCCTGGGAGACCAGTAATAGATTCCGACGCACCAATGTAGCTTTACTGGATCCAATGGACCTTCACATTGACGATGAAACAACGAATTTGCGTCGTGATTTATTTCGAATGGCACAATGACGACTTAAGTAAAAGAAGACGGACTCTTCTCATTGTTTGTGGTTTCCTATGGCGTTTCCTGGGAGACCACTACTAGATTCCGATGCACCTATGCAGCTTTACTGTATCCGATGGACCTTCACATTGACGATGAAACACTGAAATTGCGTCGGGATTTACTTCAAATGGCACAATCGCGACATAAATACAAGAAGACTGTCTCTTCTCATTGTTTGTGGTTTGCTTTGAGCGTTTCCTCGGAGACCATAATTAGATTCCGATGCACTAAATGCAGCTTTACTGTATAGGATGGACGTTCACATTGACAATGACACACATTAATTGCGTCGGGAAGTAATTCAAATTGCTCAATGCCGACTTAAGCACAAGAAGACTGACTCTTCTCATTGTTTGTGGTTTGCTTTGATCGTATCCTGGGAGACCAGTATTAGATTCCGTTGCCCCAATGCAGCTTCACTGTTCCGATTGACCATCACATTGACGATGAAACACTGAATTTGCGTAGGGATTTAATTCAAATGGCCCAATGCCGACTTATGTACAAGAAGACTGACTCCTGTCATTGTTTGTGATGTGCTATGAGCATTTCCTGGGAGACCAGTATTAGTTTCCGATGCACCAATGAAGCTTTACTGTATGCGATGGACCTTCACATTGATGATGAAACACTGAATTTGCGTAGGGATTTATTTCAAATGGCACAATCCCGACATAAATACAAGAAGACTGACTCTTCTCATTGTTTGTGGTTTGCTTGGAGCGTTTCCTCGGAGACCATAATTAGATTCCGATGCACCAAATGCAGCTTTACTGTATAGGATGGACCTTCACATTGATGATGAAGCACAGAAATTGCGTCGGGATTTAATTAAAATGGCTCAATGCCGACTTAAGTACAAGAAGACTGACTCTTCTCATTGTTTGTGGTTTGCTTCGAGCGTTTCCTGGGAGACCAGTATTGGATACCGAGGCTCCTATGCAGCTTTATTGTATCCGATGGACCTTGAAATTGACGATGAATCACAGAAATTGAGTCATGATTTAATTCAAATGTTACAATGCCGACTTCAGTAAAAGAAGGTCGACTCATCTCATTGTTTGTGGTTTTCTTTGAGCGTTTCTCTAGAGACCAGTATTAGATTCCGATGCACCAATGCAGCTTTACTGTATCCGATGGACCTTCACATTGAAGATGAAACACAGAAATTTCGTTGGGATTTATATAAAATGACACAATGCCGACTTAAGTACAAGACAACTGACTCTTCTCATTGTTTGTGGTTTGCTGTGAACATTTCCTGGGAGACCAGAATTAGATTCCGATGCACCAATGCAGCTTCACTGTATCCGATGGACCTTCACATTGACAATGAAACACGGAAACAGCGTCGGGATTTAATTCAAATGGCTCAATGCCGACTCATGCACAAGAAGACAGAATCTTCTCATTGTTTGTGGTTTGCTTTGAGTTAGTCCTGGGAGACCAGTATTAGATTCCGATGCACCAATGCAGCTTTACTGAATCCTATGGACCTTCACATTGACGATGAAACACAGAATTTGAGCCGGGATTTATTTCAAATGGCTTAATGACGACTTAAGTACAAGAAGACTGACTCTTCTCATTGTTTGTGGTTTCCTATGAGGGTTTCCTGGGAGACCAGTATTATATTGCAATGCACCAATGCAGCTTTACTGTATCCGATGGACCTTCACATTGACGATGAAACACAGAAATTGCGTCGGGATTTAATTCAAATGGCACAATGCTGACTTAAGTACAAGAAGTGTGACTCTTGTCATTGTTTGGGGTTTGGTTTGAGCGTTTCCAGGGAGACTAGTATTAAATTCCCGTGCACAAATGCAGATTTACTGTATCCGTTGGACCTTCACATTGACGATGAAACACGGAAATGTTGTCGGGATTTCATTCAAATGGCACAAAGCCGAAGTAAGTGCACGAAGACTGAATCTTCTCATTGTTTGAGATTTTCTTTGATTGTTTCCTGGGAGACCAGTATTAGATTCCGATGCATCAATGCAGCTTTACTGTATTCGATGGACCTTCACATTGACGATGAAACACAGAAATTGTGTCGGGATTTAATTCAAATGTCTCAATGCCGACTTAAGTACAAGAGGACTGACTCTTCTCATTGTTTGTGGTTTCCTATGAGCGTTTCCTGGGAGTCCAGGATTAGATTCTGATGCACAGATGCAGCTTTGCTGTATCCGATGGACCTTTACATTGACGATGAAACACAGAAATTGAGTCAAGATTTAATTCAAATGGCACAATGCCGGCTTCAGTACAAGAAGGCCGACTCTTCTCATTGTTTGTGGTTTGCTTCGAGCGTTTCCTGGGTGACCAGTATTAGATTCCGATGCACCAATGCGGCTTTACTGTATCCGATGGACCTTCACACTGACGATGAAACACGGAAATAGCGTCGGGATTTCATGCAATTGGCACAATGCCGACGTAAGTGCAAGAAAACTGATTCTTCTCATTAATTGTGATTTGCTTTGAGCGTTTCCTGGGAGACCAGTATTAGATTCCGATGCAGCAATGCAGCTTTGCTGTACCCGATGGACCTTCGAATTGGCGTGAAGTACAGAAATTGCGTCGGTATTTAATTCAAATGGCTCAATGCTGACTTAAGTACAAGAAGACAGAATCTTCTCATTGTTTGTGGTTTGCTTTGGGCGAGTCCTGGGAGACCAGTATTAGATTCCGATGCACCAATGCAGCTTTACTGAAGCCTATGGACCTTTACATTGACGAGGAAACAAAGAATTTGTGTCGGGATTTATTTCAAATGGCACAATGACGACTTAAGTACAAGAAGATTGACTCTTCTCATTGTTTGTGGTTTCCTATGAGGGTTTCCTGGGAGACCAGTATTATATTCCAATGCACCAATGCATATTTCCTGTATCCGATGGACCTTCACATTGACGATGAAACACAGCAATTGCGTCGGGATTTAATTCAAATGGCACAATGCCGGCTTAAGTACAAGAAGACTGACTCATCTCACTGTTTGTGATTTGCTTTGAGCGTTTCCTGGGAGACCAGTATTAAATTGCGAAGCACCAATGCAGCTTTACTGTATCCGACGGACCTTTATATTGACGATGAAACACAGTAATTGCGTCGGGATTTAATTCAAATGGCACAATGCCGACTTAAGTACAAGAAAACTGACTCTTCTCATTGTTTATGGTTTTCTTTGAGCATTTCTTGGGAGACCAGTATTTGATTCCCGTGCACCATTGCAGCTTTACTGTACCCGATGGACCTTCACATTGAAGATGAAACACAGAAATTGCGGCGGGATTTAATTCAAATATCACATTGCCGTCTTAAGTATAAGAAGACTGACTTTTCTCATTGTTTGTGGTATGCTTCGAGCGTTTCCTGGGAGACCAGTATTAGATACCGATGCACCAATGCAGCTTTACTGTATCCGACGGACCTTTACATTGACGATGAAACACAGAAATTGCGTCGGAATTTTATTCAAATGGCACAATGCCCACTTACGTGCAAGAAGGCTGACTCTTCTCATTGTTTATGGTTTTCTTTGAGCGTTTCTTGGGGGACCAGTAATAGTTTCCGATGCACCAATGCAGCTTTACAGTATCTGATGGACCTTCACATTGACGATGAAACACAGATATTGCATCGGGATTTAATTCAAATGGCTCATTGCCGACTTAAGAACAAGAAGACTTACTCTTCTCAGTGTTTTTTGTTTCCTATGAGCGTTTCCTGGTAGACCAGTATTAGATTCCGATGCACTAATGCAGCTTTACTGTATCCGATGGACCTTCACATTGACGATGAAGCACAGAAATTAGGTCGGGATTTTATTCAAATGGCACAATGCCGACGTAAACACAAGAAGACTGACTCTTCTCATTGTATGTGATTTGCTTTGAGCTTTTCCTGGGAGACCAGTATTGGATTCCGTTGCACCAATACAGCGTTACTGTATCCGATTGACCTTCACATTGACGATGAAACACAGAATTTGCGTAGGGTTTTAAATTAAATTCCCCAATGCCGACTTAAGTACAAGAAGACTGACTCCTCTCATTGTTTGTGGATTGCTCGAGAGTTTCCTGGGAGACCAGTATTAGATACCGATGCACCAATCCTGCTTAACTGTTTCCAATGGACCTTCACATTGACGATGAAACACAGAAATTGCGTCAGGATTTAATTCAACTGCCATAATGCCGACTTACGTACAAGAAGACTGACTCTTCTCATTGTTTGTGGTTTCCTATGTGCGTTTCCTGGGACACCAGTATTAGATTCCGTTGCACCAATGTAGCTTTACTGTATCCGATGGACCTTTACATTGACGATGAAACACAGAAATTGAGTCAAGATTTATTTCAAATGGTACAATGCGGACTTCAGTACAAGGAGGCCGACTCTTCTCATTGTTTGTGGTTTTCTTTGAGCATTTCTCTGGAGACCAGTATTAGATTCCGATGCACCAATGCACGTTTACTGTATCCGATGGACCTTCACATTGAAAATGAAACACAGAAATTTCGTCGGGATTTAATTCAAATGACACAATGCCGAGTTAAGTACAAGACAACTGACTCTTCTCATTGTTTGTGGTTTGCTGTGAACGTTTCCTGGGAGACCAGTATTAGATTCCGATGCACCAATGCAGCTTCACTGTATCCGATGGACCTTCACATTGACGATGAAGCACAGAAATTGCATCGGGCTTTAATCTATATGGCTCAATGCCGACTTAAGTAGAAGAAGACTGACTCTACTCATTGTTTATGGTTTGCTTCGAGCGTTTCCTGGGAGACCAGTATTCGATTCCGATGCACCAATGCAGCTTTACTGATTCCTATGGACCTTCACATTGACGATGAAACACAGAATTTGAGTCGGGATTTATTTCAAATGGCACAATGACGACTTAAGTACAAGAAGACTGACTCTTCTCAGTGTTTGTGGTTTCCTATGAGGGTTTCCTGGGATACCAGTACTATATTCCAATGCACCAATGCAGCTTTACTGTATCCGATGGACCTTCACATTGACGATAAAACACAGAAATTGCGTCGGTATTTGATTCAAATGGCACAATGCCGACGTAAGTGCACGAAGACTGAATCTTCTCATTGTTTGAGATTTGCTTTGAGCGTTTCCTGGGATGCCAGTATTAGATTCCGATGCATCAATGTAGCTTTACTGTATCCGATGGACCTTGACATTGACGATGAATCACGGAAATTGTGTCGGGATTTAACTCAAATGGCTCAATGCCGACTTAAGTACAAGAAGACTGACTCTTCTCATTGTTTGTGGTTTCCTATGAGCGTTTCCTGGGAGACCAGGATTAGATTCCGATGCACGGATGCAGCTTTGCTGTATTCGATGGATCTTCACATTGACGGTGAACCACAGAAATTGCTCTGGATTTAATTCAAATGGCTCAATGCCGACTTAAGTACAAGAAGACTGACTCTTCTCATTGTTTGTGGTTTACTTTGAGCGCTTCCTGGGAGACCAGTAATAGATTCCGATGCACCAATGAAGGTTTACTGTATCCCTTGGACGTCCACATTGACGATGAAACACAGAAAATGCGTCGTTATTTAATTCAAGTGGCACAATGCCAACTTAAGTACAAGATGACTGACTCTTCTCATTGTTTGTGGTTTACTTTGAGCGCTTACTGGGAGACCAGTATTAGATTCCGATGCACCAGTGCAACTTTACTGAATCCAATGGACCCTCACATTGACTGTGAAACACATAAATTTCGTCGGGATTTAATTCAAGTAGCACAATGCCGACTTAAGAACATGAAGATTGACTCTTCTCATTGTTTCTGGTTTCCTATGAGCGTTTTCTGGTAGACCAGTTTTAGATTCCGATGCACCAACGCAGCTTTACTGTATCCGATGGACCTTTACATTGACGATGTAACACAGAAATTGCGTCGGGATTTAATTCAAATGGCAAAATGCCTACTTAAGTTTAAGAAGGCTGACTCTTCTCATTGTTTATGGTTTTCTTTGAGCGTTTCTTGGGGGACCAGTAATAGATTCCGATGCACCAATGCAGCTTTACAGTATCCGATGGACCTTCACATTGACGATGAAACACAGAAATTGCGTCGGGATTTAATTCAAATGGCACAATGCCGACTTCAGTACACGAAGACTGACGCTTCTCATTGTTTGCGGTTTGCTTTTAGCGTTTTTTGGGAGACCTGTATTAGATTCCGATGCACCAATGCACATTTACTGTATCCGTTGGACCATCACATTGACGATGAATCACATATATTGTGTCGGGATTTAATTCCAATGGCTCAATGCCGACTTAAGCACAAGAAGACTGACTCTTCTCACTGTTTGTGGTTTGCATCGAGCGTTGCCTGGGAGACCAGTATTAGATACCGATGCACCAATTCAGCATTACTGTATCCGATTGACCTTCACATTGACGTTGCCCACATCTCGTGGTCGTGCGGTAGCGTTCTCGCTTCCCATGCCCGGGTTCCCGGGTTCGATTCCCGGCGGGGTCAGGGATTTTCTCTGCCTCGTGAAGGCTGGGTGTTGTGTGCTGTCCTTAGGTTAGTTAGGTTTAAGTAGTTCTAAGTTCTAGTTGACTGATGACCATAGGTGTTAAGTCCCATAGTGCTCAGAGCCATTTGAACCATTGACGTTGAAACACAGAATTTGCGTAGTGATTTAAATCAAATGGCTCAATGCCGACTTAAGTACAAGAAGACTGACTCTTCTCATTGTTTGTGGTTTGCTCGAGCGTTTCCTGGGAGACCTGTATTAGATACCGATGCACCAATGCAGCTTTACTGTATCCAATGGACCTTCTCATTGACGATGAAACACAGAAATTGCGTCGGGATTTAATTCAACTGCCACAATGCCGACTTATGTACAAGAAGACTGACTCTTTTCATTGTTTGTGGTGTCCTATGTGCGTTTCCTGGGAGACCAGTATTAGATTTCGATGCTCCAATGCAGCTTTACTGTATTCGATGGACATTTACATTGACGATGAAACACAGAAATTGAGTCAAGATTTAATTCAAATGGCACAATGCCGGCTTCAGCACAAGAAGGCCGACTCCTCTCATTGTGTGTGGTTTTCTTTGAGCGTTTCTCCGGAGACCAGTATTAGATTCCGATGCACCAATGCAGCTTTACTGTATCCGATGGACCTTCACATTGAAGATGAAACACAGAAATTCGTCGGGATTTAATTCAAATGCCACAATGCCGACTTAAGTACAAGACAACTGACTCTTCTCATTGTTTGTGGTTAGCTGTGAACGTTTCCTGGGAGAGCAGTATTAGATTCCGATTCACCAATGCAGCTTTACTGTATCCGATTGACCTTCACATTGATGATGAAACACAGAATATGCGTAGGGATTTAATTCAAATGGCTCAATGCCGACTTAAGTACAAGAAGACTGACTCTTCTCATTGTTTGTTGTTTGCTCGAGCGTTTCCTGGGAGACCTGTATTAGATACCGATGCACCAATGCAGCTTTACTGTATCCAATGGACCTTCTCATTGACGATGAAACACAGAAATTGCGTCAGGATTTAATTCAGCTGCCACAATACCGACTTATGTACAAGAAGACTGACTCTTTTCATTGTTTGTGGTTGCCTATGTGCGTTTCCTGGGAGGCCAGTATTAGATTCCGATGTTCCAATGCAGCTTTACTGTATCCGATGGACCTTTACATTGACGATGAAACACAGAAATTGAGTCAAGATTTAATTCAAATGGCACAATGCCGGCTTCAATACAAGAAGGCCGACTCTTCTCATTGTTTGTGGTTTTCTTTAGGCGTTTCTCTGGAGACCAGTATTAGATTCCGATGCACCAGTGCAGCTTTACTGTATCCGATGGTCCTTCACATTGAAGATGAAACACAGAAATTTCGTCGGGATTTAATTCAAATGACACAATGCCGACTTAAGTACAAGACAACTGACTCTTCTCATTGTTTGTGATTTGCTTTGAGCGTTTCCTGGGAGACCAGTATTAGATTCCGATGCACCAATGCTGCTTTACTGTATCCGATGGACCTTCACATTGGCGTGAAGTACAGAAATTGCGTCGGGATTTAATTCAAATGGCTCAATGAAGACTTATGTACAAGAAGACAGAATCTTCTCATTGTTTGTGGTTTGCTTTGAGCGAGTCCTGGGAGACCAGTATTAGATTCCGATGCACCAATGCAGCTTTACTGAATCCTGTGGACCTTCACGTTGACGATGAAACACAGAATTTGTGTCGGGATTTATTTCAAATGGCACAATGACGACTTAAGTACACGAATATCGACTCTTCTCATTGATTGTGGTTTCCTATGAGGGTTTCCTGAGAGACCAGTATTATATTCCAATGCACCAATCCAGCTTTCCTTTTTCCGATGGTCCTTCACATTGACGATGAAACACAGAAATTGCGTCGGGATTTAATTCAAATAGCACAATGCTGACTTAAGTACGAGAGGTCTGACTCTTCTCATTGTTTGGGGTTTGCTTTGAGCGTTTCCAGGCAGACCAGTATTAGATTCCCGTGCACAAATGCAGATTTACTATATCCGATGGACCTTCACATTGACGATGAAACACAGAAATTGCGTCGGGATTTAATTCAAACGGCACAATGCCACTTAAGTACAAGAAAACTGACTCTCCTCATTGTCTACGGTTTTCTTTGGGCGATTCTTGGGAGACCAGTATTAGATTCCCATGCACCAATGCAGCTTTACTGTACCCGATGGACCTTCACATTGAAGATGAAACACAGAAATTGCATCGGGATATAATTCAAATGGCACAATGCCGACGTAAGTACAGGAAGACTGACTCTTTTCATTGTTTGTAATATGCTTTGAGCGTTTCCTGGAAGACCAGCATTAGATTCCGATGAACGAATGCAACATTACAGTATCCAATGGACCTTCACATTGGCGATGAAACACCGAAATTTTGTCGGGATTTAATTCAAATGGCACATTGCCGTTTTAAGTACAAGAAGACTGACTCTTCTCATTGTTTGTGGTTTGCTTTTAGCGTTTCCTGGGAGACAAGTATTAGATTCCGAAGCACCAATGCAGCTTCACCGTATCCGATAGACATTCACTACGTCGATGAAGCTCAAGAATTGCGTCGGGATTTAATTCAAATGGCTTAATGCCGACTTAAGTACAAGTAGACTGACACTTCTCATTGTTTGTGGTTTGCTTCGAGCGTTTCCTGGGAGACCAGTATTAGATACCGATGCACCAATGAGGCTTTACTGTATCCGATGGTCCTTCAAATTGACGAAGAAACACAGAAATTGCGTCGGGATTTAATTCAAATGGCTCAATGCCGACATAAGTACAAGAAGACTGACTCTTCTCATTGTTTGTGGTTTGCTGTGAGTGATTCCTGGGAGACCAGAATTAGATTCCGATGCCCAATGCAGCATTACTGTATCCGATGGACCTTCACATTGACGATGAAACACAGAAATTGCGTCGGGATTTAATTCAAATGGCTCAATGCCGACTTAAGTACAAGAAGACTGACTCTTCTCATTGTTTGTGGTTTACTTTGAGCGCTTCCTGGGAGACCAGTAATAGATTCCGATGCACCAATGAAGGTTTACTGTATCCCTTGGACGTCCACATTGACGATGAAACACAGAATTTGCGTCGGGATTTAATTCAAATGACACAATGCAGACTTAAGTACAAGACGACTGACTCTTCTCATTGTTTCTATTTTGTTTTGAGCGTTTCCTGGGATACCAGTATTAGATTCCGATGCACCAATGCAGCTTTACTGTATTCGATGGACCTTCACATTGACGGTGAAACACAGAAATTGCATCGATATTTAATTCAAATCGCTCAATGCCGACTTAAATACAAGAATATAGACTCTTCCCATTGTTTGTGGTTTACTTTGAACGTTTAGTGGGAGACCAGTATTAGATTCTGATGCACGAATGCAGCTTTGCTGTATCTGATGGCCCTTCACATTGACGATGAATTACAGAAATTGCGTCGAAATTTAATTCAAATGGCACAATGTCGACTTATGTACAAGAAGATTGACTCTTCTAATCGTTTGTGGTTTGCTTTGAGCGTTTCCTGGGAGACCATTATTGGCTTTCGATGCACCAATGCAGCTTTACTGTATCCGATGGACCTTCACATTGAAGATAAAACACGGAAATTGCGTCGGGGTTTAATTAAAAACACAATGCCGACTTAAATACAAGAAGACTGACTCTTCTCATTGTTTGTGGTTTGCTTTGGGCGTTTCCTGGGAGACCAGTATTAGGTTCCAGTGCTCCAATGCAGCTTTACTGTATCCAATGGACCTTCACATTGATGATGAAACACAGACATAGCGTCGGGATTTATTTCAAATGGCTCAATGCCGACTTACGTACAAGAAGACTGACTCTCCTCATATTTTGTGGTTTGCTATGAGCGTTTCCTGGGAGACCATTATTGGCTTTCGATGCACCAATGCAGCTTTACTGTATCCGATGGACCTTCACATTGAAGATAAAACACGGAAATTGCGTCGGGATTTGATTAAAAACACAATGCCGACTTAAATACAAGAAGACTGACTCTTCTCATTGTTTGTGGTTTGTTTTGAAAGCTTCCTTGGGGACCAGTATTAGATTCCGATGCACCAATGAAGCTTTACTATATTCGATGGACCTTCACATTGATGATGATACACAGAATTTGGGTAGGGATTTAATTCAAATGGCTGAATGCCAACTTAAGTACAAGAAGATAGACTCCTCTCTGTGTTTGTGGTTTGCTCGAGCGTTTCCTGGGAAACCAGTATTAGATACCGATGCACAAATGCAGCTTTACTGTATCCGATGAACCTTCACACTGATGATGAAACTAAGAAATAGCGTCGGGATTGAATTCCATTGGCTCAATGCCTACTTAAGTACAAGAAGACTGACACTTCTCATTGTTTGTGGTTTGCTTCGAGCGTTTCCTGGGAGACCAGTATTTGATACCGATACACCAATGTATCTTAACTGTATCCGATGGACCTTCAAATTGATGATGAATCACAGATATTGCGTCGGGATTTAATTCAAATGGCTCAATGCCGACTTGAGTACAAGGTGACTGACTCTTCTCATTGTTTGTGGTTTGCTTTGAAAGATTCCTTGGGGACCAGTATTAGATTCCGATGCACGAATGCAGCTTTACTGTATCCGATGGACCTTCACATTGACGATGAAACACAGAAATTGCGTCGGGATTTAATTCAAATGGCTTAATGCCGACATAAGTACAAGAAGACTGAATCTTCTCATTGTTTGTGATTTGCTTTGAGCGTTTCCTGGGAGACCAGTATTAGATTCCGATGCACCAATGCTGCTTTACTGTATCCGATGGACCTTCACATTGGCGTGAAGTACAGAAATTGCGTCGGGATTTAATTCAAATGGCTCAATGCCGACTTATGTACAAGAAGACAGAATCTTCTCATTGTTTGTGGTTTGCTTTGAGCGAGTCCTGGGAGACCAGTATTAGATTCCGATGCACCAATGCAGCTTTACTGAATCCTGTGGACCTTCACATTGACGATGAAACACAGAATTTGTGTCGGGATTTATTTCAAATGGCACAATGCTGACTTAAGTACAAGAGGTCCGACTCTTCTCATTGTGTTGGGTTTGCTTTGAGCGTTTCCAGGGAGACCAGTATTAGATTCCCGTGCACAAATGCAGATTTACTATATCCGATGGACCTTCACATTGACGATGAAACACAGAAATTGCGTCGGGATTTAATTCAAACGGCACAATGCCGACTTAAGTACAAGAAAACTGACTCTCCTCATTGTCTATGGTTTTCTTTGGGCGATTCTTGGGAGACCAGTATTAGATTCCCATGCACCAATGCAGCTTTACTGTACCCGATGGACCTTCACATTGAAGATGAAACACAGAAATTGCATCGGGATATAATTCAAATGGCACAATGCCGACGTAAGTACAGGAAGACTGACTCCTCTCATTGTTTGTAATATGCTTTGAGCGTTTCCTGGAAGACCAGCATTAGATTCCGATGAGCGAATGCAACATTACACTATCCAATGGACCTTCACATTGGCGATGAAACACCGAAATTTTGTCGGGATTTAATTCAAATGGCACATTGCCGTTTTAAGTACAAGAAGACTGACTCTTCTCATTGTTTGTGGTTTGCTTTTAGCGTTTCCTGGGAGACAAGTATTAGATTCCGATGCACCAATGCAGCTTCACCTTATCCGATAGACATTCACTATGTCGATGAAGCTCAAGAATTGCGGTGGGATTTAATTCAAATGGCTTAATGCCGACTTAAGTACAAGTAGACTGACACTTCTCATTGTTTGTGGTTTGCTTCGAGCGTTTCCTGGGAGACCAGTATTAGATACTGATGCACCAATGAGGCATTACTGTATCCGATGGTCCTTCAAATTGACGAAGAAACACAGAAATTGCGTCGGGATTTAATTCAAATGGCTCAATGCCGACTTAAGTACAAGAAGACTGACTGTTCTCATTGTTTGTGGATTGATTTGAGCGTTTCCTGGGAGACCAGTATTTGGATCCGATGCACCAATGCTGCTTTACTGTATGCGGTTGACCTTCACATTGACGATGAAACACAGAAATTGGGTCGGGATTAAATTCAAATGACACAACGCTGACTTAAGTACAAGAAGACTGACTCTTCTCATTGTTTGTGTATTGCTTCGAGCGTTTTCTGTCAGACCAGTATTAGATTCCAATGCACCAATGCAGCTTTACTGTAACCGATGGACCTTCACATTGAAGATGAAACATAGAAATTGCCCCGGAATTTAATTCAAATCCCATAATGCCGACTTAGCTACAAGCAGACTGCTTTCTCTCATTGTTTTTGAATTGCTTCGAGCGTTTCCTGGGAGACCAGTATTAGATTCCGATGCACCAATGAAGCTTCACTGTATCCAATGGATCGTCACATTGACGATGAAACACAGAAATTGCGCTGGGTTTAATTCAAATGTCACAATGCCGACATAAGTACAAGAAGACTGACTCTTCTAATTGTTTGTGGTTTGCTGTGAGTGATTCCTGGGAGACCAGTATTAGATTCCGATGCCCAATGCAGCATTACTGTATCCGATGGACCTTTACATTGACGACGAAACACAGATATTGCGTCGGGATTTAATTCAAATGACACAATGCTGACTTAAGTACAAGAAGACTGACTCTTCTCATTGTTTCTTGTTTGCTTTGAGCGTTTCCTGGGAGACCAGTATTAGATTGCGAATCACCAATGCAGCTTTACTGTTTTCAATGGACCTTCACATTGACGGTGAAACACAGAAATTGCGGTGGGATTTAAATCAAATCACTCAATGCCGACTTAAATACAAGAAGACTGACTCTTTTCATTGTTTGTGGTATACTTTGAACGTTTAGGGGGAGACCAGTATTAGATTCTGATGCACCAATGCAGCTTTACTGTATCCAATGGCCCTTCACATTGACGATGAATTACAGAAGTTGCGACGAAATTTAATTCAAATGGCACATTGACGACTTATGTACAAGATGACTGACTCTTCTAATCATTTGTGGTTTGCTTTGAGCGTTTCCTGGGAGACCATTATTGGCTTCCGTTGCACCAATGCAGCTTTACTGTATCCCATGGACCTTCACATTAAAGATGAATTACAGGAAGTGCGTCGGGATTTAATTCAAAACACAACGCCGACTTAAATACAAGAAGACTGACTCTTCTCGTTGTTTGCGCTCTCCCATGAGCGTTTCCTCGGAGACCAGTATCAGTTTCCGATGCACCAATGCAGCTTTACTGTATCCGATGTACCTTTACATTGACGATGAAACACAGAAATTGAGTTAAGATTTAATTCAAATGGCCCAATGCCGACTTAAGCACAAGAAGGCTGACTCTTCTCATTGTTTGTTTTTTTCTTTGAGCGTTTCTTGGGAGACCAGTATTAGATTCCGATGCACGAATGCAGCTTTGCTGTATCCGATGGACCTTTACATTGACGGTGAAACACAGAAATTTCTCGGGATTTAATTCAAATGGCTCAATGCCGACATTAGTACCAGAAGACTGACTCTTCTCATTGTTTGTGGTTTGCTTTGATCGCTTCCTGGGAGACCAGTATTAGACTCCAATGCACCAATGCAGCTTTACTGTATCCAATGGACCTTCACATTGACGATGAAACACAGAATTTGCGTCGGGATTTAATTCAAATGACACAATGCAGACTTAAGTACAAGACGACTGACTCTTCTCATTGTTTCTATTTTGTTTTGAGCGTTTCCTGGGAGACCAGTATTAGATTCCGATGCACCAATGCAGCTTTACTGTATTCGATGGACCTTCACATTGACGGTGAAACACAGAAATTGCGTCGATATTTAATTCAAATCGCTCAATGCCGACTTAAATACAAGAATATAGACTCTTCCCATTATTTGTGGTTTACTTTGAACGCTTAGTGGGAGACCAGTATTAGATTCTGATGCACCAATGCAGCTTTGCTGTATCCGATGGCCCTTCACATTGACGATGAATTACAGAAATTGCGTCGAAATTTAATTCAAATGGCACAATGTCGACTTATGTACAAGAAGACTGACTCTTCTAATCGTTTGTGGATTGCTTTGAGCGTTTCCTGGGAGACCATTATTGGCTTTCGATGCACCAATGCAGCTTTACTGTATCCGATGGACCTTCACATTGAAGATAAAACACGGAAATTGCGTCGGGATTTAATTAAAAACACAATGCCGACTTAAATACAAGAAGACTGACTCTTCTCATTGTTTGTGGTTTGCTTTGAGCGTTTCCTGCGAGACCAGTATTAGGTTCCAGTGCTCCAATGCAGCTTTACTGTATCCAATGGACCTTCACATTGATGATGAAACACAGACATAGCGTCGGGATTTAATTCAAAGGGCACAATGCCTACTTAAATACAAGAAGTCTGACTGTTCTCATTGTTTGTAGTTTGCATTGAGCGTTTCCAGGGAGACCAGTATTAGATTCCCGTGCACAAATGCAGCTTCACTGTATCCGATAGACCTTCACATTGACGATGAAACAAAGAAATTGCGTCGGGATTTAATTCAAATGGCACAATGACGACTTAAGTACAAGTAGACGGACTCTTTTCATTGTTTGTGGTCTCCTATGAGCGTTTCCTGGGGGACCAGTATTAGATTCCGATGCACCAATGCAGCTTTACTGTATACGAAGGACCTTCACATTGAAGATGAAACACAGAAATTGCGACGGGACTTAATTCAAATTGCTCGATGCCTACTTAAGTACAAGAAGGCAGACTCCTCTTATTGTTTTTGGTTTCCTATGAGCGTTTCCTGGGAGACCAGTATTAGATTCCGATGCACCAATGCAGCTTTACTGTAACCGATGGACCTTTACATTGATGATGAAACACAGAAATTGAGTCAAGATTTAATTCAAATGTCACAATGCGACTTACGTACAAGAAGGCTGATTCTTCTCATTGATTTTGGTTTTCATTGAGCGTTTCTTGGTAGACCAGTATTAGATTCCGATGCAGGTATGCAGATTTACTGTATCCAATGGACCTTCACATTAAAGATGAAACACAGACATTGCGTTGGGTTTTAATTCAAATTGCTCAGTGCCGTCTTAAGTACAAGAAGACTGACGCTTCTCATTGATTGTGTATTGCTTCGAGCGTTTCCTGTGACACCAGTATTAGATTCCGATGCACCAATGCATCTTTACTGTATCCGATGGACCTTCACTTTGACGATGAAACACAGAAATTGCGTCGGAATTTAATTCAAATGGCACAATGCCGACTTAAGTACAAGCAGACTGACCCGTCTCATTGTTTGTGTATTGCTTCGAGCGTTTCCTGGGAGAATAGTATTAGATTCCGATGCACCAATGCAGCTTTACTGTATCCGATGGACCTTCACATTGAAGATGAAGCACAGAAATTGCGTCGGTTAAAATTCAAATGGCACAATGCCGACATAAGTACAAGAAGACATACTCTTCTCATTGTTTGTGGTTTGTTCTGAGCGTTTCCTGGGAGACCAGTATTAGACTCTGATGCACCAATGCAGCTTTACTGTATCCGATGGACCTTCACATTGACGATGAATCACAGAAATTGCGTCGAGATTTAATTAAAATGGCTCAATGCCGACTTAAGTACAAGAAGACTGACTCTTCTCTTTGTTTGTGGTTTGCTTTGAGCGTTTCCTGGGAGACCAGTATTATATTCAGATCCACCAATGCAGCTTTACTGTATCCGATGGACCTTCACATTGACGATCAAACACAGAAATTACGTCTGGATTTAATTCAAAGGGCACAATGCTGACTTAAGTACAAGAAGCCTGACTGTTATCATTGTTTGTGGTTTGCTTTGAGCTATTCCTGGGAGACCAGTATTAGATTCCGATGCCCAATGCAGCTTTACTGTATCCGATGGACCTTCACATCGACGATGAAACACAGATATTGCATCGGGATTTAAGTCAAATGGCACAATGCCGACTTATGTACAAGAAGAGTGACTCTTCTCATAGCTTGTGGTTTTTTATGAGCGTTTCCTGGGAGACCAGTATTAGAGTCCGATGCACGAATGCAGCTTTGCTGTATCCGATGGATCTTTACATTGACGGTAAAACATCGAAATTTCTCGGGATTTAATTCAAATGGCTCAATGCCGACTTAGGTACCAGAAGACTGACTCTTCTCATTGTTTTTGGTTTGCTTTGAGCGCTTCCTGGAGACCAGTATTAGATTTCAATGCACCAATGCAGGTTTACTGTAACCGATGGACCTTCACATTGACGATGAAACACAGAAATTGCGTCGTTATTTAATTCAAATGGCACAATGCCGACTTAAGTACAAGATGACTAACTCTTCTCATTGTTTGTGGTTTTCTTTGAGTGTTTCCTGGGAGACCAGTATTAGATTCCGATGCAACAATGCAGCTTTACTGTATCCGATGGACTTTCACATTGACGATGAAACACTGATATTGCGTCGGGATTCAATTCAAATGGCGCAATGTCGACTTATGTACAAGAAGACTGACTCTTCTCATTGCTTGTGGTTAGCTTTGAGCGTTTCCTGGGAGACTATTATTGGATTCCGATGCACCAATGCAGCTTTTCTGTATCCGATGGACCTTCGATTGAAGCTGAAACAGATATTGCGCCGGCATTTAATTCAAATTGCACAATGCCGACTTAACTACAAGAATACTGACTCTTCTCATTGTTTTTGGTTTGCTTTGAGCGTTTCCTGGGGGACCAGTATTAGATTCCGGTGCTCCAATGCAGCTTTACTGCATCCGATGGACCTTCACATAGACGATGAATCACAGACATTGCGTCGGGATTTAATTCAAATGCCTCAATGCCGACTGAAATACAAGAAGACTGTCTCTTCTCGTTGTTTGTGGTTTGCTTTGTGCGCTTCCTGGGGGATTAGTGTAGCATTCCGATGCACTAATGCAGCTGTACTGTAACCGATTGACCATCACATTGACGATCAAACACAGAAATTGCGTCGGGATTTAATTCAAGTGACAGAAAGAGGACTTAAGTACAAGAAAACTGACTCTTCTCATTGTTTGTGATTTGCTTTGAGCGTTTCCTGGGAGACCAGTATAACATTTCGATGCACCAATACTGCTTTACTGTATCCGATGGACCTTCACATTGACTATGAGGCACAGAAATTGCGTCGGGAATTAATTGAAACGCTCAATGCCGACTTAAGTACAAGAAGACTCACTGTTCTCATTGTTTGTGATTTGCTTTGGGCGTTGCCTGGGAGACCAGTATTAGATTCCGATGCGCCAATGCAGCCTTACTGTATCCGATGGACCTTCACATTGACGATGAAACACAGAAATTGCGTCGGGATTCAATTCAAATGGCACAATGCCGACTTACGTACAAGAAGACTGTTTCTTCTCAATGTTTCTGGTTTGCTTTGTGCGTTTCCTGGGAGACCAGTGTTAGATTCCGATGCACCAATGCAGCTTAACTGTATCCGATGTACCTTCACATTGATGGTGAAACACAGAAATTGCTCGGGATTTAATTCAAATGGCTCAATGCCGGCTTAAGTACAAGAAGACTGACTCTTCTCATTGTTTGTGGTTTGCTTTGAAAGCTTCCTTGGGGACCAGTATTAGATTCCGATGCACCAATGGATCTTTACTATATTCGATGGACCTTCACATTGATGATGAAACGCAGAATTTGGGTAGGGATTTAATTCAAATGGCTGAATGCCAACTTAAGTACAAGAAGATAGACTCCTCTCTGTGTTTGTGGTTTGCTCGAGCGTTTCCTGGGAAACCAGTATTAGATACCGATGCACAAATGCAGCTTTACTGTATCCGATGGACCTTCACACTGATGATGAAATTAAGAAATAGCGTCGGGATTTAATTCCATTGGCTCAATGCCTACTTAAGTACAAGAAGACTGACACTTCTCATTGTTTGTGGTTTGCTTCGAGCGTTTCCTGGGAGACCAGTATTTGATACCGAAGCACCAATGCATCTTAACTGTATCCGATGGACCTTCAAATTGACGATGAATCACAGATATTGCGTCGGGATTTAATTCAAATGGCTCAATGCCGACTTGAGTACAAGGTGACTGACTCCTCTCATTGTTTGTGGTTTGCTTTGAAAGATTCCTTGGGGACCAGTATTAGATTCCGATGCACGAATGCAGCTTTACTGTATCCGATGGACCTTCACATTGACGATGAAACACAGAAATTGCGTCGGGATTTAATTCAAATGGCTTAATGCCGACTTAAGTACAAGAAGTCTGACTCTTCTCATTGTTTGTGGTTTGCTTTGAGCGTTTCCTGGGAGATCAGTATTATATTCAGATGCACCAATGCAGCCTTACTGTATCCGATGGACCTTCACATTAACGATGAAAAACAGAAATTGTGTCTGGATTTAATTCAAAGGGCACAATGCTAACTTAAGGACAAGAAGCCTGACTCTTATCAGTTTTTGTGGTTTGCCTCGAGCGTTTCCTGTGATACCGGTATTACATTCCGATGCACCAAAGCAATTTTACTGCATCCGATGGACCTCCACATTGACGATGAAACACAGATATAGCGTCGGGATTTAATTCAAATAGCACAATGCCTACTTAAGTACAAGACGTCTGACTCTTCTCATTGTTTGTAGTTTGCATTGCGCGTTTCCAGGGAAACCAGTATTAGATTCCCGTGCACAAATGCAGCTTTACTGTTTCCGATGGACCTTCACATTGACGATGAATCACAGAAATTGCGTCGCGATTAAATTCAAATGGCACAATGCCGACTTAAGTACAAGAAGGCTGACCCTTCTCATTGTTTGTTTTTATCTTTGAGCGTTTCTTAGGAGACCAGTATTAGATTCCGATGCACGTATGCAGCTTTACTGTATACGATGGAGTTTCACATTGACGATGAAACACAGATATTGCGTCGGGATTTAACTAGATTGACACAATGCCGACTTAAGTACGGGAAGACCGACTCTTCTCATTCTTTGTGGATTGCTTCGAGCGTTTCCGGTTAGACCAGTATTACATTACGATGCATCAATGCAGCTTTACTGTATCCGATGGACCTTCGCATTGACGATGAAACACAGAAATTCTGTCGGGATTTAATTCAAATGGCACAATGCCGACTTAAGTACAAGAAGACTGACTCTTCTCATTGTTTGTGGTTTCCTATGACCGTTTCCCGGGAGACCAGTATTAGATTCTGATCCACCAATGCAGCTTTACTGTATCCGATGGACCCTCACATTGACGATGAAACACAGAAATTGAATCGGTATTTAATTCAAATTGCTCAATGCCGACTTAAGTACAAGAAGACTGATTAATCTCATTGTTTGTGGTTTGCTATGAGCGTTTCGTGGGAGACCAGTTATTAGATTCCGATGCACGAATGCAGCTTTACTGTATCCGATGGACCTTCACATTGACGATGAAACACGGATATTGCGTCGGGATTTCATTCAAATGGCACAATGCCGACATAAGTACAAGAGGACTGACTCTTCTCGTTGTTTGTAATTTGCATTGAGCGTTTCCCTCGAGACCAGTATTAGATTCCGATGCACCAATGCAGCTTCACTGTATCCGATGGACCTTCACATTGACGATGTAGTACAGAAATTGCGTCGGGATTTAATTCAAATGGCACAATGCCGACATAAGTACAAGAAAACTGACTCTTCTCATTGTTTGTGGCTTGCTATGAGCGTTTCCGGGGAGACCAGTACTATATTCCGATGCACCAATGCATCTTTACTGTATCCGATGGACCTTCACATAGACGATGAAGCACAGAAATTGCGTCGGGATTTAATTCAAATGGCTCAATGCCGACTTAAGTACAGGAAGACTGACTCTACTCATTGTTTGTGGTTTGCTTTGAGCGCTTCCTGGGAGATCAGTATTAGATTCCGATGCTCCAATGCAGCTTCACTGTATCCGATGGACGTTCACATTGACGTTGAAACACAGAAATTGCGTCGGGATTTAATTCAAATGGAACAATGCCGACTTACGTCCAAGAAGACTAACTCTACTCATTGTTTGTGGTTTGCTTTGAGCTTTTTCTGGGAGACCATTATTGGATTCCGATGCACGAATGCAGCTTTTCTGTATCCAATGGACCTTCACATTGAAGCTGAAACACAGAAATTGCGTCGGCATTTAATTCAAATGCCACAATGCCGACTTAAGTACATAAACACTGACTCTTCTCATTGTTTGTGGTTTCCTTTGAGCGTTTCCTGGGAGACCAGTATTAGATTCCGATGCACCAATGAAGCTTTACTATATTCGATGGACCTTCACATTGTCGATGAAACACAGAAATTGCGACGGGATTTAAATCAAATGCCACAAAGCTGTCTTACGTACAAGAAGACTGACTCTCCTCATTGTTTGTGGTTTGCTTTGTGCGTTTCCTGCTAGACCAGTATTAGATTCCGTTGCACCAATGCAGCTTTACTGTTTCCGATGGACGTTCACATTGACGTTGAAACACAGAGATTGTGTTGGGATTTCATTCAAATCTAACAATGCCGACTTACGTACTAGAAAACTGACTCTTCTCATTGTTTGTGGTTTTCTTTGAGTGTTTCTTGGGAGACCAGTATTAGATTCCGATGCACTAATGCAGCTTTACTGTATCCGATGGACCCTCATATTGACGATGAAGCACAGAAATTGCGTCGGGATTTATTTCAAATGGCTCAATGCCGACTTAAGTACAAGAAGTCTGACTCTTCTCATTGCTTGTGGTTTGCTTCGAGCGTTTCCTGGGAGATCAGTATTAGATTCCGATGCGCCAATGCAGCATTACTGTATCAAATGGACCATCACATTGACGATGAAACACAGAAATTGCGTCGGGATTTAGTTCAAATGGCTCAATGCCGTCTTAAGTACAAGAAGACTGTTTCTTCTCATTGTTTCTGGTTTGCTATGTGCGTTTCCTGGGAGACCAGTATTAAATTCCGATGCACCAATGCAGCTTAACTGTATCCGATGGACCTTCACATTGATGGTGAAACACAGAAATTGCTCGGGAATTACTTCAAATGGCGCAATGCCGACATAGGTACAAGAAGACTTACTCTTCTCATTGTTTTTGGTTTGCTTTGAGCGCTTCCTGGGAGACCAGTATTAGAATCCGATGCACCAATGAAGCTTTACTATATTCGATGGACCTTCGCATTGACGACGAAACACAAAAATTGCGACGGAATTTAATTCAAATGGCACAAAGCTGACTTACGTACAAGAAGCCTGACTCTCTTCATTGTTTGTGGTTTGCTTTGAGCGTTTCCTGGGAGACCAGTATTAGATTCCGTTGCCCCAATGCAGCATTACTGTATCCGATGGACGTTCACATTGACGTTGAAACACAAAATTGCGTCGGGATTTCTTTCAAATGGAACAATGCCGACTTACGTACAAGATGACTGACTCTTCTCATTGTTTGTGGTTTCATATGAGCGATTCCTGGGAGACCAGTATTAGATTCTGATGCACCAATGCAGCTTTACTGTATCCGATGGACCTTCACATTGACGATGAAACACAGAAATTGCGTCGAAACTTAATTCAAATGGCACAATGTCGACTTATGTACAAGAAGACTGACTCTTCTCGTTGTTTGTGGTTTGCTTTGAGCGTTTCCTGGGTGACCAGTACTAGATACCGATGCACCAATGCAGCCTTACTGAATCCAATGGACCTTCCCACTGACGATGAAACGCAGAATTTGCGTCGGGATTTAATTTAAATGGCACAATAACGATTTAAGTACAAGAAGACTGACTCTTCTCGTTGTTTGTGGTTTCCTATCAGCTTTTCATGGGAGACCAGTATTAGATTCCGATGCACAAATGCCGCTTTCCTGTATCCGATGGACCTTCATATTGACGATGAAACACAGAAATTGCATCGGGATTTAATTCAAATGGCACAATGCCCACATAAGTACAAGAAGACTGACACTTCTCATTGTTTGTTGTTTTCTATGAGCGTTTCCTGAGAGACTAATGCAGATTTACTGTATTTGATGTACCTTCACATTGACGATGAAACACAGAAATTGCGTCTGGATTCAATTCAAGTGGCACAATGCCGACTTAAGAACATCTTGACTGACTCTTGTCATTGTTTGTGGTTTGCTTTGAGCGTTTCGTGGGAGAATAGTGTTAGATTCCGATGCACCAATGCAGCTTCACTGTATCCGATGGATTTTCAAATTGACGATGGAACACAGAAATTGCGTCGGGATTTAATTCAAATGGCACAATGCTGACAAGGTACAAGATGACTGACTCTTCTCATTGTTTGTGGTTTGCTTTGAGCGTTTCCTGGGAGACCAGTATTCGATTCCGATGCACCAATACAGCTCTACTGTATCCGATGGACCTTCACATTGACGATGAAACACAGAAATTGCGTCGGGATTTAATTCAAATAGCTCAATGCCGACTTAAGTACAAGAAGACTGACTCTTCTCACTGTTGTGATTTAGTTTGAGCGTTTACTGGGAGACCAGTATTACATTCCGATGCACCAATGCAGCTTTACTGTATCCAATGGACCATCACATTGACGATGAACCACAGAAATTGCGTCGCGATTTAATTCAAATGGCTAAATGCCGATTTAAGTACAAGAATACTGACTCTTCTCTTTGTTACTGGTTAGCTTCGAGCGTTTCCTGGGAGACCAGTATTAGATTCCGAAGGACCAATGAAGCTTTACTGTATCCGAATGATCTTCACATTGACGATGAAACACAGAAATTGCGTCGCGATTTAATTCAAATGGCTCAATGCCGACTTAAGTACAAGAATACTGACTCTTCTCATTGTTTGTGGTTTGCTTCGAGCGTTTCCTGGGAGACCAGTATTACATTCCGATGTACCAATGCAGCTTTACTGTATCCGATGGACCTTCACATTGACGATGAAACACAGAAATTGCAACGGGATTTAATTCCAATGCCACAATGCCGACTTATGTACACGAATACTGTCTCTTCTAATTGTTTGTGGTTTGCCTTGAGCGTTTCCCGGGAGACCAGTACTAGATTCCGATGCACCAATGCAGCTTTACTGTATCCGATGGTCTATAACATTGGCGATGAAACGCAGAAATTCCGTCGGGATTTAATTCAAATGTCACAATTCCGAATTATGTACAAGACGACCGACTCTTCTCATTGTTTGTGGTTTTCTTTGAGCGTTTCCTGGGAGACCAGTATTAGATTCCGATGCACCAATGCAGCTTTACTGTACCCGATGGTCCTTCACATTTACGATGAAATACAGAAATTGCGTCGGGAGTTAATTCAAATGGCAAAATGCCGAATTAAGTACAAGAAGACTGGCTCTTCTCATTCTTTGTGGTTTGCTTTGAGCGTTTCCTGGGAGGCCAGTACTAGATTCCGATGCACCAATGCAGCTTTACTGTACACGATGCACCTTCACATTAACGATGAAATAAAGAAATTGCATCGGGATTTAATTCAAATGGCACAATGCAGACAAGGTACAAGAAGACTGACTCTTCTCATTGATTGTGGTTTGCTTTGAGCGTTTCCTGGGAGACCAGTATTAGATTCCGATGGACCAATGCAGCTTTACTGTATCCGATGGACCTTCATGTTGACGATGAAACACAGAAATTGCGACGGGATTTAATTCTAATGGCACAATGCCGACTTAAGTAGAAGAAGACTGACTCTTCTCATTGTTTGTGGTTGCTTGGAGCGTTTCCTGGGAGACCAGTATTTATTCCGATGGACCAATGCAGCTTTACCGTATCCGATGGACCATCACATTGACGATGAAACACAGAAATTTGTGTCGGGATACAATTCAATTGACCAATGGCGACTTAAGTACAAGAAGACTGACTCATGTCATTGTTTGTGGTTTGCCTTGAGCGTTTCCTGGGAGACCAGTAATAGATTCCAATGCACCATTGCAGCTTTACAGTATCTGATGGACCTTCACATTGGCGATGAAACACAGATATTGCGTCGGTATTTAATTCAAATGGCTCAATGCCGACTTAAGTACAGGAAGACTGCCTATTCTTATTGTTTGTGGTTTGCTTTGAGCGTTTCCTGGGAGACCAGTATTAGATTCCGATGAACCAATGCAGCTTTACTGTATCTGATGGATCATTGCATTGACGATGAAACACAGATATTGCGTCGGGATTTAATTCAAACGGCACAATGGCGACTTAAGTACAAGAAGACTGACTCTTCTCAATGTTTGTGGTTGCTTGGGGCGTTTCCTGGGAGATCAGTATTAGATTCCGATGCACCAATGCAGCTTTACCGTATCCGATGGACATTCACATTCACGATGAAACACAGAAATTGCGTCGGGATTTAATTCAAATGGCTCAATGTCAACTTAAGTACACGAACACTGACTCTTCACATTGTTTGTGGTTTGCTTTGAGCGGTTCCTGGGAGACCGGTATTAGATTCCGATGCACCAATACAGCTTTACTGCATCCGATGGACCTTCACATTGACGATGAAACTCTGAAATTGTGTCAGGATTTAATTCAAGTGGCTCAATGCCGACTTAAGTACAAGAAGACTGACTCTTCTCTTTGTTTTTGGTTTGCTTTGGGCGTTTCCTGTTAGACCAGTAATAGATTTCGATGCAGCTGTACTGTATCTGATGTACTTTCACATTGACGATTAAGCGCAGAAATTGCATTGCGATTTAATTCAAATATCACAGCGCCGACTTAAGTACAAGAAGACTGACTCTTCTCATTTTTTGCGATTTCCTTTGAGCGTTCCCTTAAGACAAATATTAGATTCCGAAGCACCAATGCAGCTTTACTGTATCTGACGGACCTTCACATTGACGAGGAAACACAGAAATTGCGTCGGGATTTAATTCAAGTGGCTCAATGCCGACTTAAGTACAGGAAGACTGCCTATTCTCATTGTTTGTGGTTTGCTTTGAGCGTTTCCTGGGAGACCAGTATTAGATTCCGATGCACCAATGCAGCTTTACTGTATCTGATGGATCATTGCATTGACGATGAAACACAGATATTGCGTCGGGATTTAATTCAAACGGCACAATGGCGACTTAAGTACAAGAAGACTGACTCTTCTCATTGTTTGTGGTTGCTTGGAGCGTTTCCTGGGAGATCAGTATTAGATTCCGATGCACCAATGCAGCTTTACCGTATCCGATGGACCTTCACATTCACGATGAAACACAGAAATTTCGTCGGGATTTAATTCAAATGGCTCAATGTCAACTTAAGTACACGAACACTGACTCCTCACATTGTTTGTGGTTTGCTTTGAGCGGTTCCTGGGAGACCGGTATTAGATTCCGATGCACCAATACAGCTTTACTGCATCCGATGGACCTTCACATTGACGACGAAACTCAGAAATTGTGTCGGGATTTAATTCAAGTGGCTCAATGCCGACTTAAGTACAAGAAGACTGACTTTTGTCTTTGTTTTTGGTTTGCCTTGGGCGTTTCCTGTTAGACCAGTAATAGATTTCGATGCAGCTGTACTGTATCCGATGTACTTACACATTGACGATTAAGCGCAGAAATTGCATTGCGATTCAATTCAAATATCACAACGCCGACTTAAGTACAAGAAGACTGACTCTTCTCATTGTTGTGATTTAGTTTGAGCGTTTCCTGGGAGACCAGTATTACATTCAGATGCACCAATGCAGCTTTACTGTATCCAATGGACCATCACATTGACGACTAAACACAGAAATTGCGTTGGGATTTAATTCAAATGGCACAATGCAGCCAAGTTACAAGAAGACTGACTCATCTCATTGTTTGTGGTTTGCCTTGAGCGTTTCCTGGGGGACCAGTATTACATTCCGATGCACCAATGCAGCTTTATTGTATCAGTTGGACCTTCACATTGACAATGAAACACAGAAATTGCGTAGCGATTTAATTCAAATGGCTCAATGCCGACTTAAGTACAAGAATACTGACTCTTCTCATTGTTTGTGGTTAGCTTCGAGCGTTTCCTGGGAGACCAGTATTAGATATCGATACACCAATGCAACTTTACTGTATCTGACGGACCTTCACATTGACGATGAAACACAGAAATTGCGTCGGGATTTAATTCAAATGGCACAATGC
This sequence comes from Schistocerca serialis cubense, assembly GCF_023864345.2. Taxonomy (NCBI): domain Eukaryota; kingdom Metazoa; phylum Arthropoda; class Insecta; order Orthoptera; family Acrididae; genus Schistocerca; species Schistocerca serialis. The sequence continues at coordinate 4,080,414 of NW_026048482.1, forward strand.
CTACTTAAGTACAAGAAGACTGACTCTTCTCATTGTTTGTGGTTTGCTTTGAGCGTTTCCTGGGAGACAAGTAATAGATTCCGATGCACCAAAGAAACTTTACTGTATCCGATGGACCCTCACATTGACGATGAAACACAGAAATTGCGTCGGGATTTAATTCAAATGGCTCAATGTCAACTTAAGTACACGAACACTGACTCTTCACATTGTTTGTGGTTTGCTTTGAGCGGTTCCTGGGAGACCGGTATTAGATTCCGATGCACCAATACAGCTTTACTGCATCCGATGGACCTTCACATTGACGATGAAACTCTGAAATTGTGTCAGGATTTAATTCAAGTGGCTCAATGCCGACTTAAGTACAAGAAGACTGACTCTTCTCTTTGTTTTTGGTTTGCTTTGGGCGTTTCCTGTTAGACCAGTAATAGATTTCGATGCAGCTGTACTGTATCTGATGTACTTTCACATTGACGATTAAGCGCAGAAATTGCATTGCGATTTAATTCAAATATCACAACGCCGACTTAAGTACAAGAAGACTGACTCTTCTCATTTTTTGCGATTTCCTTTGAGCGTTCCCTTAAGACAAATATTAGATTCCGAAGCACCAATGCAGCTTTACTGTATCCGATGGACCTTCACATTGACGAGGAAACACAGAAATTGCGTTGGGATTTAATTCAAATGGCACAATGCAGACAAGTTACAAGAAGACTGACTCATCTCATTGTTTGTGGTTTGCCTTGAGCGTTTCCTGGGGGACCAGTATTACATTCCGATGCACCAATGCAGCTTTATTGTATCAGTTGGACCTTCACATTGACAATGAAACACAGAAATTGCGTAGCGATTTAATTCAAATGGCTCAATGCCGACTTAAGTACAAGAATACTGACTCTTCTCATTGTTTGTGGTTAGCTTCGAGCGTTTCCTGGGAGACCAGTATTAGATATCGATACACCAATGCAACTTTACTGTATCTGACGGACCTTCACATTGACGATGAAACACAGAAATTGCGTCGGGATTTAATTCAAATGGCACAATGCCGACTTAAGTACAAGAAGACTGACTCTTCTCATTGTTTGTGGTTTGCTTTGAGCGTTTCCTGGGAGACAAGTAATAGATTCCGATGCACCAAAGAAACTTTACTGTATCCGATGGACCCTCACATTGACGATGAAACACAGAAGTTGCGTCGGGATTTAATTCAAATAGCTCAATGCCGACTTAAATACAAGAAGACTGACTCTTCTCATTGTTGTGATTTAGTTTGAGCGTTTACTGGGAGACCAGTATTACATTCTGATGCACTAATGTAGCTTTACTGTATCCAATGGACCATCACATTGACGATGAACCACAGAAATTGCGTCGCGATTTAATTCAAATGGCTTAATGCCGATTTAAGTACAAGAATACTGACTCTTCTCTTTGTTTCTGGTTAGCTTCGAGCGTTTCCTGGGAGACCAGTATTAGATTCCGAAGGACCAATGAAGCTTTACTGTATCCGAATGATCTTCACATTGACGATGAAACGCAGAAATTCCGTCGGGATTTAATTCAAATGTCACAATTCCGAATTATGTACAAGACGACCGACTCTTCTCATTGTTTGTGGTTTTCTTTGAGCGTTTCCTGGGAGACCAGTATTAGATTCCGATGCACCAATGCAGCTTTACTGTACCCGATGGTCCTTCACATTTACGATGAAATACAGAAATTGCGTCGGGAGTTAATTCAAATGGCAAAATGCCGAATTAAGTACAAGAAGACTGGCTCTTCTCATTCTTTGTGGTTTGCTTTGAGCGTTTCCTGGGAGACCAGTACTAGATTCCGATGCACCAATGCAGCTTTACTGTACACGATGCACCTTCACATTAACGATGAAATAAAGAAATTGCATCGGGATTTAATTCAAATGGCACAATGCAGACAAGGTACAAGAAGACTGACTCTTCTCATTGATTGTGGTTGCTTGGAGCGTTTCCTGGGAGACCAGTATTTATTCCGATGGACCAATGCAGCTTTACCGTATCCGATGGACCATCACATTGACGATGAAACACAGAAATTTGTGTCGGGATACAATTCAATTGACCAATGGCGACTTAAGTACAAGAAGACTGACTCATGTCATTGTTTGTGGTTTGCTTTGAGCGTTTCCTGGGAGACCAGTAATAGATTCCAATGCACCATTGCAGCTTTACAGTATCTGATGGACCTTCACATTGGCGATGAAACACAGAAATTGCGTCGGTATTTAATTCAAGTGGCTCAATGCCGACTTAAGTACAGGAAGACTGCCTATTCTCATTGTTTGTGGTTTGCTTTGAGCGTTTCCTGGGAGACCAGTATTAGATTCCGATGCACCAATGCAGCTTTACTGTATCTGATGGATCATTGCATTGACGATGAAACACAGATATTGCGTCGGGATTTAATTCAAACGGCACAATGGCGACTTAAGTACAAGAAGACTGACTCTTCTCATTGTTTGTGGTTGCTTGGAGCGTTTCCTGGGAGATCAGTATTAGATTCCGATGCACCAATGCAGCTTTACCGTATCCGATGGACCTTCACATTCACGATGAAACACAGAAATTTCGTCGGGATTTAATTCAAATGGCTCAATGTCAACTTAAGTACACGAACACTGACTCCTCACATTGTTTGTGGTTTGCTTTGAGCGGTTCCTGGGAGACCGGTATTAGATTCCGATGCACCAATACAGCTTTACTGCATCCGATGGACCTTCACATTGACGACGAAACTCAGAAATTGTGTCGGGATTTAATTCAAGTGGCTCAATGCCGACTTAAGTACAAGAAGACTGACTTTTGTCTTTGTTTTTGGTTTGCCTTGGGCGTTTCCTGTTAGACCAGTAATAGATTTCGATGCAGCTGTACTGTATCCGATGTACTTACACATTGACGATTAAGCGCAGAAATTGCATTGCGATTCAATTCAAATATCACAACGCCGACTTAAGTACAAGAAGACTGACTCTTCTCATTGTTGTGATTTAGTTTGAGCGTTTACTGGGAGACCAGTATTACATTCAGATGCACCAATGCAGCTTTACTGTATCCAATGGACCATCACATTGACGACTAAACACAGAAATTGCGTTGGGATTTAATTCAAATGGCACAATGCAGCCAAGTTACAAGAAGACTGACTCATCTCATTGTTTGTGGTTTGCCTTGAGCGTTTCCTGGGGGACCAGTATTACATTCCGATGCACCAATGCAGCTTTACTGTATCCGTTGGACCTTCACATTGACAATGAAACACAGAAATTGCGTAGCGATTTAATTCAAATGGCTCAATGCCGACTTAAGTACAAGAATACTGACTCTTCTCATTGTTTGTGGTTAGCTTCGAGCGTTTCCTGGGAGACCAGTATTAGATATCGATACACCAATGCAACTTTACTGTATCTGATGGACCTTCACATTGTCGATGAAACACAGAAATTGCGTCGGGATTTAATTCAAATGGCACAATGCCGACTTAAGTACAAGAAGACTGACTCTTCTCATTGTTTGTGGTTTGCTTTGAGCGTTTCCTGGGAGACAAGTAATAGATTCCGATGCACCAAAGAAACTTTACTGTATCCAATGGACCCTCACATTGACGATGAAACACAGAAATTGCGTCGGGATTTAATTCAAATAGCTCAATGCCGACTTAAGTACAAGAAGACTGACTCTTCTCATTGTTGTGATTTAGTTTGAGCGTTTACTGGGAGACCAGTATTACATTCCGATGCACCAATGCAGTTTTACTGTATCCAATGGACCATCACATTGACGATGAACCACAGAAATTGCGTCGCGATTCAATTCAAATGGCTTAATGCCGATTTAAGTACAAGAATACTGACTCTTCTCTTTGTTTCTGGTTAGCTTCGAGCGTTTCCTGGGAGACCAGTATTAGATTCCGAAGGACCAATGAAGCTTTACTGTATCCGAATGATCTTCACATTGACGATGAAACACAGAAATTGCGTCGCGATTTAATTCAAATGGCTCAATGCCGACTTAAGTACAAGAATACTGACTCTTCTCATCGTTTGTGGTTTGCTTCGAGCGTTTCCTGGGAGACCAGTATTACATTCCGATGTACCAATGCAGCTTTACTGTATCCGATGGACCTTCACACTGACGATGAAACACAGAAATTGCAACGGGATTTAATTCTAACGCCACAATGCCGACTTATGTACAAGAATACTGTCTCTTCTAATTGTTTGTGGTTTGCCTTGAGCGTTTCCCGGGAGACCAGTACTAGATTCCGATGCACCAATGCAGCTTTACTGTATCCGATGGACTATAACATTGGCGATGAAACGCAGAAATTCCGTCGGGATTTAATTCAAATGTCACAATTCCGAATTATGTACAAGACGACCGACTCTTCTCATTGTTTGTGGTTTTCTTTGAGCGTTTCCTGGGAGACCAGTATTAGATTCCGATGCACCAATTCAACTTTACTGTAACTGATGGACCCTCACATTGAAGATGAAACACAGAAATTGCGTCGGGATTTAATTCAAATGGCACAATGACGACTTAAGTACAAGACGACTGACTCTTCTCATTGTTTGTGGTTTGCTTCGAGCGTTTCCTGGGAGACCAGTATTACATTCCGACGCACTAATGCAGCTTTACCGTATACGATGGACCTTCACATTGACGATGAATCACAGAAATTGCAACGGGATTTAATTCAAATGCCACAATGCCGACTTCAGTTCAAGAAGACTGGCACTTCTCATTGTTTGTGGTTTGTCTTGAGCGTTTCCCGGGAGACCAGTATTAGATTCCGATGCACCAATGCAGCGTTACTGTACCCGATGGACCTTCACATTAACGATGAGAGACAGAAATTGTATCGGGATTTAATTCAAATGAAACAATGCAGACAAAGTACAAGTAGACTGACTCTTCTCATTGTTTGTGGTTTGCTTTGAGCTTTTCCTGGGAGACCAGTATTAGTTTCCGATACACCAATGCAACATTACTGTATCCGATGGACCTTCACATTGACGATGAAACACAGAAAATGCGTCGGGATTTAATTCAAATGTCATAATTCCGACTGACTCTTCTCATTGTTTCTGGTTTGCTTTGAGCGTTTCCTGGGAGACCAGTATTAGATTTCGATACACCAATGCAACTTTACTGTATCTGATGGACCTTCACATTGACGATGAAACACAGATATTGCGTCGGGACTTAATTCACATGGCACAATGCCGACATATGTACAAGAAGACTGACTCTTCTCATTGTTTATGGTTTGCTTTGAGCGTTTCCTGGGAGACCAGTATTCAATTCCGATGGACCAATGCAGCCTTACTGTATCCGATGGACCATCACATTGACGATGAAACACAGAAATTGCGTCGGGATTTAATTCAAATGGCTCAATGCCGACTTAAGTACAAGAAGACTGACTCATGTCGTTGTTTGTGGTTTGCTTTGAGCGTTTCCTGGGAGACCAGTATTGGATTCCGATGGACCAATGAAGCTATACTGTATCCGATTGACCTTCACATTGACGATGTAACATAGAAAATGTTACGGGATTTAATTCAAGTTGCACAATGCCGACATAAGAACAAGAAGACTGACTCTTCTCATTGTTTGAGGTTTGCTTTGAGCGTTTCCTGGGTTACCAGTATTAGATTCAGATGCACCAATGCAGCTTTACTGTATCCGAATAACCTTCACATTGACGATGAAACACAGAAATTGCGTCGCGATTTAATTCAAGTGGCTCAATGCCGACTTAAGTACAAGAAAACTGACTCATCTCATTGTTTGTGGTTTGCTTCGAGCGTTTCCTGGGAGACCAGTATTACTTTCCGATGCACCAATGCAGCTTTACTGTATCCGATGGACCTTCACATTGACGATGAAACACAGAAATTGCAACGGGATTTAATTCAAATGCCACAATGCCGACTTAAGTCCAAGAGGACTGACTCTTCTCATTGTTTGTGGTTTGCTTTGAGCGTTTCCTGATAGACCAGTATTCGATTCCGAAGGACCAATGGAGCTTTACTGTATCCGAATGATCTTCACATTGACGATGAAACACAGAAATTGCGTCGCGATTTAATTCAAATGGCTCAATGCCGACTTAAGTACAAGAATACTGACTCTTCTCATTGTTTGTGGTTTGCTTCGAGCGTTTCCTGGGAGACCAGTATTACATTCCGATGTACCAATGCAGCTTTACTGTATCCGATGGACCTTCACATTGACGATGAGACACAGAAATTGCAACGGGATTTAATTCCAATGCCACAATGCCGACTTAAGTACAAGAATACTGTCTCTTCTAATTGTTTGTGGTTTGCCTTGAGCGTTTCCCGGGAGACCAGTATCAGATTCCGATGCACCAATGCAGCTTTACTGTATCCGATGGACTATAACATTGGCGATGAAACGCAGAAATTCCGTCGGGATTTAATTCAAATGTCACAATTCCGAATTATGTACAAGACGACTGACTCTTCTCATTGTTTGTTGTTTGCTTTGGGCGTTTCCTTAGAAACCAGTATTTGATTTCTATGTACCAATTCAGCTTTACTGTATGCGATAGACTTTCACATTGACGATTAAGAGCAGAAATTGCATTGCGATTTAATTCAAATGGCACAATGCCGACTTAAGTACATGAAGACTGACTCCTCTCATTGTTTGTATTTTGCTTTGAGCGTTTCCTGGGAGACCAGTATTAGATTCCAATGCACCAATGCAGCTTTACTGTATGCGATGGACCTTTACATTGACGATGAAACACAGAAATTGCGTCGCGATTTAATTCAAATGGCTCAATGCCTACTTAAGTACAAGAATATTGACTCTTCTCATTGTTTGTGGTTTGCTTCGAGCGTTTCCTGGGAGACCAGTATTACATTCCGATGCACCAATGCAGCTCGACTGTATCCGAAGGACCTTCACATTGACGATGAAACACAGAAATTGCAACGGGATTTAATTCCAATGCCGACTTAAGTACCAGAAGACTGGTTCTTCTAATTGTTTGTGGTTTGCTTTGAGCATTTCCCGGGAGACCAGTATTAGATTCCGATGCACCAATGCAGCTTTACTGTATCCGATGGACGTTCACATTAACGATGAAAGACAGATATTGCATCGGGATTTAATTCAAGTGGCACAATGCAGACAAAGTACAAGTACACTGACTCTTCTCATTGTTTGTGGCTTGCTTTGAGCGTTTCCTGGGAGACCAGTATTACATTCCAATGCACCAATGCAGCTTTACTGTTTTCGATGGACCTTCACATTGACGATGAAACAAAGAAATTGCGTCGGGATTTAATTCAAATGTCACAATTCCGACTGACTTTTCTCATTGTTTGTGGTTTGCTTTGAGGGTTTCCTGGGAGACCAGCATTAGATTTCGATACACCAATGCAACTTTACTGTATCCGATGGACCTTGACATTGACGATGAAACACAGAAATTGCGTCGGGATTTAATTCAAATGGCACAAGGCCGACTTAAGTACAAGAAGACTGACTCCTCTCATTGTTTGTGTTTTGCTTTGAGCTTTTCCTGGGAGACCAGTACTAGATTCCGATACACCAATGCAACTTTACTGTATCCGATGGACCTTCACATTGACGATGAAATACAGAAATTGCGTCTGGTTTTAATTCAAATGGCACAATACCGACTTAACTACAGGAAGGCTGACTCTTCCCATTGTTTGTGGTTTGCTTGGAGCCTTTCCTGGGGGACCAGTATTATACTCCGATGGACCAATGCAGCTTTATTGTATCCGATGGACCTTCACATTGACGATGAAACACAGAAATTGCAACGGGATTTAATTCAAATGCCACAACACCGACTTAAGTACAAGAAGACTGGCTCTTCTAATTGTTTGTGGTTTGCTTTGAGCGTTTCCCGGGAGACCAGTATTAAATTCCGATGCACCAATGCAGCTTTACTGTATCCGATGGACGTTCACATTGACGATGAAACACAGAAATTGCGTCGGGATTTAATTCAAATGGCACAATGCCGACTTAAGTACAAGAAGACTGACTCTTCTCATTGTTTGTGGTTTGCTTTGAGCGTTTCCTGGGAGACCAGTTTTAGATTCCAATGCACCAATGTAGCTTTACTGTTTTCGATGGACCTTCACATTGACGATGAAACACAGAAAATGGGTCGAGATTTAATTCAAATGTCAAAATTCCGACTGACTTCTCTCATTGTTTCTGGTTTGCTTTGAGCGTTTCCTGGGAGACCAGTATTAGATTTCGATACACCAATGCAACTTTACTGTATCCGATGGACCTTCACATTGACGATGAAACACAGAAATTGCGTCGGGATTTAATTCAAATGGCATAATGCCGACTTAAGTACAAGAAGGCTGACTCTTCTCATTGTTTGTGGTTTGCTTTGAGCGTTTCCTGGGAGACCAGTATTAAATTCCGATGCAACAGTGCAACTTTACTGTATCTGCTGGACCTTCACATTGACGATGAAACACAGACATTGCGTGGGGTTTTAATTCAAATGGCACAATGCCGACTTAAGTACAAGAAGACTGACTCTTCTCATTGTTTGTGGTTTGCTTTGAGCGTTTCCTGGGAGACCAGTATTCAATTTTGATGGACCAATGCAGCCTTACTGTATCCGATGGACCTTCACATTGACGATGAAACACACGAAATTGCGTCGGGATTTAATTCAAACGGCTCAATGCCGACTTACGTACAAGAAGACTGACTCCTCTTATTGTTTGTGGTTTGCTTTGAGCGTTTCCTGGGAGACCAGTATTGGATTCCGATGCACCAATGCAGCTTTTCTGTACCCGATGGATCTTCACATATACGATGAAACACAGAAATTGCGTCGGGATTTAATTCAAACGGCACATTGGCGACTTAGGTACAAGACGACTGTTTCTTCTAATTGTTTGTAGTTTCCTCTGAGCGTTTCCTGGGAGACCAGTATTAGATTCCGAAGGACCAATGAAGCTTTACTGTATCCAAATGATCTCCACATTGACGATGAAACACAGAAATTGCGTCGCGATTTAATTCAAATGGCTCAATGCCGACTTAAGTACAAGAATACTGACTCTTCTCATTGTTTGTGGTTTGCTTCGAGCGTTTCCTGGGAGACCAGTATTACATTCCGATGTACCAATGCAGCTTTACTGTATCCGATGGACCTTAACATTGGCGATGAAACGCAGAAATTCCGTCGGGATTTAATTCAAGTGTCACAATTCCGACTTATGTACAAGACGACTGACTCTTCTCATTGTTTGTGGTTTGCTTTGAGCGTTTCCTGGGTTACCAGTATTAGATTCAGATGCAGCAATGCAGCTTTACTGTATCCGAATGACCTTCACATTGACGATGAAACACAGAAATTGCGTCGTGATTTAATTCAAAAGGCTCAATGCCGACTTAAGTACAAGAATACTGACTCTTCTCATTGTTTGTGGTTTGCTTCGAGTGTTTCCTAGGAGACCAGTATTACATTCCGATGCACCAATGCAGCATTACTGTATCCGATGGACCTTCACATTGACGATGAAACACAGAAATTGCAACAGGATTTAATTCAAAAGCCACAATGCCGACTTAAGTACAAGAAGACTGACTCTTCTTGTTGTTTGTGGTTTGCTTTGTGCGTTTCCTGGGAGACCAGTATTCGATTCCGATTGACCAATGCAGCTTTACTGTATCCGATGGACCTTAACATTGACGATGAAACACAGAAATTGCGTCGGGATTTAATTCAAACGGCTCAATGCCGACTTACGTACAAGAAGACTGACTCCTCTTATTGTTTGTGGTTTGCTTTGAGCGTTTCCTGGGAGACCAGTATTGGATTCCGATGCACCAATGCAGCTTTTCTGTACCCGATGGATCTTCACATATACGATGAAACACAGAAATTGCGTCGGGATTTAATTCAAACGGCACATTGGCGACTTAGGTACAAGACGACTGTTTCTTCTAATTGTTTGTAGTTTCCTCTGAGCGTTTCCTGGGAGACCAGTATTAGATTCCGAAGGACCAATGAAGCTTTACTGTATCCAAATGATCTCCACATTGACGATGAAACACAGAAATTGCGTCGCGATTTAATTCAAATGGCTCAATGCCGACTTAAGTACAAGAATACTGACTCTTCTCATTGTTTGTGGTTTGCTTCGAGCGTTTCCTGGGAGACCAGTATTACATTCCGATGTACCAATGCAGCTTTACTGTATCCGATGGACCTTAACATTGGCGATGAAACGCAGAAATTCCGTCGGGATTTAATTCAAGTGTCACAATTCCGACTTATGTACAAGACGACTGACTCTTCTCATTGTTTGTGGTTTGCTTTGAGCGTTTCCTGGGAGACCAGTATTAGATTCCGATGCACCAATTCAACTGTATTGTAACCGAGGGACCCTCACATTGATGATGAAACACAGAAATTGCGTCGGGATTTAATTCAAATGGCACAATGACGACTTAAGTACAAGACGACTGACTCTTCTCATTGTTCGTTGTTTGCTTTGGGCGTTTCCTTAGAAACCAGTATTTGATTTCTATGTACCAATTCAGCTTTACTGTATGTGATAGACTTTCACATTGACGATTAAGAGCAGAAATTGCATTGCGATTTAATTCAAATGGCACAATGCCGACTTAAGTACATGAAGACTGACTCCTCTCATTGTTTGTATTTTGCTTTGAGCGTTTCCTGGGAGACCAGTATTAGATTCCAATGCACCAATGCAGCTTTACTGTAAGCGATGGACCTTTACATTGACGATGAAACACAGAAATTGCGTCGCGATTTAATTCAAATGGCTCAATGCCGACTTAAGTACTAGAATATTGACTCTTCTCATTGTTTGTGGTTTGCTTCGAGCGTTTCCTGGGAGACCAGTATTACATTCCGATGCACCTATGCAGCTCGACTGTATCCGATGGACCTTCACATTGACGATGAAACACTGAAATTGCAACGGGATTTAATTCCAATTCTGACTTAAGTTCCAGAAGACTGGTTCTTCTAATTGTTTGTGGTTTGCTTTGAGCATTTCCCGGGAGACCAGTATTACATTCCAATGCACCAATGCAGCTTTACTGTTTTCGATGGACCTTCACATTGACGATGAAACAAAGAAATTGCGTCGGGTTTTAATTCAAATGTCACAATTCCGACTGACTTTTCTCATTGTTTGTGTTTTGCTTTGAGGGTTTCCTGGGAGACCAGCATTAGATTTCGATACACCAATGCAACTTTACTGTATCCGATGGACCTTGACATTGACGATGAAACACAGAAATTGCGTCGGGATTTAATTCAAATGGCACAATGCCGACTTAAGTACAAGAAGACTGACTCCTCTCATTGTTTGTGTTTTGCTTTGAGCTTTTCCTGGGAGACCAGTATTAGATTCCGATACACCAATGCAACTTTACTATATCCGATGGACCTTCTCATTGACGAAGAAATACAGAAATTGCGTCTCGTTTTAATTCAAATGGCACAATACCGACTTAACTACAGGAAGGCTGACTCTTCCCATTGTTTGTGGTTTGCTTTGAGCGTTTCCTGGGAGACCAGTATTATACTCCGATGGACCAATGCAGCTTTACTGTATCCGATGGACGTTCAAATTGGCGATGAAACGCAGATATTTCGTCGGGATTTAATTCAAATATCACAATTCCGACTTATGTACAAGACTACTGACTCTACTCATTGTTTGTGGTTTGCTTTGAGCGTTTCCTGGGAGACCAGTATTAGATTCCGATGCACCAATGCAACTTTACTGTGTGCGATGGACTTTCACATTGACGATTAAAAGCAGAAATTGCATTGCGATTTAATTCAAATGGCACAATGCCAACGTAAGTACATGAAGACTGACTCCTCTCATTGTTTGTATTTTGCATTGAGCGTTTCCTGGGAGACCAGTATTAGATTCCAATGCACCAATGCTGCTTTACAGTATGCGATAGACCTTCACATTGACGATGAAACACAGAAATTGCGTCGCGATTTAATTCAAATGGCTCAATGACGACTGAAGTACAAGAATACTGACTCTTCTCACTGTTTGTGGTTTGCTTCGAGAGTTTCCTGGGAGACCAGTATTACATTCCGATGCACCAATGCAGCTTTACTGTATCCGATGGACCTTCACATTGACGATGAAACACAGATATTGCAACGGGATTTAATTCAAATGCCACAACACCGACTTAAGTACAAGAAGACTGGCTCTTCTAATTGTTTGTGGTTTGCTTTGAGCGTTTCCCGGGAGACCAGTATTAAATTCCGATGCACCAATGCAGCTTTATTGTATCCGATGGCCGTTCACATTGACGATGAAACACAGAAATTGCGTCGGGATTTAATTCAAATGGCACAATGCCGACTTAAGTACAAGAAGACTGACTCTTCTCATTGTTTGTGGTTTGCTTTGAGCGTTTCCTGGGAGCCCAGTATTAGATTCCAATGCACCAATGCAGCTTTACTGTTTTCGATGGACCTTCACATTGACGATGAAACACAGAAAATGGGTCGGGATTTAATTCAAATGTCGAAATTCCGACTGACTTCTCTCATTGTTTCTGGTTTGCTTTGAGCGTTTCCTGGGAGACCAGTATTAGATTTCGATACACCAATGCAACTTTAATGTATCCGATGGACCTTCACATTGACGATGAAACACAGAAATTGCGTCGGGATTTAATTCAAATGGCACAATGCCGACTTAAGTACAAGAAGGCTGACTCTTCTCATTGTTTGTGGTTTGCTTTGAGCGTTTCCTGGGAGACCAGTATTAAATTCCGATGCAACAGTGCAACTTTACTGTATCTGCTGGACCTTCACATTGACGATGAAACACTGACATTGCGTGGGGTTTTAATTCAAATGGCACAATGCCGACTTAAGTACAAGAAGACTGACTCTTCTCATTGTTTGTGGTTTGCTATGAGCGTTTCCTGGGAGACCAGTATTCAATTCCGATGGACCAATGCAGCCTTACTGTATCCGATGGACCTTCACATTGACGATGAAACACACGAAATTGCGTCGGGATTTAATTCAAACGGCACAATGCCGACTTAAGTACAAGAAGACTGACTCTTCTTACTGTCTGTGGTTTGCTTTGAGCGTTTCCTGGGAGACCAGTATTAGATTCCGATGCACCAATGCAGCTTTACTGTATCCGATGGACCTTCACATTGACGATTAAGAGCAAAAATTGCATTGCGATTTAATTCAAATGGCACAATGCCGATTTAATTACATAAAGACTGACTCCTCTCATTGTTTGTATTCTGCTTTGAGCGTTTCTTGGGAAACCAGTATTAGATTCCGATGGACCAATGAAGCTTTACTGTATCCGACTGACCTTCACATTGACGATGTAACACAGAAAATGCGACGGGAATTAATTCAAGTGGCACAATGCCGACTTAAGTACAAGAAGACTGACTCTTCTCATTGTTTGTGGTTTGCTTTGAGCGTTTCCTGGGTTACCAGTATTAGATTCAGATGCACCAATGCAGCTTTACTGTATCCGAATGACCTTCACATTGACGATGAAACACAGAAATTGCGTCGTGATTTAATACAAAGGGCTCAATGCCGACTTAAGTACAACAATACTGACTCTTCTCATTGTTTGTGGTTTGCTTCGAGCGTTTCCTGGGAGACCAGTATTACATTCCGATGCACCAATGCAGCATTACTGTATCCGATGGACCTTCACATTGACGATGAAACACAGAAATTGCAACAGGATTTAATTCAAAAGCCACAATGCCGACTTAAGTACAAGAAGACTGACTCTTCTTGTTGTTTGTGGTTTGCTTTGAGCGTTTCCTGGGAGACCAGTATTCGATTCCGATTGACCAATGTAGCTTTACTGTATCCGATGGACCTTAACATTGACGATGAAACACAGAAATTGCGTCGGGATTTAATTCAGACGGCTCAATGCCGACTTACGTACAAGAAGACTGACTCCTCTTATTGTTTGTGGTTTGCTTTGAGCGTTTCCTGGGAGACCAGTATTGGATTCCGATGCACCAATGCGGCTTTTCTGTACCCGATGGATCTTCACATTGACGATGAAACACAGAAATTGCGTCGGGATTTAATTCAAACGGCACAATGGCGACTTAAGTACAAGACGACTGTTTCTTCTAATTGTTTGTAGTTTCCTCTGAGCGTTTTCTGGGAGACCAGTATTAGATTCCGAAGGACCAATGAAGCTTTACTGTATCCAAATGATCTTCACATTGACGATGAAACACAGAAATTGCGTCGCGATTTAATTCAAATGGCACAATGCCGACTTAAGTACAAGAATACTGACTCTTCTCATTGTTTGTGGTTTGCTTCGAGCGTTTCCTGGGAGACCAGTGTTACATTCCGATGTACCAATGCAGCTTTACTGTATCCGATGGACCTTAACATTGGCGATGAAACGCAGAAATTCCGTCGGGATTTAATTCAAGTGTCACAATTCCGACTTATGTACAAGACGACTGACTCTTCTCATTGTTTGTGGTTTGCTTTGGGCGTTTCCTGGGAGACCAGTATTAGATTCCGATGCACCAATTCAACTTTACTGTATCCGATGGACCCTCACATTGAAGTTGAAACACAGAAATTGGGTCGGGATTTAATTCAAATGGCACAATGACGACTAAAGTACAAGACGACTGACTCTTCTCATTGTTTGAGGTTTGCTTTGGGCGTTTCCTTAGAGAGCAGTATTAGATTTCGATGTACCAATTCAGCTTCACTGTATGCGATAGACTTTCACATTGACGATTAAGAGCAGAAATTGCATTGCGATTTAATTCAAATGGCACAATGCCGACTTAAGTACATGAAGACTGACTTCTCTCATTGTTTGTATTTTGCTTTGAGCGTTTCCTGGGAGGCCAGTATTAGATTCCAATGCACCAATGCAGCTTTACTGTATGCGATGAACCTTCACATTGACGATGAAACACAGAAATTGCGTCGCGATTTAATTCAAATGGCTCAATGCCGACTTAAGTACAAGAATACTGACTCTTCTCATTGTTTGTGGTTTGCTTCGAGCGTTTCCTGGGAGACCAGTTTTACATTCCGATGCACCAATTCAGCTTTACTGTATCCGATGGACCTTCACATTGACGATGAAGCACAGAAATTGCAACGGGATTTAATTCAAATGCCACAAAGCCGACTTAAGTACCAGAAGACTGGCTCTTCTAATTGTTTGTGGTTTGCTTTGAGCGTTTCCTGGGAGACCAGTATTAGATTCCGATGCACCAATTCAACCTTACTGTATCCGATGGACCCTCAAATTGTAGATGAAACACAGAAATTGCGTCGGGATTTAATTCAAATGGCACAATGACGACTTAAGTACAAGAAGACTGACTCTTCTCATTGTTTGTCGTTTGCTTTGGGTGTTTCCTTAGAGACTAGTATTAGATTTCGATGTACCAATTCAGCTTTACTGTATGCGATGGACTTTCACATTGACGATTAAGAGCAGAAATTGCATTGCGATTTAATTCAAATGGCACAATGCCGACCTAAGTACATGAAGACAGACTCCTCTCATTGTTTGTATTTTGGTTTGAGCGTTTCCTGGGAGACCAGTATTAGGTTTCAATGCACCAATGCAGCTTTACTGTATGCGATGGACTTTCACATTGACGATGAAACATAGAAATTGCGTCAGGATTTAATTCAAATGTCACAATTCCGACTGACTTTTCTCATTGTTTGTGGTTTGCTTTGAGTGTTTCCTGGTAGACCAGTATTAGATTTCGATACACCAATGCAACTTTCCTGTATCCGATGGACCTTCACATTGACGATGAAACACAGAAATTGCGTCGGGATTTAATTCAAACGGCACAATGCCGACTTAAGTACAAGAAGACTGACTCTTCTTATTGTTTGTGGTTTGCTTTGAGCGTTTCCTGGGAAACCAGTATTACATTTCGATGCACCAATGAAGCTTTTTCTGTATCCGACGGGCCCTCACATTGATGATGAAAAACAGAAATTGCGTCGGGATTTAATTCAAATGCCACAATGCCGACTTAAGTACAAGAACACTGGCTCTTCTAATTGTTTGTGGTTTGCCTTGAGCGTTTCCCGGGAGACCAGTATTAGATTCCGATGCACCAATGCAGCTTTACTGTATCCGACGGACCTTCACATTAACGATGAAAGACAGAAATTGCATCGGGATTTAATTCAAATGGCACAATGCCGACTTAAGTACAAGAAGACTGACTCTTCTCATTGTTTGTGGTTTGCTTTGAGAGTTTCCTGGGAGACCAGTATTCGATTCCGATGGACCAATGCGGCTTTACTGTATCCGATGGACCCTCACATTGTCGATGAAACACAGAAATTGCGACGGGATTTAATTCAAATGGCTCTATGCCGACTTAAGTACAAGGAGACTGACTCTTCTCATTGTTTGTGGTTTGCTTTGAGCGTTTCCTGGGAGACCAGTATTACATTCCGATGCACCAATGAAGCTTTACTGTATCCGGTGGACCCTCACATTGACGATGAAACACAGAAATTGCGTCGGGATTTAATTCAAATGGCTCAATGCCGACTTAAGTACAAGATCACTGACTCTTCTCATTTTTTGTGGTTTGGTTTGAGCGTTTCCTGGGAGACCAGTATTAGATTCCGATGCACCAATGCAGCTTTACTGTATCCGAATGACCTTCACATTGACGATGAAACACAAGAATTGCGTCGCGATTTAATTCAAATGGCTCAATGCCGACTTAAGTACAAGAATATTGACTCTTCTCATTGTTTGTGGTTTGCTTCCAGCGTTTCCTGGGAGACCAGTATTACATTCCGATGTACCAATGCAGCTTTACAGTTTTCGATGGACCTTCACATTGACGATGAAACACAGAAATTTCGTTGGGATTTAAATCAAATGTCACAATTCCGACTGACTCTTCTCATTGTTTGTGGTTTGCTTTGAGTGTTTCCTGGGAGACCAGTATTACATTCCGATGCACTAATGCAGCTTTACTGTATCCGATGGACCTTCACATTGACGATGAAACACAGAAATTGCGTCGGGATTTAATTCAAACGGCACAATGCCGACTTAATTACAAGAAGACTGACTCTTCTTATTGTTTGTGGTTTGCTTTGAGTGTTTCCTGGGAAACCAGTATTACATTTCGATGCACCAATGAAGCTTTTTCTGTATCCGACGGGCCCTCACATTGATGATGAAAAACAGAAATTGCGTCGGGATTTAATTCAAATGGCACAATGCCGACTTAAGTACAAGAACACTGGCTCTTGTAATTGTTTGTGGTTTGCCTTGAGCGTTTCCCGGGAGACCAGTATTAGATTCCGATGCACCAATGCAGCTTTACTGTATCCGACGGACCTTCACATTAACGATGAAAGACAGAAATTGCATCGGGATTTAATTCAAATGGCACAATGCCTACTTAAGTACAAGAAGACTGACTCTTCTCATTGTTTGTGGTTTGCTTAGAGCGTTTCATGGGAGACCAGTAATAGATTCCGATAGACAAATGCAGCTTTACTGTATCCGACGGACCTTCACATTAACGATGGAACACAGAAATTGCGTCGGGATTTAATTCAAATGGCACAATGCCGACTTAAGTACAAGAAGACTGACTCTTCTTATTGTTTGTGGTTTGCTTTGACGTTTCCTGGGTGACCACTTTTAGACTCCGATGGACCTATGCTGCTTTACTGTATCTGATGGACCTTCACATTGGCGATGAAACGCAGAAATTGCGTTGGGAATTAATTCAAATGGCTCTATGCCGACTTAAGTACAAGAAGACTGACTCTTCTCATTGTTTGTGGCTTGCTTTGAGCGTTTCCTGGGATACCAGTATTACATTCCGATGCACCAATGAAGCTTTACTGTATCCGATGGACCCTCACATTGACGATGAAACAGAGAAATTGCGTCGGGATTTAAATCAAATGGCTCAATGCCGACTTAAGTACAAGAAGACTGACTCTTCTCATTTTTTGTGGTTTGCTTTGAGCGTTTCCTGGAGACCAGTATTACATTCCGATGCACCAATTCAGCTTTACTGTATCCGATGGACCTTCACATTGACGATGAAGCACAGAAATTGCAACGGGATCTAATTCAAATGCCACAAAGCCGACTTAAGTACCAGAAGACTGGCTCTTCTAATTGTTTTTGGTTTGCTTTGAGCGTTTCCTGGGAGACCAGTATTAGATTCCGATGCACCAATTCAACCTTACTGTATCCGATGGACCCTCAAATTGTAGATGAAACACAGAAATTGCGTCGGGATTTAATTCAAATGGCACAATGACGACTTAAGTACAAGAAGACTGACTCTTCTCATTGTTTGTCGTTTGCTTTGGGTGTTTCCTTAGAGACTAGTATTAGATTTCGATGTACCAATTCAGCTTTACTGTATGCGATGGACTTTCACATTGACGATTAAGAGCAGAAATTGCATTGCGATTTAATTCAAATGGCACAATGCCGACTTAAGTACATGAAGACAGACTCCTCTCATTGTTTGTATTTTGGTTTGAGCGTTTCCTGGGAGACCAGTATTAGGTTTCAATGCACCAATGCAGCTTTACTGTATGCGATGGACTTTCACATTGACGATGAAACATAGAAATTGCGTCAGGATTTAATTCAAATGTCACAATTCCGACTGACTTTTCTCATTGTTTGTGGTTTGCTTTGAGTGTTTCCTGGTAGACCAGTATTAGATTTCGATACACCAATGCAACTTTCCTGTATCCGATGGACCTTCACATTGACGATGAAACACAGAAATTGCGTCGGGATTTAATTCAAACGGCACAATGCCGACTTAAGTACAAGAAGACTGACTCTTCTTATTGTTTGTGGTTTGCTTTGAGCGTTTCCTGGGAAACCAGTATTACATTTCGATGCACCAATGAAGCTTTTTCTGTATCCGACGGGCCCTCACATTGATGATGAAAAACAGAAATTGCGTCGGGATTTAATTCAAATGCCACAATGCCGACTTAAGTACAAGAACACTGGCTCTTCTAATTGTTTGTGGTTTGCCTTGAGCGTTTCCCGGGAGACCAGTATTAGATTCCGATGCACCAATGCAGCTTTACTGTATCCGACGGACCTTCACATTAACGATGAAAGACAGAAATTGCATCGGGATTTAATTCAAATGGCACAATGCCGACTTAAGTACAAGAAGACTGACTCTTCTCATTGTTTGTGGTTTGCTTTGAGAGTTTCCTGGGAGAGCAGTATTCGATTCCGATGGACCAATGCGGCTTTACTGTATCCGATGGACCCTCACATTGTCGATGAAACACAGAAATTGCGTCGGGATTTAATTCAAATGGCTCTATGCCGACTTAAGTACAAGGAGACTGACTCTTCTCATTGTTTGTGGTTTGCTTTGAGCGTTTCCTGGGAGACCAGTATTACATTCCGATGCACCAATGAAGCTTTACTGTATCCGGTGGACCCTCACATTGACGATGAAACACAGAAATTGCGTCGGGATTTAATTCAAATGGCTCAATGCCGACTTAAGTACAAGATCACTGACTCTTCTCATTTTTTGTGGTTTGGTTTGAGCATTTCCTGGGAGACCAGTATTAGATTCCGATGCACCAATGCAGCTTTACTGTATCCGAATGACCTTCACATTGACGATGAAACACAAGAATTGCGTCGCGATTTAATTCAAATGGCTCAATGCCGACTTAAGTACAAGAATATTGACTCTTCTCATTGTTTGTGGTTTGCTTCCAGCGTTTCCTGGGAGACCAGTATTACATTCCGATGTACCAATGCAGCTTTACAGTTTTCGATGGACCTTCACATTGACGATGAAACACAGAAATTTCGTTGGGATTTAATTCAAATGTCACAATTCCGACTGACTCTTCTCATTGTTTGTGGTTTGCTTTGAGTGTTTCCTGGGAGACCAGTATTACATTCCGATGCACTAATGCAGCTTTACTGTATCCGATGGACCTTCACATTGACGATGAAACACAGAAATTGCGTCGGGATTTAATTCAAACGGCACAATGCCGACTTAAGTACAAGAAGACTGACTCTTCTTATTGTTTGTGGTTTGCTTTGAGTGTTTCCTGGGAAACCAGTATTACATTTCGATGCACCAATGAAGCTTTTTCTGTATCCGACGGGCCCTCACATTGATGATGAAAAACAGAAATTGCGTCGGGATTTAATTCAAATGGCACAATGCCGACTTAAGTACAAGAACACTGGCTCTTGTAATTGTTTGTGGTTTGCCTTGAGCGTTTCCCGGGAGACCAGTATTAGATTCCGATGCACCAATGCAGCTTTACTGTATCCGACGGACCTTCACATTAACGATGAAAGACAGAAATTGCATCGGGATTTAATTCAAATGGCACAATGCCTACTTAAGTACAAGAAGACTGACTCTTCTCATTGTTTGTGGTTTGCTTAGAGCGTTTCATGGGAGACCAGTATTAGATTCCGATAGACAAATGCAGCTTTACTGTATCCGACGGACCTTCACATTAACGATGGAACACAGAAATTGCGTCGGGATTTAATTCAAATGGCACAATGCCGACTTAAGTACAAGAAGACTGACTCTTCTTATTGTTTGTGGTTTGCTTTGACGTTTCCTGGGTGACCACTTTTAGACTCCGATGGACCTATGCTGCTTTACTGTATCTGATGGACCTTCACATTGGCGATGAAACGCAGAAATTGCGTTGGGAATTAATTCAAATGGCTCTATGCCGACTTAAGTACAAGAAGACTGACTCTTCTCATTGTTTGTGGCTTGCTTTGAGCGTTTCCTGGGATACCAGTATTACATTCCGATGCACCAATGAAGCTTTACTGTATCCGATGGACCCTCACATTGACGATGAAACACAGAAATTGCGTCGGGATTTAAATCAAATGGCTCAATGCCGACTTAAGTACAAGAAGACTGACTCTTCTCATTTTTTGTGGTTTGCTTTGAGCGTTTCCTGGAGACCAGTATTAGATTCCGATGCACCAATGCTGCTTTACTGTATCCGGATGACCTTCACATTGACGATGACACACAGAAATTGCGTCGCGATCTAATTCAAATGGCTCAATGCCGACTTAAGTACAAGAATACTGACTCTTCTCATTGTTTGTGGTATACTTCGAGCGCTTCTTGGGAGACCAGTATTACATTCCGATGCACCAATGCAGCTTTACTGTATCCGATGGACCTTCACATTAACGATGAAACACAGAAATTGCAACGGGATTTAATTCAAATGCCACAATGCCGACTTAAGTACAAGAAGACTGGAACTTCACATTGTTTTTGTGATTGCATTGAGCGTTTCCTGGGAGACCAGTATTAGATTCCAATGCACCAATGCAGCTTTACTGTTTTCGATGGACCTTCACATTGACGATGAAACACAGAAATTGCGTCGGGATTTAATTCAAACGCCACAATGCCCACTTAAGTACAAGAAGACAGACTCTTCTCATTGTTTGTCGTTTGCTTCGAGTGTTTCCTGGGAGACCAGTATTAGATTCCTATGCACCATTGCAGCTTTGCTGTTTTCGATGAACCATCACATTGACGATGAAACACTGAAATTGCGTCGGTATCTAATTCAAATGGCACAATGCCGACTTAAGTACAAGAAGACTGACTCTTCTCATTGTTTGTGTTTTGCTTTAAGCTTTTCCTGGGAGACAAGTATTAGATTCCGATACACAAATGCATCTTTACTGTATCCGATGGACCTTCACATTGACGATGAAACACAGAAATTGCGTGGGGTTTTAATTCAAATGGCACAATGCCGACTTAAGTACAAGAAGACTGACTCTTCTCATTGCTTGTGGTTTGCTTTGAGCGTTTCCTTGGAGACCAGTAATAGAATCTGATGGACCAATGCAGCTTTACTGTATGCGACGGACCTTCACATTGACGATGAAACACAGAAATTTCGTCGGGATTTTATTCAAATGGTACAATACCGACTTAAGTACAAGAAGACTGACTCTTCTTATTGTTTGTGGTTGGCTTTGAGCGTTTCCTGGGAGACCAGTATTAGATTCCGATGCACCAATGCAGCTTTACTGTATCCGAATGACCTTCACATTGACGATGAAACACAGAAAATGCGTCGCGATTTAATTCAAATGGCTCAATGCCGACTTAAGTACAAGAATATTGACTCTTCTCATTGTTTGTGGTTTGCTTCGATTGTTTCCTGGGAGACCAGTATTACATTCCGATGCACCAATGCAGCTTTACAGTTTTCGATGGACCTTCACATTGACGATGAAACACAGAAATTGTTTCGGGATTTAATACAAATATCACAATGGCGACTTAATTACAAGAAGACTGACTCTTCTAATTGTTTGTAGTTTCCTCCGATCGTTTCCTGGGAGACCAGTGTTAGATTCCGATGGACCAATGAAGCTTTAATGTATCCGATTGACCTTCACATTGACGTTGTAACACAGAAAATGCGACGGGATTTAATTCAAGTGGCACAATGCCGACTTAAGAACAAGAAGACTGACTCTTCTAATTGTTTGTCGTTTGCTTTGGGCGTTTCCTTAGAGACCAGTATTAGATTTCGATGTGCCATTGCAGCTTTACTGTATCTGATGGACCCTCACATTGATGATGAAACACAGATATTTCGTCGGGATTTAATTCAAATGGCTCAATGCCGACTTAAGTACAAGAAGACTGACTCTTCATATTGTTTGTGGTTTGCTTTGAGCGTTTCCTGGGAGACCAGTATTACATTCCGATGCACCAATGAACCTTTATTGTATCCGATGAACCCTCACATTCACGATGAAACACAGAAATTGCGTCGGGATTCAATTCAAATGGCTCAATGCCGACTTAAGTACAAGACGACTGACTCTTCTCATTGTTTGTGGTTTGCTTTGAGCGTTTCCTTGAGACCAGTATTAGATTCCGATGCACCAATGCTGCTTTACTGTATCCGGATGACCTTCACATTGACGATGACACACAGAAATTGCGTCGCGATTTAATTAAAATGGCTCAATGCCGACTTAAGTACAAGAATACTGACTCTTCTCATTGTTTGTGGTATGCTTCGATCGCTTCCTGGGAGACCAGTATTACATTCCGATGCACCAATGCAGCTTTACTGTATCCGATGGACTTTCACATTGACGATGAAACACAGAAATTGCAACGGGATTTAATTCAAATGCCACAATGCCGACTTAAGTACAAGAAGACTGGAAGTTCACATTGTTTTTGTGATTGCATTGAGCGTTTCCTGGGAGACCAGTATTAGATTCCAATGCACCAATGCAGCTTTACAGTTTTCGATGGACCTTCACATTGACGATGAAACACAGAAATTTCGTCGGGATTTAATTCAAATGTAACAATTCCGACTGACTCTTCTCATTTTTTGAGGTTTGCTTTGAGCGTTTCCTGGGAGACCAGTATTACATTCCGATGCGCTAATGCAGCTTTACTGTATCCGATGGACCTTCACTTTGACGATGAAACACAGAAATTGCAACGGGATTTAATCCAAATGCCACAATGCCGACTTAAGTACAAGAAGACTGACTCCTCTCATTGTTTGTGGTTTGCTTTGAGCGTTTCCTGGAAGACCAGTATTAGATTCCGATGGACAAATGCAGCTTTACTGTATCAGACGGACCTTCACATTGACGATGAAACACAGAAATTGCGTCGGGATTTAATTCAAATGGCACAATGCCGACTTAAGTACAAGAAGACTGACTCTTCTTATTGTTTGTGGTTTGCTTTGAGCGTTTCCTGGGTGACCAGTTTTAGACTCCGATGGACTAATGCTCTTTACTGTATCCGATGGACCTTCACATTGGCGATAAAACGCAGAAATTGCGTCGGGATTTAATTCAAATGTCACAATTCCGACTTATGAACAAGACGACTGACTCTTCTCATTGTTTGTGGTTTGCTTTGAGCGTTTCCTGGGAGACCAGTATTAGATTCCGATGCACTATTGGAACTTTACTGTATCCGATGGACCTTCACATTGAAGATGAAACACAGAAATTGCGTCGGGATTTAATTCAAATGGCACAATGACGACTTAAGTACAAGAAGATTGACTCTTCTCATTGTTTGTGGTTTACTTTGAGCGTTTCCTGGGAGACCAGTATTAGATTCCGATGCACCAATACAGCTTTACTGTATCCGATGGACCTTCACATTGGCGATGAAACGCAGAAATTGCGACGGGAATTAATTCAAATGTCACAATTCCGACCTATGAACAAGACGACTGACTCTTCTCATTGTTTGTGGTTTGCTTTGAGCGTTTCCTGGGAGACCAGTATTACATTCCGATGCCCCAATGAAGCTTTATTGTATCTGATGGACCCTCACATTGACGATGAAACACAGAAATTGCGTCGGGATTTAATTCAAATGGCTCAATGCCGACTTAAGTACAAGAATACTGACTCTTCTCATTGTTTGTGGTATGCTTCGAGCACTTCCTGGGAGACCAGTATTACATTCCGATGTACCAAAGCAGCTTTACTGTATCCGATGGACCTTCACATTGACGATGAAACACAGAAATTGCAACGGGATTAAATTCAAATGCCACAATGCCAACTTAACTACAAGAAGACTGGAACTTCACATTGTTTTTGGTTTGCTATGAGCGTTTCCAGGGAGACCAGTATTAGATTCCGATGCACCAATGCAGATTTACTGTATGCGACGGACCTTCACATTGACGATGAAACACAGAAATTGCGTCGGGATTTAATTCAAATGGCACAATGCCGAATTAAGTACATGAAGACTGACTCATCTTATTGTTTGTGGTTGGCTTTGAGCGTTTCCTGGGAGACCAGTATTAGATTTTGTTGCACCAATGCAGCATTACTGTATCCGAATGACCTTCACATTGACGATGAAACACAGAAATTGCGTCGCGATTTA
Organism: Schistocerca serialis cubense; assembly: GCF_023864345.2. Lineage (NCBI taxonomy): Eukaryota > Metazoa > Arthropoda > Insecta > Orthoptera > Acrididae > Schistocerca > Schistocerca serialis. The sequence continues at coordinate 4,105,505 of NW_026048482.1, forward strand.
ATTCAAATGGCTCAATGCCGACTTAAGTACAAGAATATTGACTCTTCTCATTGTTTGTGGTTTGCTTCGAGCGTTTCCTGGGAGACCAATATTACATTCCGATGCACCAATTCAGCTTTACTGTATCCGATGGACCTTCACATTGACGATGAAGCACAGAAATTGCAACGGGATTTAATTCAAATGCCACAAAGCCGACTTAAGTACCAGAAGACTGGCTCTTCTAATTGTTTGTGGTTTGCTTTGAGCGTTTCCTGGGAGACCAGTATTAGATTCCGATGCACCAATTCAACCTTACTGTATCCGATGGACCCTCAAATTGTAGATGAAACACTGAAATTGCGTCGGGATTTAATTCAAATGGCACAATGACGACTTAAGTACAAGAAGACTGACTCTTCTCATTGTTTGTCGTTTGCTTTGGGTGTTTCCTTAGAGACTAGTATTAGATTTCGATGTACCAATTCAGCTTTACTGTATGCGATGGACTTTCACATTGACGATTAAGAGCAGAAATTGCATTGCGATTTAATTCAAATGGCACAATGCCGACTTAAGTACATGAAGACAGACTCCTCTCATTGTTTGTATTTTGGTTTGAGCGTTTCCTGGGAGACCAGTATTAGGTTCCAATGCACCAATGCAGCTTTACTGTATGCGATGGACTTTCACATTGACGATGAAACATAGAAATTGCGTCAGGATTTAATTCAAATGTCACAATTCCGACTGACTTTTCTCATTGTTTGTGGTTTGCTTTGAGTGTTTCCTGGTAGACCAGTATTAGATTTCGATACACCAATGCAACTTTCCTGTATCCGATGGACCTTCACATTGACGATGAAACACAGAAATTGCGTCGGGATTTAATTCAAACGGCACAATGCCGACTTAAGTACAAGAAGACTGACTCTTCTTATTGTTTGTGGTTTGCTTTGAGCGTTTCCTGGGAAACCAGTATTACATTTCGATGCACCATTGAAGCTTTTTCTGTATCCGACAGGCCCTCACATTGATGATGAAAAACAGAAATTGCGTCGGGATTTAATTCAAATGCCACAATGCCGACTTAAGTACAAGAACACTGGCTCTTCTAATTGTTTGTGGTTTGCCTTGAGCGTTTCCCGGGAGACCAGTATTAGATTCCGATGCACCAATGCAGCTTTACTGTATCCGACGGACCTTCACATTAACGATGAAAGACAGAAATTGCATCGGGATTTAATTCAAATGGCACAATGCCGACTTAAGTACAAGAAGACTGACTCTTCTCATTGTTTGTGGTTTGCTTTGAGAGTTTCCTGGGAGACCAGTATTCGATTCCGATGGACCAATGCGGCTTTACTGTATCCGATGGACCCTCACATTGTCGATGAAACACAGAAATTGCGTCGGGATTTAATTCAAATGGCTCTATGCCGACTTAAGTACAAGGAGACTGACTCTTCTCATTGTTTGTGGTTTGCTTTGAGCGTTTCCTGGGAGACCAGTATTACATTCCGATGCACCAATGAAGCTTTACTGTATCCGATGGACCCTCACATTGACGATGAAACACAGAAATTGCGTCGGGATTTAATTCAAATGGCTCAATGCCGACTTAAGTACAAGATCACTGACTCTTCTCATTTTTTGTGGTTTGCTTTGAGCGTTTCCTGGGAGACCAGTATTAGATTCCGATGCACCAATGCAGCTTTACTGTATCCGAATGACCTTCACATTGACGATGAAACACAAGAATTGCGTCGCGATTTAATTCAAATGGCTCAATGCCGACTTAAGTACAAGAATATTGACTCTTCTCATTGTTTGTGGTTTGCTTCCAGCGTTTCCTGGGAGACCAGTATTAAATTCCGATGTACCAATGCAGCTTTACAGTTTTCGATGGACCTTCACATTGACGATGAAACACAGAAATTTCGTTGGGATTTAATTCAAATGTCACAATTCCGACTGACTCTTCTCATTGTTTGTGGTTTGCTTTGAGTGTTTCCTGGGAGACCAGTATTACATTCCGATGCACTAATGCAGCTTTACTGTATCCGATGGACCTTCACATTGACGATGAAACACAGAAATTGCGTCGGGATTTAATTCAAACGGCACAATGCCGACTTAAGTACAAGAAGACTGACTCTTCTTATTGTTTGTGGTTTGCTTTGAGCGTTTCCTGGGAAACCAGTATTACATTTCGATGCACCAATGAAGCTTTTTCTGTATCCGACGGGCCCTCACATTGATGATGAAAAACAGAAATTGCGTCGGGATTAAATTCAAATGGCACAATGCCGACTTAAGTACAAGAACACTGGCTCTTGTAATTGTTTGTGGTTTGCCTTCAGCGTTTCCCGGGAGACCAGTATTAGATTCCGATGCACCAATGCAGCTTTACTGTATCCGATGGACCTTCACATTGACGATGAAACACAGAAATTGCGTCGGGATTTAATTCAAACGGCACAATGCCGACTTAAGTACAAGAAGACTGACTCTTCTTATTGTTTGTGGTTTGCTTTGAGCGTTTCCTGGGAAACCAGTATTACATTTCGATGCACCAATGAAGCATTTTCTGTATCCGACGGGCCCTCACATTGATGATGAAAAACAGAAATTGCGTCGGGATTTAATTCAAATGGCACAATGCCGACTTAAGTACAAGAAGACTGACTCTTCATATTGTTTTTGGTTTGCTTTGAGCGTTTCCTGGGAGACCAGTATTAGATTCCGATGCACCAATGCAGCTTTACTGTATCCGACGAACCTTCACATTGACGATTAAGAGCAAAAATTGCATAGCGATTTAATTCAAATGGCACAATGCCGATTTAAGTACATAAAGACTGTCTCCTCTCATTGTTTGTATTCTGCTTTGAGCGTCTCCTGGGAAACCAGTATTAGATTCCGATGGACCAATGAAGCTTTACTGTATCCGATTGACCTTCACATTGACGATGTAACACAGAAAATGCGACGGGAATTAATTCAAGTGGCACAATGCCGACTTAAGTACAAGAAGACTGACTCTTCTCATTGTTTGTGGTTTGCTTTGAGCGTTTCCTGGGTTACCAGTATTAGATTCAGATGCACCAATGCAGCTTTACTGTATCCGAATGACCTTCACATTGACGATGAAACACAGAAATTGCGTCGTGATTTAATTCAAAAGGCTCAATGCCGACTTAAGTACAAGAATACTGACTCTTCTCATTGTTTGTGGTTTGCTTCGAGTGTTTCCTAGGAGACCAGTATTACATTCCGATGCACCAATGCAGCATTACTGTATCCGATGGACCTTCACATTGACGATGAAACACAGAAATTGTAACAGGATTTAATTCAAAAGCCACAATGCCGACTTAAGTACAAGAAGACTGACTGTTCTTGTTGTTTGTGGTTTGCTTTGAGCGTTTCCTGGGAGACCAGTATTCGATTCCGATTGACCAATGCAGCTTTACTGTATCCGATGGACCTTAACATTGACGATGAAACACAGAAATTGCGTCGGGATTTAATTCAAACGGCTCAATGCCGACTTACGTAGAAGAAGACTGACTCCTCTTATTGTTTGTGGTTTGCTTTGAGCGTTTCCTGGGAGACCAGTATTGGATTCCGATGCACCAATGCAGCTTTTCTGTACCCGATGGATCTTCACATATGCGATGAAACACAGAAATTGCGTCGGGATTTAATTCAAACGGCACATTGGCGACTTAGGTACAAGACGACTGTTTCTTCTAATTGTTTGTAGTTTCCTCTGAGCGTTTCCTGGGAGACCAGTATTAGATTCCGAAGGACCAATGAAGCTTTACTGTATCCAAATGATCTTCACATTGACGATGAAACACAGAAATTGCGTCGCGATTTAATTCAAATGGCTCAATGCCGACTTAAGTACAAGAATACTGACTCTTCTCATTGTTTGTGGTTTGCTTCGAGCGTTTCCTGGGAGACCAGTATTACATTCCGATGTACCAATGCAGCTTTACTGTATCCGATGGACCTTAACATTGGCGATGAAACGCAGAAATTCCGTCGGGATTTAATTCAAGTGTCACAATTCCGACTTATGTACAAGACGACTGACTCTTTTCATTGTTTGTGGTTTGCTTTGAGCGTTTCCTGGGAGACCAGTATTAGATTCCGATGCACCAATTCAACTGTATTGTAACCGAGGGACCCTCACATTGATGATGAAACACAGAAATTGCGTCGGGATTTAATTCAAATGGCACAATGACGACTTAAGTACAAGACGACTGACTCTTCTCATTGTTCGTTGTTTGCTTTGGGCGTTTCCTTAGAAACCAGTATTTGATTTCTATGTACCAATTCAGCTTTACTGTATGTGATAGACTTTCACATTGACGATTAAGAGCAGAAATTGCATTGCGATTTAATTCAAATGGCACAATGCCGACTTAAGTACATGAAGACTGACTCCTCTCATTGTTTGTATTTTGCTTTGAGCGTTTCCTGGGAGACCAGTATTAGATTCCAATGCACCAATGCAGCTTTACTGTAAGCGATGGACCTTTACATTGACGATGAAACACAGAAATTGCGTCGCGATTTAATTCAAATGGCTCAATGCCGACTTAAGTACTAGAATATTGACTCTTCTCATTGTTTGTGGTTTGCTTCGAGCGTTTCCTGGGAGACCAGTATTACATTCCGATGCACCAATGCAGCTCGACTGTATCCGATGGACCTTCACATTGACGGTGAAACACTGAAATTGCAACGGGATTTAATTCCAATTCTGACTTAAGTTCCAGAAGACTGGTTCCTCTAATTGTTTGTGGTTTGCTTTGAGCATTTCCCGGGAGACCAGTATTACATTCCAATGCACCAATGCAGCTTTACTGTTTTCGATGGACCTTCACATTGACGATGAAACAAAGAAATTGCGTCGGGATTTAATTCAAATGTCACAATTCCGACTGACTTTTCTCATTGTTTGTGTTTTGCTTTGAGGGTTTCCTGGGAGACCAGCATTAGATTTCGATACACCAATGCAACTTTACTGTATCCGATGGACCTTGACATTGACGATGAAACACAGAAATTGCGTCGGGATTTAATTCAAATGGCACAATGCCGACTTAAGTACAAGAAGACTGACTCCTCTCATTGTTTGTGTTTTGCTTTGAGCTTTTCCTGGGAGACCAGTATTAGATTCCGATACACCAATGCAACTTTACTATATCCGATGGACCTTCTCATTGACGAAGAAATACAGAAATTGCGTCTCGTTTTAATTCAAATGGCACAATACCGACTTAACTACAGGAAGGCTGACTCTTCCCATTGTTTGTGGTTTGCTTTGAGCGTTTCCTGGGAGACCAGTATTATACTCCGATGGACCAATGCAGCTTTACTGTATCCGATGGACGTTCAAATTGGCGATGAAACGCAGATATTTCGTCGGGATTTAATTCAAATATCACAATTCCGACTTATGTACAAGACTACTGACTCTACTCATTGTTTGTGGTTTGCTTTGAGCGTTTCCTGGGAGACCAGTATTAGATTCCGATGCGCCAATGCAACTTTACTGTGTGCGATGGACTTTCACATTGACGATTAAAAGCAGAAATTGCATTGCGATTTAATTCAAATGGCACAATGCCAACGTAAGTACATGAAGACTGACTCGTCTCATTGTTTGTATTTTGCATTGAGCGTTTCCTGGGAGACCAGTATTAGATTCCAATGCACCAATGCTGCTTTACAGTATGCGATAGACCTTCACATTGACGATGAAACACAGAAATTGCGTCGCGATTTAATTCAAATGGCACAATGCCGACTTAAGTACAAGAAGGCTGACTCTTCTCATTGTTTGTGGTTTGCTTTGAGCGTTTCCTGGGAGACCAGTATTAAATTCCGATGCAACAGTGCAACTTTACTGTATCTGCTGGACCTTCACATTGACGATGAAACACTGACATTGCGTGGGGTTTTAATTCAAATGGCACAATGCCGACTTAAGTACAAGAAGACTGACTCTTCTCATTGTTTGTGGTTTGCTATGAGCGTTTCCTGGGAGACCAGTATTCAATTCCGATGGACCAATGCAGCCTTACTGTATCCGATGGACCTTCACATTGACGATGAAACACACGAAATTGCGTCGGGATTTAATTCAAACGGCACAATGCCGACTTAAGTACAAGAAGACTGACTCTTCTTACTGTTTGTGGTTTGCTTTGAGCGTTTCCTGGGAGACCAGTATTAGATTCCGATGCACCAATGCAGCTTTACTGTATCCGATGGACCTTCACATTGACGATTAAGAGCAAAAATTGCATTGCGATTTAATTCAAATGGCACAATGCCGATTTAATTACATAAAGACTGACTCCTCTCATTGTTTGTATTCTGCTTTGAGCGTTTCTTGGGAAACCAGTATTAGATTCCGATGGACCAATGAAGCTTTACTGTATCCGACTGACCTTCACATTGACGATGTAACACAGAAAATGCGACGGGAATTAATTCAAGTGGCACAATGCCGACTTAAGTACAAGAAGACTGACTCTTCTCATTGTTTGTGGTTTGCTTTGAGCGTTTCCTGGGTTACCAGTATTAGATTCAGATGCACCAATGCAGCTTTACTGTATCCGAATGACCTTCACATTGACGATGAAACACAGAAATTGCGTCGTGATTTAATACAAAGGGCTCAATGCCGACTTAAGTACAACAATACTGACTCTTCTCATTGTTTGTGGTTTGCTTCGAGCGTTTCCTGGGAGACCAGTATTACATTCCGATGCACCAATGCAGCATTACTGTATCCGATGGACCTTCACATTGACGATGAAACACAGAAATTGCAACGGGATTTAATTCAAAAGCCACAATGCCGACTTAAGTACAAGAAGACTGACTCTTCTTGTTGTTTGTGGTTTGCTTTGAGCGTTTCCTGGGAGACCAGTATTCGATTCCGATTGACCAATGCAGCTTTACTGTATCCGATGGACCTTAACATTGACGATGAAACACAGAAATTGCGTCGGGATTTAATTCAGACGGCTCAATGCCGACTTACGTACAAGAAGACTGACTCCTCTTATTGTTTGTGGTTTGCTTTGACCGTTTCCTGGGAGACCAGTATTGGATTCCGATGCACCAATGCGGCTTTTCTGTACCCGATGGATCTTCACATTGACGATGAAACACAGAAATTGCGTCGGGATTTAATTCAAACGGCACAATGGCGACTTAAGTACAAGACGACTGTTTCTTCTAATTGTTTGTAGTTTCCTCTGAGCGTTTTCTGGGAGACCAGTATTAGATTCCGAAGGACCAATGAAGCTTTACTGTATCCAAATGATCTTCACATTGACGATGAAACACAGAAATTGCGTCGCGATTTAATTCAAATGGCACAATGCCGACTTAAGTACAAGAATACTGACTCTTCTCATTGTTTGTGGTTTGCTTCGAGCGTTTCCTGGGAGACCAGTATTACATTCCGATGTACCAATGCAGCTTTACTGTATCCGATGGACCTTAACATTGGCGATGAAACGCAGAAATTCCGTCGGGATTTAATTCAAGTGTCACAATTCCGACTTATGTACAAGACGACTGACTCTTCTCATTGTTTGTGGTTTGCTTTGGGCGTTTCCTGGGAGACCAGTATTAGATTCCGATGCACCAATTCAACCTTACTGTATCCGATGGACCCTCAAATTGTAGATGAAACACAGAAATTGCGTCGGGATTTAATTCAAATGGCACAATGACGACTTAAGTACAAGAAGACTGACTCTTCTCATTGTTTGTCGTTTGCTTTGGGTGTTTCCTTAGAGACTAGTATTAGATTTCGATGTACCAATTCAGCTTTACTGTATGCGATGGACTTTCACATTGACGATTAAGAGCAGAAATTGCATTGCGATTTAATTCAAATGGCACAATGCCGACTTAAGTACATGAAGACTGACTTCTCTCATTGTTTGTATTTTGCTTTGAGCGTTTCCTGGGAGGCCAGTATTAGATTCCAATGCACCAATGCAGCTTTACTGTATGCGATGGACTTTCACATTGACGATGAAACATAGAAATTGCGTCAGGATTTAATTCAAATGTCACAATTCCGACTGACTTTTCTCATTGTTTTTTGGTTTGCTTTGAGTATTTCCTGGTAGACCAGTATTAGATTTCGATACACCAATGCAACTTTCCTGTATCCGATGGACCTTCACATTGACGATGAAACACAGAAATTGCGTCGGGATTTAATTCAAACGGCACAATGCCGACTTAAGTACAAGAAGACTGACTCTTCTTATTGTTTGTGGTTTGCTTTGAGCGTTTCCTGGGAAACCAGTATTACATTTCGATGCACCAATGAAGCTTTTTCTGTATCCGACGGGCCCTCACATTGATGATGAAAAACAGAAATTGCGTCGGGATTTAATTCAAATGGCACAATGCCGACTTAAGTACAAGAACACTGGCTCTTCTAATTGTTTGTGGTTTGCCTTGAGCGTTTCCCGGGAGACCAGTATTAGATTCCGATGCACCAATGCAGCTTTACTGTATCCGACGGACCTTCACATTAACGATGAAAGACAGAAATTGCATCGGGATTTAATTCAAATGGCACAATGCCGACTTAAGTACAAGAAGACTGACTCTTCTCATTGTTTGTGGTTTGCTTTGAGAGTTTCCTGGGAGACCAGTATTCGATTCCGATGGACCAATGCGGCTTTACTGTATCCGATGGACCCTCACATTGTCGATGAAACACAGAAATTGCGTCGGGATTTAATTCAAATGGCTCTATGCCGACTTAAGTACAAGGAGACTGACTCTTCTCATTGTTTGTGGTTTGCTTTGAGCGTTTCCTGGGAGACCAGTATTACATTCCGATGCACCAATGAAGCTTTACTGTATCCGATGGACCCTCACATTGACGATGAAACACAGAAATTGCGTCGGGATTTAATTCAAATGGCTCAATGCCGACTTAAGTACAAGATCACTGACTCTTCTCATTTTTTGTGGTTTGCTTTGAGCGTTTCCTGGGAGACCAGTATTAGATTCCGATGCACCAATGCAGCTTTACTGTATCCGAATGACCTTCACATTGACGATGAAACACAAGAATTGCGTCGCGATTTAATTGAAATGGCTCAATGCCGACTTATGTACAAGAATATTGACTCTTCTCATTGTTTGTGGTTTGCTTCCAGCGTTTCCTGGGAGACCAGTATTACATTCCGATGTACCAATGCAGCTTTACAGTTTTCGATGGACCTTCACATTGACGATGAAACACAGAAATTTCGTTGGGATTTAATTCAAATGTCACAATTCCGACTGACTCTTCTCATTGTTTGTGGTTTGCTTTGAGTGTTTCCTGGGAGACCAGTATTACATTCCGATGCACTAATGCAGCTTTACTGTATCCGATGGACCTTCACATTGACGATGAAACACAGAAATTGCGTCGGGATTTAATTCAAACGGCACAATGCCGACTTAAGTACAAGAAGACTGACTCTTCTTATTGTTTGTGGTTTGCTTTGAGCGTTTCCTGGGAAACCAGTATTACATTTCGATGCACCAATGAAGCTTTTTCTGTATCCGACGGGCCCTCACATTGATGATGAAAAACAGAAATTGCGTCGGGATTTAATTCAAATGGCACAATGCCGACTTAAGTACAAGAACACTGGCTCTTGTAATTGTTTGTGGTTTGCCTTGAGCGTTTCCCGGGAGACCAGTATTAGATTCCGATGCACCAATGCAGCTTTACTGTATCCGACGGACCTTCACATTAACGATGAAAGACAGAAATTGCATCGGGATTTAATTCAAATGGCACAATGCCTACTTAAGTACAAGAAGACTGACTCTTCTCATTGTTTGTGGTTTGCTTAGAGCGTTTCATGGGAGACCAGTATTAGATTCCGATAGACAAATGCAGCTTTACTGTATCCGACGGACCTTCACATTAACGATGGAACACAGAAATTGCGTCGGGATTTAATTCAAATGGCACAATGCCGACTTAAGTACAAGAAGACTGACTCTTCTTATTGTTTGTGGTTTGCTTTGACGTTTCCTGGGTGACCACTTTTAGACTCCGATGGACCTATGCTGCTTTACTGTATCTGATGGACCTTCACATTGGCGATGAAACGCAGAAATTGCGTTGGGAATTAATTCAAATGGCTCTATGCCGACTTAAGTACAAGAAGACTGACTCTTCTCATTGTTTGTGGCTTGCTTTGAGCGTTTCCTGGGATACCAGTATTACATTCCGATGCACCAATGAAGCTTTACTGTATCCGATGGACCCTCACATTGACGATGAAACACAGAAATTGCGTCGGCATTTAAATCAAATGGCTCAATGCCGACTTAAGTACAAGAAGACTGACTCTTCTCATTTTTTGTGGTTTGCTTTGAGCGTTTCCTGGAGACCAGTATTAGATTCCGATGCACCAATGCTGCTTTACTGTATCCGGATGACCTTCACATTGACGATGACACACAGAAATTGCGTCGCGATTTAATTCAAATGGCTCAATGCCGACTTAAGTACAAGAATACTGACTCTTCTCATTGTTTGTGGTATACTTCGAGCGCTTCTTGGGAGACCAGTATTACATTCCGATGCACCAATGCAGCTTTACTGTATCCGATGGACCTTCACATTAACGATGAAACACAGAAATTGCAACGGGATTTAATTCAAATGCCACAATGCCGACTTAAGTACAAGAAGACTGGAACTTCACATTGTTTTTGTGATTGCATTGAGCGTTTCCTGGGAGACCAGTATTAGATTCCAATGCACCAATGCAGCTTTACTGTTTTCGATGGTCCTTCACATTGACGATGAAACACAGAAATTGCGTCGGGATTTAATTCAAACGCCACAATGCCCACTTAAGTACAAGAAGACTGACTCTTCTCATTGTTTGTCGTTTGCTTCGAGTGTTTCCTGGGAGACCAGTATCAGATTCCTATGCACCATTGCAGCTTTACTGTTTTCGATGAACCATCACATTGACGATGAAACACTGAAATTGCGTCGGTATCTAATTCAAATGGCACAATGCCGACTTAAGTACAAGAAGACTGACTCTTCTCATTGTTTGTGTTTTGCTTTAAGCTTTTCCTGGGAGACAAGTATTAGATTCCGATACACAAATGCATCTTTACTGTATCCGATGGACCTTCACATTGACGATGAAACACAGAAATTGCGTGGGGTTTTAATTCAAATGGCACAATGCCGACTTAAGTACAAGAAGACTGACTCTTCTCATTGCTTGTGGTTTGCTTTAGCGTTTCCTTGGAGACCAGTAATAGAATCTGATGGACCAATGCAGCTTTACTGTATGCGACGGACCTTCACATTGACGATGAAACACAGAAATTTCGTCGGGATTTTATTCAAATGGTACAATATCGACTTAAGTACAAGAAGACTGACTCTTCTTATTGTTTGTGGTTGGCTTTGAGCGTTTCCTGGGAGACCAGTATTAGATTCCGATGCACCAATGCAGCTTTACTGTATCCGAATGACCTTCACATTGACGATGAAACACAGAAAATGCGTCGCGATTTAATTCAAATGGCTCAATGCCGACTTAAGTACAAGAATATTGACTCTTCTCATTGTTTGTGGTTTGCTTCGAGCGTTTCCTGGGAGACCAGTATTACATTCCGATGCACCAATGCAGCTTTACAGTTTTCGATGGACCTTCACATTGACGATGAAACACAGAAATTGTTTCGGGATTTAATTCAAATATCACAATGGCGACTTAATTACAAGAAGACTGACTCTTCTAATTGTTTGTAGTTTCCTCCGATCGTTTCCTGGGAGACCAGTGTTAGATTCCGATGGACCAATGAAGCTTTAATGTATCCGATTGACCTTCACATTGACGTTGTAACACAGAAAATGCGACGGGATTTAATTCAAGTGGCACAATGCCGACTTATGAACAAGAAGACTGACTCTTCTCATTGTTTGTCGTTTGCTTTGGGCGTTTCATTAGAGACCAGTATTAGATTTCGATGTGCCATTGCAGCTTTACTGTATCTGATGGACCCTCACATTGATGATGAAACACAGATATTTCGTCGGGATTTAATTCAAATGGCTCAATGCCGACTTAAGTGCAAGAAGACTGACTCTTCATATTGTTTGTGGTTTGCTTTGAGCGTTTCCTGGGAGACCAGTATTACATTCCGATGCACCAATGAACCTTTATTGTATCCGATGAACCCTCACATTCACGATGAAACACAGAAATTGCGTCGGGATTCAATTCAAATGGCTCAATGCCGACTTAAGTACAAGACGACTGACTCTTCTCATTGTTTGTGGTTTGCTTTGAGCGTTTCCTTGAGACCAGTATTAGATTCCGATGCACCAATGCTGCTTTACTGTATCCGGATGACCTTCACATTGACGATGACACACAGAAATTGCGTCGCGATTTAATTAAAATGGCTCAATGCCGACTTAAGTACAAGAATACTGACTCTTCTCATTGTTTGTGGTATGCTTCGAGCGCTTCCTGGGAGACCAGTATTACATTCCGATGCACCAATGCAGCTTTACTGTATCCGATGGACTTTCACATTGACGATGAAACACAGAAATTGCAACGGGATTTAATTCAAATGCCACAATGCCGACTTAAGTACAAGAAGACTGGAAGTTCACATTGTTTTTGTGATTGCATTGAGCGTTTCCTGGGGGACCAGTATTAGATTCCAATGCACCAATGCAGCTTTACAGTTTTCGATGGACCTTCACATTGACGATGAAACACAGAAATTTCGTCGGGATTTAATTCAAATGTAACAATTCCGACTGACTCTTCTCATTTTTTGAGGTTTGCTTTGAGCGTTTCCTGGGAGACCAGTATTACATTCCGATGCCCTAATGCAGCTTTACTGTATCCGATGGACCTTCACTTTGACGATGAAACACAGAAATTGCAACGGGATTTAATTCAAATGCCACAATGCCGACTTAAGTACAAGAAGACTGACTCCTCTCATTGTTTGTGGTTTGCTTTGAGCGTTTCCTGGAAGACCAGTATTAGATTCCGATGGACAAATGCAGCTTTACTGTATCAGACGGACCTTCACATTGACGATGAAACACAGAAATTGCGTCGGGATTTAATTCAAATGGCACAATGCCGACTTAAGTACAAGAAGACTGACTCTTCTTATTGTTTGTGGTTTGCTTTGAGCGTTTCCTGGGTGACCAGTTTTAGACTCCGATGGACCAATGCTCTTTACTGTATCCGATGGACCTTCACATTGGCGATAAAACGCAGAAATTGCGTCGGGATTTAATTCAAATGTCACAATTCCGACTTATGAACAAGACGACTGACTCTTCTCATTGTTTGTGGTTTGCTTTGAGCGTTTCCTGGGAGACCAGTATTAGATTCCGATGCACTATTGGAACTTTACTGTATCCGATGGACCTTCACATTGAAGATGAAACACAGAAATTGCGTCGGGATTTAATTCAAATGGCACAATGACGACTTAAGTACAAGAAGATTGACTCTTCTCATTGATTGTGGTTTACTTTGAGCGTTTCCTGGGAGACCAGTATTAGATTCCGATGCACCAATACAGCTTTACTGTATCCGATGGACCTTCACATTGGCGATGAAACGCAGAAATTGCGACGGGAATTAATTCAAATGTCACAATTCCGACCTATGAACAAGACGACTGACTCTTCTCACTGTTTGTGGTTTGCTTTGAGCGTTTCCTGGGAGACCAGTATTACATTCCGATGCCCCAATGAAGCTTTATTGTATCCGATGGACCCTCACATTGACGATGAAACGCAGAAATTGCGTCGGGATTTAATTCAAATGGCTCAATGCCGACTTAAGTACAAGAATACTGACTCTTCTCATTGTTTGTGGTATGCTTCGAGCACTTCCTGGGAGACCAGTATTACATTCCGATGTACCAAAGCAGCTTTACTGTATCCGATGGTCCTTCACATTGACGATGAAACACAGAAATTGCAACGGGATTAAATTCAAATGCCACAATGCCGACTTAACTACAAGAAGACTGGAACTTCACATTGTTTTTGGTTTGCTATGAGCGTTTCCAGGGAGACCAGTATTAGATTCCGATGCACCAATGCAGCGTTACTGTATCCGATGGACCTTCACATTAACGATGAAAGACAGAAATTGCATCGGGATTTAATTCAAATGGCACAATGCAGACAAAGTATAAGTAGACTGACTCTTCTCATTGTTTGTGGTTTGCTTTGAGCGTTTCCTGGGAGACTAGTATTAGATTCCAGTGCACCAATTCAGCTTTACTGTTTTCGATGGACCTTCACATTGACGATGAAACACAGAAATTGCGTGGAGTTTTAATTCAAATGGCACAATGCCGACTTATGTACAAGAGGACTGACTCTACTCATTGTTTGTGGTTTGCTTTGAGCCTTTCCTCGGAGACCAGTAATAGATTCTGATGGACCAATGCAGATTTACTGTATGCGACGGACCTTCACATTGACGATGAAACACAGAAATTGCGTCGGGATTTAATTCAAATGGCACAATGCCGAATTAAGTACATGAAGACTGACTCATCTTATTGTTTGTGGTTGGCTTTGAGCGTTTCCTGGGAGACCAGTATTAGATTTTGATGCACCAATGCAGCATTACTGTATCCGAATGACCTTCACATTGACGATGAAACACAGAAATTGCGTCGCGATTTAATTCAAATGGCTCAATGCCGACTTAAGTACAAGAATATTGACTCTTCTCATTGTTTGTGGTTTGCTTCGAGCGTTTCCTGGGAGACCAGTATTACATTCCGATGCACCAATTCAGCTTTACTGTATCCGATGGACCTTCACATTGACGATGAAGCACAGAAATTGCAACGGGATTTAATTCAAATGCCACAAAGCCGACTTAAGTACCAGAAGACTGGCTCTTCTAATTGTTTGTGGTTTGCTTTGAGCGTTTCCTGGGAGACCAGTATTAGATTCCGATGCACCAATTCAACCTTACTGTATCCGATGGACCCTCAAATTGTAGATGAAACACTGAAATTGCGTCGGGATTTAATTCAAATGGCACAATGACGACTTAAGTACAAGAAGACTGACTCTTCTCATTGTTTGTCGTTTGCTTTGGGTGTTTCCTTAGAGACTAGTATTAGATTTCGATGTACCAATTCAGCTTTACTGTATGCGATGGACTTTTACATTGACGATTAAGAGCAGAAATTGCATTGCGATTTAATTCAAATGGCACAATGCCGACTTAAGTACATGAAGACAGACTCCTCTCATTGTTTGTATTTTGGTTTGAGCGTTTCCTGGGAGACCAGTATTAGGTTCCAATGCACCAATGCAGCTTTACTGTATGCGATGGACTTTCACATTGACGATGAAACATAGAAATTGCGTCAGGATTTAATTCAAATGTCACAATTCCGACTGACTTTTCTCATTGTTTGTGGTTTGCTTTGAGTGTTTCCTGGTAGACCAGTATTAGATTTCGATACACCAATGCAACTTTCCTGTATCCGATGGACCTTCACATTGACGATGAAACACAGAAATTGCGTCGGGATTTAATTCAAACGGCACAATGCCGACTTAAGTACAAGAAGACTGACTCTTCTTATTGTTTGTGGTTTGCTTTGAGCGTTTCCTGGGAAACCAGTATTACATTTCGATGCACCATTCAAGCTTTTTCTGTATCCGACGGGCCCTCACATTGATGATGAAAAACAGAAATTGCGTCGGGATTTAATTCAAATGCCACAATGCCGACTTAAGTACAAGAACACTGGGTCTTCTAATTGTTTGTGGTTTGCCTTGAGCGTTTCCCGGGAGACCAGTATTAGATTCCGATGCACCAATGCAGCTTTACTGTATCCGACGGACCTTCACATTAACGATGAAAGACAGAAATTGCATCGGGATTTAATTCAAATGGCACAATGCCGACTTAAGTACAAGAAGACTGACTCTTCTCATTGTTTGTGGTTTGCTTTGAGAGTTTCCTGGGAGACCAGTATTCGATTCCAATGGACCAATGCGGCTTTACTGTATCCGATGGACCCTCACATTGTCGATGAAACACAGAAATTGCGTCGGGATTTAATTCAAATGGCTCTATGCCGACTTAAGTACAAGGAGACTGACTCTTCTCATTGTTTGTGGTTTGCTTTGAGCGTTTCCTGGGAGACCAGTATTACATTCCGATGCACCAATGAAGCTTTACTGTATCCGATGGACCCTCACATTGACGATGAAACACAGAAATTGCGTCGGGATTTAATTCAAATGGCTCAATGCCGACTTAAGTACAAGATCACTGACTCTTCTCATTTTTTGTGGTTTGCTTTGAGCGTTTCCTGGGAGACCAGTATTAGATTCCGATGCACCAATGCAGCTTTACTGTATCCGAATGACCTTCACATTGACGATGAAACACAAGAATTGCGTCCCGATTTAATTCAAATGGCTCAATGCCGACTTAAGTACAAGAATATTGACTCTTCTCATTGTTTGTGGTTTGCTTCCAGCGTTTCCTGGGAGACCAGTATTACATTCCGATGTACCAATGCAGCTTTACAGTTTTCGATGGACCTTCACATTGACGATGAAACACAGAAATTTCGTTGGGATTTAATTCAAATGTCACAATTCCGACTGACTCTTCTCATTGTTTGTGGTTTGCTTTGAGTGTTTCCTGGGAGACCAGTATTACATTCCGATGCACTAATGCAGCTTTACTGTATCCGATGGACCTTCACATTGACGATGAAACACAGAAATTGCGTCGGGATTTAATTCAAACGGCACAATGCCGACTTAAGTACAAGAAGACTGACTCTTCTTATTGTTTGTGGTTTGCTTTGAGCGTTTCCTCGGAAACCAGTATTACATTTCGATGCACCAATGAAGCTTTTTCTGTATCCGACGGGCCCTCACATTGATGATGAAAAACAGAAATTGCGTCGGGATTTAATTCAAATGGCACAATGCCGACTTAAGTACAAGAACACTGGCTCTTGTAATTGTTTGTGGTTTGCCTTGAGCGTTTCCCGGGAGACCAGTATTAGATTCCGATGCACCAATGCAGCTTTACTGTATCCGATGGACCTTCACATTGACGATGAAACACAGAAATTGCGTCGGGATTTAATTCAAACGGCACAATGCCGACTTAAGTACAAGAAGACTGACTCTTCTTATTGTTTGTGGTTTGCTTTGAGCGTTTCCTGGGAAACCAGTATTACATTTCGATGCACCAATGAAGCTTTTTCTGTATCCGACGGGCCCTCACATTGATGATGAAAAACAGAAATTGCGTCGGGATTTAATTCAAATGGCACAATGCCGACTTAAGTACAAGAAGACTGACTCTTCATATTGTTTTTGGTTTGCTTTGAGCGTTTCCTGGGAGACCAGTATTACATTCCGATGCACCAATGAACCTTTATTGTATCCGATGAACCCTCACATTCACGATGAAACACAGAAATTGCGTCGGGATTCAATTCAAATGGCTCAATGCCGACTTAAGTACAAGACGACTGACTTTTCTCATTGTTTGTGGTATGCTTCGAGCGTTTCCTGGGAGACCAGTATTAGATACCGATGCACCAATGCAGCTTTACTGTATCCGACGGACCATTACATTGACGATGAAACACAGAAATTGCGTCGGAATTTTATTCAAATGGCACAATGCCCACTTACGTACAAGAAGGCTGACTCTTCTCATTGTTTATGGTTTTCTTTGAGCATTTCTTGGTGGACCAGTAATAGCTTCCGATGCACCAATGCAGCTTTACAGTATCCGATGGACCTTCACATTGACGATGAAACACAGAAATTGCATCGGGATTTAATTCAAATGGCACAATGCCGACTTAAGTACACGAAGACTCACTCTTCTCATTGTTTATGGTTTTCTTTGAGCGTTTCTTGGGGGACCAGTAATAGATTACGATGCACCAATGCAGCTTTACAGTATCCAATGGACCTTCACATTGACGATGAAACACAGGAATTGCATCGGGATTTAATTCAAATGGCACAATGCTGACTTAAGCACAAGAAGACTGACTCTTCTCATTGTTTGTGGTTTGCTTTGAGAGTTTCCTGGGAGACCAGTATTATATTCCGATGCACCAATGCAGCTTTACTGTATCCGGTGGACTTTCACATTGCACATGAAACGCAGAAATTGCGTCGGTTATTAATTCAAACTTCACAATACCGACTTAAGTACAAGAAGACATACTCTTCTCATTGTTTGCTGTTTGATCTGAGCGTTCACTGGGAGACCAGTATTAGATTCCGATTCTCCAACGCAGCTTTACTGTATTCGATGGACCTTCACATTGACGATGAAACACAGTAGTTGCGTCGGGATTTAATTCAAATGGCTCATTGCCGACTTAAGAACAAGAAGACTTACTCTTCTCAGTGTTTTTTGTTTCCTATGAGCGTTTCCTGGTAGACCAGTATTAGATTCCGATGCACTAATGCAGCTTTACTGTATCCGATGGACCTTCACATTGACGATGAAGCACAGAAATTAGGTCGGGATTTAATTCAAATGGCACAATGCCGACGTAAACACAAGAAGACTGACTCTTCTCATTGTATGTGATTTGCTTTGAGCTTTTCCTGGGAGACCAGTATTGGATTCCGTTGCACCAATACAGCGTTACTGTATCCGATTGACCTTCACATTGACGATCAAACACAGAATTTGCGTAGGGTTTTAAATTAAATTCCCCAATGCCGACTTAAGTACAAGAAGACTGACTCCTCTCATTGTTTGTGGATTGCTCGAGAGTTTCCTGGGAGACCAGTATTAGATACCGATGCACCAATCCTGCTTAACTGTTTCCAATGGACCTTCACATTGACGATGAAACACAGAAATTGCGTCGGGATTTAATTCAACTGCCATAATGCCGACTTACGTACAAGAAGACTGACTCTTCTCATTGTTTGTGGTTTCCTATGTGCGTTTCCTGGGACACCAGTATTAGATTCCGTTGCACCAATGTAGCTTTACTGTATCCGATGGACCTTTACATTGACGATGAAACACAGAAATTGAGTCAAGATTTATTTCAAATGGTACAATGCGGACTTCAGTACAAGGAAGCCGACTCTTCTCATTGTTTGTGGTTTTCTTTGAGCATTTCTCTGGAGACCAGTATTAGATTCCGATGCACCAATGCACGTTTACTGTATCCGATGGACCTTCACATTGAAAATGAAACACAGAAATTTCGTCGGGATTTAATTCAAATGACACAATGCCGACTTAAGTACAAGACAACTGACTCTTCTCATTGTTTGTGGTTTGCTGTGAACGTTTCCTGGGAGACCAGTATTAGATTCCGATGCACCAATGCAGCTTCACTGTATCCGATGGACCTTCACATTGACGATGAAGCACAGAAATTGCATCGGGCTTTAATCTATATGGCTCAATGCCGACTTAAGTAGAAGAAGACTGACTCTATTCATTGTTTATGGTTTGCTTCGAGCGTTTCCTGGGAGACCAGTATTAGATTCCGATGCACCAATGCAGCTTTACTGATTCCTATTGACCTTCACATTGACGATGAAACACAGAATTTGAGTCGGGATTTATTTCAAATGGCACAATGACGACTTAAGTACAAGAAGACTGACTCTTCTCAGTGTTTGTGGTTTCCTATGAGGGTTTCCTGGGATACCAGTACTATATTCCAATGCACCAATGCAGCTTTACTGTATCCGATGGACCTTCACATTGACGATAAAACACAGAAATTGCGTCGGTATTTAATTCAAATGGCACAATGCCGACGTAAGTGCACGAAGACTGAATCTTCTCATTGTTTGAGATTTGCTTTGAGCGTTTCCTGGGAGGCCAGTATTAGATTCCGATGCATCAATGTAGCTTTACTGTATCCGATGGACCTTGACATTGACGATGAATCACAGAAATTGTGTCGGGATTTAACTCAAATGGCTCAATGCCGACTTAAGTACAAGAAGACTGACTCTTCTCATTGTTTGTGGTTTCCTATGAGCGTTTCCTGGGAGACCAGGATTAGATTCCGATGCACGGATGCAGCTTTGCTGTATTCGATGGATCTTTACATTGACGGTGAACCACAGAAATTGCTCTGGATTTAATTCAAATGGCTCAATGCCGACTTAAGTACAAGAAGACTGACACTTCTCATTGTTTGTGGTTTACTTTGAGCGCTTCCTGGGAGACCAGTAATAGATTCCGATGCACCAATGAAGGTTTACTGTATCCCTTGGACGTCCACATTGACGATGAAACACAGAAAATGCGTCGTTATTTAATTCAAGTGGCACAATGCCAACTTAAGTACAAGATGACTGACTCTTCTTATTGTTTGTGGTTTACTTTGAGCGCTTACTGGGAGACCAGTATTAGATTCCGATGCACCAGTGCAACTTTACTGAATCCAATGGACCCTCACATTGACTGTGAAACACATAAATTTCGTCGGGATTTAATTCAAGTAGCACAATGCCGACTTAAGAACATGAAGATTGACTCTTCTCATTGTTTCTGGTTTCCTATGAGCGATTTCTGGTAGACCAGTTTTAGATTCCGATGCACCAACGCAGCTTTACTGTATCCGATGGACCTTTACATTGACGATGAATCACATATATTGTGTCGGGATTTAATTCCAATGGCTCAATGCCGACTTAAGCACAAGAAGACTGACTCTTCTCACTGTTTGTGGTTTGCATCGAGCGTTGCCTGGGAGACCAGTATTAGATACCGATGCACCAATTCAGCATTACTGTATCCGATTGACCTTCACATTGACGTTGCCCACATCTCGTGGTCGTGCGGTAGCGTTCTCGCTTCCCATGCCCGGGTTCCCGGGTTCGATTCCCGGCGGGGTCAGGGATTTTCTCTGCCTCGTGATGGCTGGGTGTTGTGTGCTGTCCTTAGGTTAGTTAGGTTTAAGTAGTTCTAAGTTCTAGTTGACTGATGACCATAGGTGTTAAGTCCCATAGTGCTCAGAGCCATTTGAACCATTGACGTTGAAACACAGAATTTGCGTAGTGATTTAAATCAAATGGCTCAATGCCGACTTAAGTACAAGAAGACTGACTCTTCTCATTGTTTGTGGTTTGCTCGAGCGTTTCCTGGGAGACCTGTATTAGATACCGATGCACCAATGCAGCTTTACTGTATCCAATGGACCTTCTCATTGACGATGAAACACAGAAATTGCGTCGGGATTTAATTCAACTGCCACAATGCCGACTTATGTACAAGAAGACTGACTCTTTTCATTGTTTGTGGTGTCCTATGTGCGTTTCCTGGGAGACCAGTATTAGATTTCGATGCTCCAATGCAGCTTTACTGTATCCGATGGAAATTTACATTGACGATGAAACACAGAAATTGAGTCAAGATTTAATTCAAATGGCACAATGCCGGCTTCAGCACAAGAAGGCCGACTCTTCTCATTGTGTGTGGTTTTCTTTGAGCGTTTCTCCGGAGACCAGTATTAGATTCCGATGCACCAATGCAGCTTTACTGTATCCGATGGACCTTCACATTGAAGATGAAACACAGAAATTCGTCGGGATTTAATTCAAATGCCACAATGCCGACTTAAGTACAAGACAACTGACTCTTCTCATTGTTTGTGGTTAGCTGTGAACGTTTCCTGGGAGAGCAGTATTAGATTCCGATTCACCAATGCAGCTTTACTGTATCCGATTGACCTTCACATTGATGATGAAACACAGAATATGCGTAGGGATTTAATTCAAATGGCTCAATGCCGACTTAAGTACAAGAAGACTGACCCTTCTCATTGTTTGTTGTTTGCTCGAGCGTTTCCTGGGAGACCTGTATTAGATACCGATGCACCAATGCAGCTTTACTGTATCCAATGGACCTTCTTATTGACGATGAAACACAGAAATTGCGTCAGGATTTAATTCAGCTGCCACAATACCGACTTATGTACAAGAAGACTGACTCTTTTCATTGTTTGTGGTTGCCTATGTGCGTTTCCTGGGAGGCCAGTATTAGATTCCGATGTTCCAATGCAGCTTTACTGTATCCGATGGACCTTTACATTGACGATGAAACACAGAAATTGAGTCAAGATTTAATTCAAATGGCACAATGCCGGCTTCAATACAAGAAGGCCGACTCTTCTCATTGTTTGTGGTTTTCTTTAGGCGTTTCTCTGGAGACCAGTATTAGATTCCGATGCACCAGTGCAGCTTTACTGTATCCGATGGTCCTTCACATTGAAGATGAAACACAGAAATTTCGTCGGGATTTAATTCAAATGACACAATGCCGACTTAAGTACAAGACAACTGACTCTTCTCATTGTTTGTGATTTGCTTTGAGCGTTTCCTGGGAGACCAGTATTAGATTCCGATGCACCAATGCTGCTTTACTGTATCCGATGGACCTTCACATTGGCGTGAAGTACAGAAATTGCGTCGGGATTTAATTCAAATGGCTCAATGCCGACTTATGTACAAGAAGACAGAATCTTCTCATTGTTTGTGGTTTGCTTTGAGCGAGTCCTGGGAGACCAGTATTAGATTCCGATGCACCAATGCAGCTTTACTGAATCCTGTGGACCTTCACATTGACGATGAAACACAGAATTTGTGTCGGGATTTATTTCAAATGGCACAATGACGACTTAAGTACAAGAATATTGACTCTTCTCATTGATTGTGGTTTCCTATGAGGGTTTCCTGAGAGACCAGTATTATATTCCAATGCACCAATCCAGCTTTCCTTTTTCCGATGGTCCTTCACATTGACGATGAAACACAGAAATTGCGTCGGGATTTAATTCAAATAGCACAATGCTGACTTAAGTACGAGAGGTCTGACTCTTCTCATTGTTTGGGGTTTGCTTTGAGCGTTTCCAGGCAGACCAGTATTAGATTCCCGTGCACAAATGCAGATTTACTATATCCGATG
This sequence comes from Schistocerca serialis cubense, assembly GCF_023864345.2. Lineage (NCBI taxonomy): Eukaryota > Metazoa > Arthropoda > Insecta > Orthoptera > Acrididae > Schistocerca > Schistocerca serialis. Next base: position 4,128,553 of record NW_026048482.1, read on the forward strand.
GACCTTCACATTGACGATGAAACACAGAAATTGCGTCGGGATATAATTCAAATGGCACAATGCCGACGTAAGTACAGGAAGACTGACTCTTTTCATTGTTTGTAATATGCTTTGAGCGTTTCCTGGAAGACCAGCATTAGATTCCGATGAACGAATGCAACATTACAGTATCCAATGGACCTTCACATTGGCGATGAAACACCGAAATTTTGTCGGGATTTAATTCAAATGGCTCAATGCCGACATAAGTACAAGAAGACTGACTCTTCTCATTGTTTGTGGTTTGCTGTGAGTGATTCCTGGGAGACCAGTATTAGATTCCGATGCCCAATGCAGCATTACTGTATCCGATGGACCTTCACATTGACGATGAAATACAGAAATTGCGTCGGGATTTAATTCAAATGGCTCAATGCCGACTTAAGTACAAGAAGACTGACTCTTCTCATTGTTTGTGGTTTACTTTAAGCGCTTCCTGGGAGACCAGTAAAAGATTCCGATGCACCAATGAAGGTTTACTGTATCCCTTGGACGTCCACATTGACGATGAAACACAGAAAATGCGTCGTTATTTAATTCAAGTGGCACAATGCCTACTTAAGTACAAGATGACTGACTCTTCTCATTGTCTGTGGTTTACTTTGAGCGCTTACTGGGAGACCAGTATTAGATTCCGATGCACCAGTGCAACTTTACTGAATCCAATGGACCCTCACATTGACTGTGAAACACATAAATTTCGTCGGGATTTAATTCAAGTAGCACAATGCCGACTTAAGAACATGAAGATTGACTCTTCTCATTGTTTCTGGTTTCCTATGAGCGTTTTCTGGTAGACCAGTTTTAGATTCCGATGCACCAACGCAGCTTTACTGTATCCGATGGACCTTTACATTGACGATGTAACACAGAAATTGCGTCGGGATTTAATTCAAATGGCAAAATGCCTACTTAACTTTAAGAAGGCTGACTCTTCTCATTGTTTATGGTTTTCTTTGAGCGTTTCTTGGGGGACCAGTAATAGATTCCGATGCACCAATGCAGCTTTACAGTATCCGATGGACCTTCACATTGACGATGAAACACAGAAATTGCGTCGGGATTTAATTCAAATGGCACAATGCCGACTTCAGTACACGAAGACTGACGCTTCTCATTGTTTGCGGTTTGCTTTTAGCGTTTTTTGGGAGACCTGTATTAGATTCCGATGCACCAATGCACATTTACTGTATCCGTTGGACCATCACATTGACGATGAATCACATATATTGTGTCGGGATTTAATTCCAATGGCTCAAGGCCGACTTAAGCACAAGAAGACTGACTCTTCTCACTGTTTGTGGTTTGCATCGAGCGTTGCCTGGGAGACCAGTATTAGATACCGATGCACCAATTCAGCATTACTGTATCCGATTGACCTTCACATTGACGTTGCCCACATCTCGTGGTCGTGCGGTAGCGTTCTCGCTTCCCACGCCCGGGTTCCCGGGTTCGATTCCCGGCGGGGTCAGGGATTTTCTCTGCCTCGTGATGGCTGGGTGTTGTGTGCTGTCCTTAGATTAGTTAGGTTTAAGTAGTTGTAAGTTCTAGTTGACTGATGACCATAGGTGTTAAGTCCCATAGTGCTCAGAGCCATTTGAACCATTGACGTTGATACACAGAATTTGCGTAGTGATTTAAATCAAATGGCTCAATGCCGACTTAAGTACAAGAAGACTGACTCTTCTCATTGTTTGTGGTTTGCTCGAGCGTTTCCTGGGAGACCTGTATTAGATACCGATGCACCAATGCAGCTTTACTGTATCCAATGGACCTTCTCATTGACGATGAAACACAGAAATTGCGTCGGGATTTAATTCAACTGCCACAATGCCGACTTACGTACAAGAAGACTGACTCTTTTCATTGTTTGTGGTGTCCTATGTGCGTTTCCTGGGAGACCAGTATTAGATTTCGATGCTCCAATGTAGCTTTACTGTATCCGATGGACATTTACATTGACGATGAAACACAGGAATTGAGTCAAGATTTAATTCAAATGGCACAATGCCGGCTTCAGCACAAGAAGGCCGACTCTTCTCATTGTGTGTGGTTTTCTTTGAGCGTTTCTCCGGAGACCAGTATTAGATTCCGATGCACCAATGCAGCTTTACTGTATCCGATGGACCTTCACATTGAAGATGAAACACAGAAATTCGTCGGGATTTAATTCAAATGCCACAATGCCGACTTAAGTACAAGACAACTGACTCTTCTCATTGTTTGTGGTTAGCTGTGAACGTTTCCTGGGAGAGCAGTATTAGATTCCGATTCACCAATGCAGCTTTACTGTATCCGATTGACCTTCACATTGATGATGAAACGCAGAATTTGCGTAGGGATTTAATTCAAATGGCTCAATGCCGACTTAAGTACAAGAAGACTGACTCTTCTCATTGTTTGTTGTTTGCTCGAGCGTTTCCTGGGAGACCTGTATTAGATACCGATGCACCAATGCAGCTTTACTGTATCCAATGGACCTTCTCATTGACGATGAAACACAGAAATTGCGCAGGATTTAATTAAACTGCCACAATACCGACTTATGTACAAGAAGACTGACTCTTTTCATTGTTTGTGGTTGCCTATGTGCGTTTCCTGGGAGGCCAGTCTTAGATTCCGATGTTCCAATGCAGCTTTACTGTATCCGATGGACCTTTACATTGACGATGAAACACAGAAATTGAGTCAAGATTTAATTCAAATGGCACAATGCCGGCTTCAATACAAGAAGGCCGACTCTTCTCATTGTTTGTGGTTTTCTTTAGGCGTTTCTCTGGAGACCAGTATTAGATTCCGATGCACCAGTGCAGCTTTACTGTATCCGATGGTCCTTCACATTGAAGATGAAACACAGAAATTTCGTCGGGATTTAATTCAAATGACACAATGCCGACTTAAGTACGAGACAACTGACTCTTCTCATTGTTTGTGATTTGCTTTGAGCGTTTCCTGGGAGACCAGTATTAGATTCCGATGCACCAATGCTGCTTTACTGTATCCGATGGACCTTCACATTGGCGTGAAGTACAGAAATTGCGTCGGGATTTAATTCAAATGGCTCAATGCCGACTTATGTACAAGAAGACAGAATCTTCTCATTGTTTGTGGTTTGCTTTGAGCGAGTCCTGGGAGACCAGTATTAGATTCCGATGCACCAATGCAGCTTTACTGAATCCTGTGGACCTTCACATTGACGATGAAACACAGAATTTGTGTCGGGATTTATTTCAAATGGCACAATGACGACTTAAGTACAAGAATATTGACTCTTCTCATTGATTGTGGTTTCCTATGAGGGTTTCCTGAGAGACCAGTATTATATTCCAATGCACCAATCCAGCTTTCCTTTTTCCGATGGTCCTTCACATTGACGATGAAACACAGAAATTGCGTCGGGATTTAATTCAAATAGCACAATGCTGACTTAAGTACGAGAGGTCTGACTCTTCTCATTGTTTGGGGTTGGCTTTGAGCGTTTCCAGGGAGACCAGTATTAGATTCCCGTGCACAAATGCAGATTTACTATATCCGATGGACCTTCACATTGACGATGAAACACAGAAATTGCGTCGGGATTTAATTCAAACGGCACAATGCCACTTAAGTACAAGAAAACTGACTCTCCTCATTGTCTACGGTTTTCTTTGGGCGATTCTTGGGAGACCAGTATTAAATTCCCATGCACCAATGCAGCTTTACTGTACCCGATGGACCTTCACATTGAAGATGAAACACAGAAATTGCATCGGGATATAATTCAAATGGCACAATGCCGACGTAAGTACAGGAAGACTGACTCTTTTCATTGTTTGTAATATGCTTTGAGCGTTTCCTGGAAGACCAGCATTAGACTCCGATGAACGAATGCAACATTACAGTATCCAATGGACCTTCACATTGGCGATGAAACACCGAAATTTTGTCGGGATTTAATTCAAATGGCACATTGCCGTTTTAAGTACAAGAAGACTGACTCTTCTCATTGTTTGTGGTTTGCTTTTAGCGTTTCCTGGGAGACAAGTATTAGATTCCGAAGCACCAATGCAGCTTCACCGTATCCGATAGACATTCACTACGTCGATGAAGCTCAAGAATTGCGTCGGGATTTAATTCAAATGGCTTAATGCCGACTTAAGTACAAGTAGACTGACACTTCTCATTGTTTGTGGCTTGCTTCGAGCGTTTCCTGGGAGACCAGTATTAGATACCGATGCACCAATGAGGCTTTACTGTATCCGATGGTCCTTCAAATTGACGAAGAAACACAGAAATTGCGTCGGGATATAATTCAAATGGCTCAATGCCGACTTTAGTACCAGAAGACTGACTCTTCTCATTGTTTGTGGTTTGCTTTGATCGCTTCCAGGGAGACCAGTATTAGACTCCAATGCACCAATGCAGCTTTACTGTATCCAATGGACGTTCACATTGACGATGAAACACAGAATTTGCGTCGGGATTTAATTCAAATGACACAATGCAGACTTAAGTACAAGACGACTGACTCTTCTCATTGTTTCTATTTTGTTTTGAGCGTTTCCTGGGATACCAGTATTAGATTCCGATGCACCAATGCAGCTTTACTGTATTCGATGGACCTTCACATTGACGGTGAAACACAGAAATTGCGTCGATATTTAATTCAAATCGCTCAATGCCGACTTAAATACAAGAATATAGACTCTCCCCATTGTTTGTGGTTTACTTTGAACGTTTAGTGGGAGACCAGTATTAGATTCTGATGCACGAATGCAGCTTTGCTGTATCCGATGGCCCTTCACATTGACGATGAATTACAGAAATTGCGTCGATATTTAATTCAAATGGCACAATGTCGACTTATGTACAAGAAGACTGACTCTTCTAATCGTTTGTGGTTTGCTTTGAGCGTTTCCTGGGAGACCATTATTGGCTTTCGATGCACCAATGCAGCTTTACTGTATCCGATGGACCTTCACATTGAAGATAAAACACGGAAATTGCGTCGGGGTCTAATTAAAAACACAATGCCGACTTAAATACAAGAAGACTGACTCTTCTCATTGTTTGTGGTTTGCTTTGGGCGTTTCCTGGGAGACCAGTATTAGGTTCCAGTGCTCCAACGCAGCTTTACTGTATCCAATGGACCTTCACATTGATGATGAAACACAGACATAGCGTCGGGATTTATTTCAAATGGCTCAATGCCGACTTACGTACAAGAAGACTGACTCTCCTCATATTTTGTGGTTTGCTATGAGCGTTTCCTGGGAGACCATTATTGGCTTTCGATGCACCAATGCAGCTTTACTGTATCCGATGGACCTTCACATTGAAGATAAAACACGGAAATTGCGTCGGGATTTGATTAAAAACACAATGCCGACGTAAATACAAGAAGACTGACTCTTCTCATTGTTTGTGGTTTGCTTTGAAAGCTTCCTTGGGGACCAGTATTAGATTCCGATGCACCAATGAAGCTTTACTATATTCGATGGACCTTCACATTGATGATGAAACACAGAATTTGGGTAGGGATTTAATTCAAATGGCTGAATGCCAACTTAAGTACAAGAAGATAGACTCCTCTCTGTGTTTGTGGTTTGCTCGAGCGTTTCCTGGGAAACCAGTATTAGATACCGATGCACAAATGCAGCTTTACTGTATCCGATGGACCTTCACACTGATGATGAAACTAAGAAATAGCGTCGGGATTGAATTCCATTGGCTCAATGCCTACTTAAGTACAAGAAGACTGACACTTCTCATTGTTTGTGGTTTGCTTCGAGCGTTTCCTGGGAGACCAGTATTTGATACCGATACACCAATGCATCTTAACTGTATCCGATGGACCTTCAAATTGATGATGAATCACAGATATTGCGTCGGGATTTAATTCAAATGGCTCAATGCCGACTTGAGTACAAGGTGACTGACTCTTCTCATTGTTTGTGGTTTGCTTTGAAAGATTCCTTGGGGACCAGTATTAGATTCCGATGCACGAATGCAGCTTTACTGTATCCGATGGACCTTCACATTGACGATGAAACACAGAAATTGCGTCGGGATTTAATTCAAATGGCTTAATGCCGACATAACTACAAGAAGACTGAATCTTCTCATTGTTCGTGATTTGCTTTGAGCGTTTCCTGGGAGACCAGTATTAGATTCCGATGCACCAATGCTGCTTTACTGTATCCGATGGACCTTCACATTGGCGTGAAGTACAGAAATTGCGTCGGGATTTAATTCAAATGGCTCAATGCCGACTTATGTACAAGAAGACAGAATCTTCTCATTGTTTGTGGTTTGCTTTGAGCGAGTCCTGGGAGACCAGTATTAGATTCCGATGCACCAATGCAGCTTTACTGAATCCTGTGGACCTTCACATTGACGATGAAACACAGAATTTGTGTCGGGATTTATTTCAAATGGCACAATGCTGACTTAAGTACAAGAGGTCTGACTCTTCTCATTGTGTTGGGTTTGCTTTGAGCGTTTCCAGGGAGACCAGTATTAGATTCCCGTGCACAAATGCAGATTTACTATATCCGATGGACCTTCACATTGACGATGAAACACAGAAATTGCGTCGGGATTTAATTCAAACGGCACAATGCCGACTTAAGTACAAGAAAACTGACTCTCCTCATTGTCTATGGTTTTCTTTGGGCGATTCTTGGGATACCAGTATTAGATTCCCATGCACCAATGCAGCTTTACTGTACCCGATGGACCTTCACATTGAAGATGAAACACAGAAATTGCATCGGGATATAATTCAAATGGCACAATGCCGACGTAAGTACAGGAAGACTGACTCCTCTCATTGTTTGTAATATGCTTTGAGCGTTTCCTGGAAGACCAGCATTAGATTCCGATGAACGAATGGAACATTACACTATCCAATGGACCTTCACATTGGCGATGAAACACCGAAATTTTGTCGGGATTTAATTCAAATGCCACATTGCCGTTTTAAGTACAAGAAGTCTGACTCTTCTCATTGTTTGTGGTTTGCTTTTAGCGTTTCCTGGGAGACAAGTATTAGATTCCGATGCACCAATGCAGCTTCACCGTATCCGATAGACATTCACTATGTCGATGAAGCTCAAGAATTGCGGTGGGATTTAATTCAAATGGCTTAATGCCGACTTAAGTACAAGTAGACTGACACTTCTCATTGTTTGTGGTTTGCTTCGAGCGTTTCCTGGGAGACCAGTATTAGATACCGATGCACCAATGAGGCATTACTGTATCCGATGGTCCTTCAAATTGACGAAGATACACAGAAATTGCGTCGGGATTTAATTCAAATGGCTCAATGCCGACTTAAGTACAAGAAGACTGACTGTTCTCATTGTTTGTGGATTGATTTGAGCGTTTCCTGGGAGACCAGTATTAGATTCCGATGCACCAATGCTGCTTTACTGTATGCGGTTGACCTTCACATTGACGATGAAACACAGAAATTGGGTCGGGATTAAATTCAAATGACACAACGCTGACTTAAGTACAAGAAGACTGACTCTTCTCATTGTTTGTGTATTGCTTCGAGCGTTTTCTGTCAGACCAGTATTCGATTCCAATGCACCAATGCAGCTTTACTGTAACCGATGGACCTTCACATTGAAGATGAAACATAGAAATTGCCCCGGAATTTAATTCAAATCCCATAATGCCGACTTAGCTACAAGCATACTGCTTTCTCTCATTGTTTTTGAATTGCTTCGAGCGTTTCCTGGGAGACCAGTATTAGATTCCGATGCACCAATGAAGCTTCACTGTATCCAATGGATCGTCAAATTGACGATGAAACACAGAAATTGCGCTGGGTTTAATTCAAAAGTCACAATGCCGACATAAGTACAAGAGGACTGACTCTTCTAATTGTTTGTGGTTTGCTGTGAGTGATTCCTGGGAGACCAGTATTAGATTCCGATGCCCAATGCAGCATTACTGTATCCGATGGACCTTTACATTGACGACGAAACACAGATATTGCGTCGGGATTTAATTCAAATGACACAATGCTGACTTAAGTACAAGAAGACTGACTCTTCTCATTGTTTCTTGTTTGCTTTGAGCGTTTCCTGGGAGACCAGTATTAGATTCCGATGCACCAATGCAGCTTTACTGTTTTCAATGGACCTTCACCCTGACAGTGAAACACAGAAATTGCGGTGGGATTTAAATCAAATCACTCAATGCCGACTTAAATACAAGAAGACTGACTCTTTTCATTGTTTGTGATATACTTTGAACGTTTAGGGGGAGACCAGTATTAGTTTCTGATGCACCAATGCAGCTTTACTGTATCCGATGTACCTTTACATTGACGATGAAACACAGAAATTGAGTTAAGATTTAATTCAAATGGCCCAATGCCGACTTAAGCACAAGAAGGCTGACTCTTCTCATTGTTTGTTTTTTTCTTTGAGCGTTTCTTGGGAGACCAGTATTAGATTCCGATGCACGAATGCAGCTTTGCTGTATCCGATGGACCTTTACATTGACGGTGAAACACAGAAATTTCTCGGGATTTAATTCAAATGGCTCAATGCCGACATTAGTACCAGAAGACTGACTCTTCTCATTGTTTGTGGTTTGCTTTGATCGCTTCCTGGGAGACCAGTATTAGACTCCAATGCACCAATGCAGCTTTACTGTATCCAATGGACCTTCACATTGACGATGAAACACAGAATTTGCGTCGGGATTTAATTCAAATGACACAATGCAGACTTAAGTACAAGACGACTGACTCTTCTCATTGTTTCTATTTTGTTTTGAGCGTTTCCTGGGAGACCAGTATTAGATTCCGATTCACCAATGCAGCTTTACTGTATTCGATGGACCTTCACATTGACGGTGAAACACAGAAATTGCGTCGATATTTAATTCAAATCGCTCAATGCCGACTTAAATACAAGAATATAGACTCTTCCCATTATTTGTGCTTTACTTTGAACGTTTAGTGGGAGACCAGTATTAGATTCTGATGCACCAATGCAGCTTTGCTGTATCCGATGGCCCTTCACATTGACGATGAATTACAGAAATTGCGTCGAAATTTAATTCAAATGGCACAATGTCGACTTATGTACAAGAAGACTAACTCTTCTAATCGTTTGTGGTTTGCTTTGAGCGTTTCCTGCGAGACCAGTATTAGGTTCCAGTGCTCCAATGCAGCTTTACTGTATCCAATGGACCTTCACATTGATGATGAAACACAGACATAGCGTCGGGATTTATTTCAAATGGCTCAATGCCGACTTACGTACAAGAAGACTGACTCTCCTCATATTTTGTGGTTTGCTATGAGCGTTTCCTGGGAGACCAGTATTAGATTCCGATGCACCAATGCAGCTTTACTGTACCCGATGGACCTCCACATTGACGATCAATCACAGATATTGCGTCGGGATTTAATTCAAAGGGCACAATGCCTACTTAAATACAAGAAGTCTGACTGTTCTCATTGTTTGTAGTTTGCATTGAGCGTTTCCAGGGAGACCAGTATTAGATTCCCGTGCACAAATGCAGCTTCACTGTATCCGATAGACCTTCACATTGACGATGAAACAAAGAAATTGCGTCGGGATTTAATTCAAATGGCACAATGACGACTTAAGTACAAGTAGACGGACTCTTTTCACTGTTTGTGGTCTCCTATGAGCGTTTCCTGGGGGACCAGTATTAGATTCCGATGCACCAATGCAGCTTTACTGTATACGAAGGACCTTCACATTGAAGATGAAACACAGAAATTGCGACGGGACTTAATTCAAATTGCTCGATGCCTACTTAAGTACAAGAAGGCAGACTCCTCTTATTGTTTTTGGTTTCCTATGAGCGTTTCCTGGGAGACCAGTATTAGATTCCGATGCACCAATGCAGCTTTACTGTATCCGATGGACCTTTACATTGATGATGAAACACAGAAATTGAGTCAAGATTTAATTCAAATGTCACAATGCGACTTACGTACAAGAAGGCTGATTCTTCTCATTGATTTTGGTTTTCATTGAGCGTTTCTTGGTAGACCAGTATTAGATTCCGATGCAGGTATGCAGATTTACTGTATCCAATGGACCTTCACATTAAAGATGAAACACAGACATTGCGTTGGGTTTTAATTCAAATTGCTCAGTGCCGTCTTAAGTACAAGAAGACTGACGCTTCTCATTGATTGTGTATTGCTTCGAGCGTTTCCTGTGACACCAGTATTAGATTCCGATGCACCAATGCATCTTTACTGTATCCGATGGACCTTCACTTTGACGATGAAACACAGAAATTGCGTCGGAATTTAATTCAAATGGCACAATGCCGACTTAAGTACAAGCAGACTGACCCGTCTCATTGTTTGTGTATTGCTTCGAGCGTTTCCTGGGAGAATAGTATTAGATTCCGATGCACCAATGCAGCTTTACTGTATCCGATGGACCTTCACATTGAAGATGAAGCACAGAAATTGCGTCGGTTAAAATTCAAATGGCACAATGCCGACATAAGTACAAGAAGACATACTCTTCTCATTGTTTGTGGTTTGTTCTGAGCGTTTCCTGGGAGACCAGTATTAGACTCTGATGCACCAATGCAGCTTTACTGTATCCGATGGACCTTCACATTGACGATGAATCACAGAAATTGCGTCGAGATTTAATTAAAATGGCTCAATGCCGACTTAAGTACAAGAAGACTGACTCTTCTCTTTGTTTGTGGTTTGCTTTGAGCGTTTCCTGGGAGACCAGTAATATATTCAGATCCACCAATGCAGCTTTACTGTATCCGATGGACCTTCACATTGACGATCAAACACAGAAATTACGTCTGGATTTAATTCAAAGGGCACAATGCTGACTTAAGTACAAGAAGCCTGACTGTTATCATTGTTTGTGGTTTGCTTTGAGCTATTCCTGGGAGACCAGTATTAGATTCCGATGCCCAATGCAGCTTTACTGTATCTGATGGACCTTCACATCGACGATGAAACACAGATATTGCATCGGGATTTAAGTCAAATGGCACAATGCCGACTTATGTACAAGAAGAGTGACTCTTCTCATAGCTTGTGGTTTTTTATGAGCGTTTCCTGGGAGACCAGTATTAGAGTCCGATGCACGAATGCAGCTTTGCTGTATCCGATGGATCTTTACATTGACGGTAAAACATCGAAATTTCTCGGGATTTAATTCAAATGGCTCAATGCCGACTTAGGTACCAGAAGACTGACTCTTCTCATTGTTTTTGGTTTGCTTTGAGCGCTTCCTGGAGACCAGTATTAGATTTCAATGCACCAATGCAGGTTTACTGTAACCGATGGACCTTCACATTGACGATGAAACACAGAAATTGCGTCGTTATTTAATTCAAATGGCACAATGCCGACTTAAGTACAAGATGACTAACTCTTCTCATTGTTTGTGGTTTTCTTTGAGTGTTTCCTGGGAGACCAGTATTAGATTCCGATGCAACAATGCAGCTTTACTGTATCCGATGGACTTTCACATTGACGATGAAACACTGATATTGCGTCGGGATTCAATTCAAATGGCACAATGTCGACTTATCTACAAGAAGACTGACTCTTCTCATTGCTTGTGGTTAGCTTTGAGCGTTTCCTGGGAGACTATTATTGGATTCCGATGCACCAATGCAGCTTTTCTGTATCCGATGGACCTTCGATTGAAACTGAAACAGATATTGCGACGGCATTTAATTCAAATTGCACAATGCCGACTTAACTACAAGAATACTGACTCTTCTCATTGTTTTTGGTTTGCTTTGAGCGTTTCCTGGGGGACCAGTATTAGATTCCGGTGCTCCAATGCAGCTTTACTGCATCCGATGGACCTTCACATAGACGATGAATCACAGACATTGCGTCGGGATTTAATTCAAATGCCTCAATGCCGACTGAAATACAAGAAGACTGTCTCTTCTCGTTGTTTGTGGTTTGCTTTGTGCGCTTCCTGGGGGATTAGTGTAGCATTCCGATGCACTAATGCAGCTGTACTGTAACCGATTGACCTTCACATTGACGATCAAACACAGAAATTGCGTCGGGATTTAATTCAAGTGACAGAAAGAGGACTTAAGTACAAGAAAACTGACTCTTCTCATTGTTTGTGATTTGCTTTGAGCGTTTCCTGGGAGACCAGTATAACATTTCGATGCACCAATACTGCTTTACTGTATCCGATGGACCTTCACATTGACTATGAGGCACAGAAATTGCGTCGGGAATTAATTGAAACGCTCAATGCCGACTTAAGTACAAGAAGACTCACTGTTCTCATTGTTTGTGATTTGCTTTGGGCGTTGCCTGGGAGACCAGTATTAGATTCCGATGCGCCAATGCAGCCTTACTGTATCCGATGGACCTTCACATTGACGATGAAACACAGAAATTGCGTCGGGATTCAATTCAAATGGCACAATGCCGACTTACGTACAAGAAGACTGTTTCTTCTCAATGTTTCTGGTTTGCTTTGTGCGTTTCCTGGGAGACCAGTGTTAGATTCCGATGCACCAATGCAGCTTAACTGTATCCGATGGACCTTCACATTGATGGTGAAACACAGAAATTGCTCGGGATTTAATTCAAATGGCTCAATGCCGACTTAAGTACAAGAAACTGACTCTTCTCATTGTTTGTGGTTTGCTATGAAAGCTTCCTTGGGGACCAGTATTAGATTCCGATGCACCAATGGATCTTTACTATATTCGATGGACCTTCACATTGATGATGAAACGCAGAATTTGGGTAGGGATTTAATTCAAATGGCTGAATGCCAACTTAAGTACAAGAAGATAGACTCCTCTCTGTGTTTGTGGTTTGCTCGAGCGTTTCCTGGGAAACCAGTATTAGATACCGATGCACAAATGCAGCTTTACTGTATCCGATGGACCTTCACACTGATGATGAAACTAAGAAATAGCGTCGGGATTTAATTCCATTGGCTCAATTCCTACTTAAGTACAAGAAGACTGACACTTCTCATTGTTTGTGGTTTGCTTCGAGCGTTTCCTGGGAGACCAGTATTTGATACCGAAGCACCAATGCATCTTAACTGTATCCGATGGACCTTCAAATTGACGATGAATCACAGATATTGCGTCGGGATTTAATTCAAATGGCTCAATGCCGACTTGAGTACAAGGTGACTGACTCCTCTCATTGTTTGTGGTTTGCTTTGAAAGATTCCTTGGGGACCAGTATTAGATTCCGATGCACGAATGCAGCTTTACTGTATCCGATGGACCTTCACATTGACGATGAAACACAGAAATTGCGTCGGGATTTAATTCAAATGGCTTAATGCCGACTTAAGTACAAGAAGTCTGACTCTTCTCATTGTTTGTGGTTTGCTTTGAGCGTTTCCTGGGAGATCAGTATTATATTCAGATGCACCAATGCAGCTTTGCTGTATCCGATGGACCTTCACATTAACGATGAAAAACAGAAATTGTGTCTGGATTTAATTCAAAGGGCACAATGCTAACTTAAGGACAAGAAGCCTGACTCTTATCAGTTTTTGTGGTTTGCCTCGAGCCTTTCCTGTGATACAGGTATTACATTCCGATGCACCAATGCAGCTTTACTGTATCCGATGGACCTCCACATTGACGATGAAACACAGATATAGCGTCGGGATTTAATTCAAATAGCACAATGCCTACTTAAGTACAAGACGTCTGACTCTTCTCATTGTTTGTAGTTTGCATTGCGCGTTTCCAGGGAAACCAGTATTAGATTCCCGTGCACAAATGCAGCTTTACTGTTTCCGATGGACCTTCACATTGACGATGAATCACAGAAATTGCGTCGCGATTAAATTCAAATGGCACAATGCCGACTTAAGTACAAGAAGGCTGACCCTTCTCATTGTTTGTTTTTATCTTTGAGCGTTTCTTAGGAGACCAGTATTAGATTCCGATGCACGTATGCAACTTTACTGTATACGATGGAGTTTCACATTGACGATGAAACACAGATATTGCGCCGGGATTTAACTAGATTGACACAATGCCGACTTAAGTACGGGAAGACCGACTCTTCTCATTCTTTGTGGATTGCTTCGAGCGTTTCCGGTTAGACCAGTATTACATTCTGATGCATCAATGCAGCTTTACTGTATCCGATGGACCTTCGCATTGACGATGAAACACAGAAATTCTGTCGGGATTTAACTCAAATGGCACAATGCCGACTTAAGTACAAGAAGACTGACTCTTCTCATTGTTTGTGGTTTCCTATGACCGTTTCCCGGGAGACCAGTATTAGATTCTGATCCACCAATGCAGCTTTACTGTATCCGATGGACCCTCACATTGACGATGAAAAACAGAAATTGAATCGGTATTTAATTCAAATTGCTCAATGCCGACTTAAGTACAAGAAGACTGATTAATCTCATTGTTTGTGGTTTGCTATGAGCGTTTCGTGGGAGACCAGTTATTAGATTCCGATGCACGAATGCAGCTTTACTGTATCCGATGGACCTTCACATTGACGATGAAACACGGATATTGCGTCGGGATTTCATTCAAATGGCACAATGCCGACATAAGTACAAGAGGACTGACTCTTCTCGTTGTTTGTAATTTGCAATGAGCGTTTCCCTCGAGACCAGTATTAGATTCCGATGCACCAATGCAGCTTCACTGTATCCGATGGACCTTCACATTGACGATGTAGTACAGAAATTGCGTCGGGATTTAATTCAAATGGCACAATGCCGACATAAGTACAAGAAAGCTGACTCTTCTCATTGTTTGTGGCTTGCTATGAGCGCTTCCGGGGAGACCAGTACTATATTCCGATGCACCAATGCAGATTTACTGTATCCGATGGACCTTCACATAGACGATGAAGCACAGAAATTGCGTCGGGATTTAATTCAAATGGCTCAATGCCGACTTAAGTACAGGAAGACTGACTCTACTCATTGTTTGTGGTTTGCTTTGAGCGCTTCCTGGGAGATCAGTATTAGATTCCGATGCTCCAATGCAGCTTCACTGTATCCGATGGACCTTCACATTGACGATGAAACACAGAAATTGCGTCGGGATTTAATTCAAATGGCCCAATGCCGACGTAAGTACAAGAAGACTGACTCTTCTCATTGTATGTGATTTGCTTTGAGCGTTACCTGGGAAACTAGTATTAGATTCCGATGCGCCAATGCAGCTTTACTGTATCCGATGGACCTTCACATTGACGATGAAACACGGAAATTGCGTCGAGATATAATTCAAGTGGCACAATGCCGACTTATGTACAAAAAGACTGTTTCTTCTCATTGTTTCTGGTTTGCTTTGTGCGTTTCCTGGGAGACCAGTATTAGATTCCGATGCACCAATGCAGCTTTACTGTATCCGATGGACCTTCACATTGATGGTGAAACACAGAAATTGCGTCGGGATTTCATTCTAATGGAACAATTACGACTTACGTACTAGAAAACTAACTCTTCTCATTGTTTGTGGTTTTCTTTGAGCGTTTTTTGGGAGACCAGTATTAGATTCCGTTGCACCAATGCAGCTTTACTGTATCCAATGGTCGTTCACGTTGACGATGAGACACAGATATTGTGTCGGGATTTAATTCCAAAGCCACAATGCCATTTTAAGTACAAGAAGACTGACTCTTCTCATTGTTTGTGGTTTGCTTTGAGCGTCTCCTGGGAGATTAGTATTAGATTCCGATGCACCAATGCAGCGTTACCGTATCCGATGGACCTATACATTGACGATGAAACACAGAAATTGCGACAAGCATTAGTGCAGATCTCACAATGCAAACTTAAGTACAAGAATGCTGACTCTTCTCATTGTTTGCGGTTTTCTTTGAGTGTTTCTTGGGAGACCAGTACTAGATTCCGATGCACCAATGCACCTTCACTGTATCCGATGGACCTTCTCATTGACGACGAAACACAGAAATTGCGTCGGTATTTAATTCAAATGGCACAATGCCGACGAAAGTACAAGAAGACTGACTCTTCTCATTGTTTATGGTTTGCCTTGAGCGCTTCCTGGGAGACCAGAATTAGATTCCGATGCACCAATGAAGATTTACTATATTCGATGGACCTTCACATTGACGATGAAACATAGAAACTGCGACGGGATTTGATTCAAATGGCACAAAGCTGACTTACGTACAAGAAGACTGACTCTCTTCATTGTTTTTGGTTTGCTTTGAGCGTTTCCTGGGAGACCAGTATTGGATTCCGTTGCACCAATGCAACTTTTCCGTATCCGATGGACGTTCACATTGACGTTGAAACACAGAAATTGCGTCGGGATTTAATTCAAATGGAACAATGCCGACCTACGTCCAAGAAGACTGACTCTACTCATTGTTTGTGGTTTGCTTTGAGCTTTTTCTGGGAGACCATTATTGGATTCCGATGCACGAATGCAGCTTTTCTGTATCCAATGGACCTTCACATTGAAGCTGAAACACAGAAATTGCGTCGGCATTTAATTCAAATGCCACAATGCCGACTTAAGTACATAAACACTGACTCTTCTCATTGTTTGTGGTTTCCTTTGAGCGTTTCCTGGGAGACCAGTATTAGATTCCGATGCACCAAAGAAGCTTTACTATATTCGATGGACCTTCACATTGTCGATGAAACACAGAAATTGCGACGGGATTTAAATCAAATGCCACAAAGCTGTCTTACGTACAAGAAGACTGACTCTCCTCATTGTTTGTGGTTTGCTTTGTGCGTTTCCTGCTAGACCAGTATTAGATTCCGTTGCACCAATGCAGCTTTACTGTTTCCGATGGACGTTCACATTGACGTTGCAACACAGACATTGTGTTGGGATTTCATTCAAATCTAACAATGCCGACTTACGTACTAGAAAACTGACTCTTCTCATTGTTTGTGGTTTGCTTTGAGCGTTACCTGGGAGATCAGTATTACATTCCGATGCACCACTGCAGCTTTACTGTATCCGATGGACCTTTACATTGACGATGAAACACAGAAATAGCGTCAAGATTTAATGCAGATCGCACAATGCAGACTTAAGTACAAGAGGGCTGACTCTTCTCATTGTTTGTGGTTTTCTTTGAGTGTTTCTTGGGAGACCAGTATTAGATTCCGATCCACTAATGCAGCTTTACTGTATCCGATGGACCCTCATATTGACGATGAAGCACAGAAATTGCGCCGGGATTTATTTCAAATGGCTCAATGCCGACTTAAGTACAAGAAGTCTGACTCTTCTCATTGCTTGTGGTTTGCTTCGAGCGTTTCCTGGGAGATCAGTATTAGATTCCGATGCGCCAATGCAGCATTACTGTATCAAATGGACCATCACATTGACGATGAAACACAGAAATTGCGTCGGGATTTAGTTCAAATGGCTCAATGCCGTCTTAAGTACAAGAAGACTGTTTCTTCTCATTGTTTCTGGTTTGCTATGTGCGTTTCCTGGGAGACCAGTATTAAATTCCGATGCACCAATGCAGCTTAACTGTATCCGATGGACCTTCACATTGATGGTGAAACACAGAAATTGCTCGGGAATTAATTCAAATGGCGCAATGCCGACATAGGTACAAGAAGACTTGCTCGTCTCATTGTTTTTGGTTTGCTTTGAGCGCTTCCTGGGAGACCAGTATTAGAATCCGATGCACCAATGAAGCTTTACTATATTCGATGGACCTTCGCATTGACGACGAAACACAAAAATTGCGACGGAATTTAATTCAAATGGCACAAAGCTGACTTACGTACAAAAAGCCTGACTCTCTTCATTGTTTGTGGTTTGCTTTGAGCGTTTCCTGGGAGTCCAGTATTAGATTCCGTTGCCCCAATGCAGCATTACTGTATCCGATGGACGTTCACATTGACGTTGAAACACAAAATTGCGTCGGGATTTCTTTCAAATGGAACAATGCCGACTTACGTACAAGATGACTGACTCTTCTCATTGTTTGTGGTTTCATATGAGCGATTCCTGGGAGACCAGTATTAGATTCTGATGCACCAATGCAGCTTTACTGTATCCGATGGACCTTCACATTGACGATGAAACACAGAAATTGCGTCGAAACTTAATTCAAATGGCACAATGTCGACTTATGTACAAGAAGACTGACTCTTCTCGTTGTTTGTGGTTTGCTTTGAGCGTTTCCTGGGTGACCAGTACTAGATTCCGATGCACCAATGCAGATTAACTGTATCCGATGGACCTTCACATTGATGGTGAAACTCAGAAATTGCTCGGGATTTAATTCAAATGGCGCAATGCCGACTTAAGTACAAGAAGACTTACTCTTCTCATTTTTTGTGATTTGGTTTGAGCGTTACCTGGGAGACCAGTATAAGATTCCGATGCACCAATGCAGCTTTGCTTATCCGATGGACCTTCACATTGACGATGAAACACAGAAATAGCGTCGGGATTTGATTCAAATGGCACAATGCCGACTTAAGTACGAGAAGACTGACTCATCTCATTGTTTGTGGTTTCATATGAGCTTTTCCTGAGAGACCAGTATTAGATACCGATGCACCAATGCAGCCTTACTGAATCCAATGGACCTTCCCACTGACGATGAAACACAGAATTTGCGTCGGGATTTAATTCAAATGCCACAATGATGATTTAAGTACAAGAAGTCTGACTCTTCTCATTGTTTGCGGTTTCCTATGAACGTTTCCTGGGAGACCAGTACTAAATTCCGATGCACCAATGCCGCTTTCCTGTATCCGATGGACCTTCATATTGACGATGAAACACAGAAATTGCATTGGGATTTAATTCAAATGGCACAATGCCCACTTAAGTACAAGAAGACCGAAACATCTCATTGTTAGTGGTTTTCTACGTGCTTTTCCCTGGAGACTAATGCAGATTTACTGTATACCATGTACCTTCACATTGACGATGAAACACAGAAATTGCGTCGGGATTCATTTCAAGTGGCACAATGCCGACTTATGTACATGTAGACAGACTATTCGCATTGTTTGTGGTTTGCTTAGAGCGTTTCCTGGGAGACCAGTATTAGATTCCCGTCCACTAATGCAGTTTTACTGTATCCGATGGACCTTCATATTGACGATGAAACGCAGAAATTGCGTTGGGATTTAATTCAAATGCCACAATGCCGACTTAAGTACACGAAGACTGTCTCTTCTCATTGTTTGTGGTTTCTTATGAGCGCTTCCTGGGAGACCAGTATTAGGTTCCGATGCACCAATGCTGCTTTACAGTATCCGTTGGACCTTCACATTGACGATGAAACACAGAAATTGCGTCGGGATTTAATTCAAATGGCACAATGCCGACTTAAGTACAGGAAGACCACTTCTTCGAATTGTTTGTGAAATGCTTCGAGCGTTTCCTGGGAGACCAGTATTAGATTCCGATGCACGTATGCAGCTTTACTTTATTTGATGGACCTTCACACTGACGATGAAACACAGAAATTGCGTCTTGATTTTATTCAAATGGCACAATGCCGACTTAAATACAAGAAGACTGACTCTTCTCATTGTTTGTGAATTGCTTTGAGCGTTCCCTGCGGACCAGTATTGGATTCCGATTCACCAATGCAGCTATACTCTATCCGATGGACCTTCACATTGACAATGAAACACCGAAATTGCGTCGGGATTTAATTCAAATGGCACAATGCCAACTTAAGTACAAAAAGACAGACACTTCTCATTGTGTGTCGTTTTCTTTGAGCGTTTCCTGGGAGACCAGTATTAGATTCAGATGCAACACTGCAGCTTTACTGTATCCGATGGACCTTCACATTGACGATGAAACACGGATATTGCGTCGGGATTTCATTCAAATGGCACAATGCCGACATAAGTACAAGAGGACTGACTCTTCTCGTTGTTTGTAATTTGCAATGAGCGTTTCCCTCGAGACCAGTATTAGATTCCGATGCACCAATGCAGCTTTACTGTATCCGATGGACCTGCACATTGACAGTGAAACACAGATATTGCCCACTTAAGTACAAGTGGACTGACTCTTCTTATTGTTTGTGGTTTGCTTTGAGCGTTTCCTGGGAGACCAGTATTAGATTTCGATGCACCAAACCAGCTTTACTGTATCCGATGGACCTTCACATTGACGATGAAACACAGAAATTGCGTTGCGATTTATTTCACATGGCACAATGCTGACTTAAGTACAAGACGTCTGATTCTTCTCATTGCTTGTGGTTTGCTTTGAGCGTTCCAGGGAGACCAGTATTAGATTCCCGTGCGCAAATGCAGTTTTACTGTATCCGATGGACCTTCATAATTACGATGAAACGCAGAAATTGCGTCTGGATTTAATTCAAATGCCACAATGCCGACATAAGTACACGAAGACTGTCTCTTCTCATTGTTTGTGGTTTCTTATGAGAGTTTCGTGGAAGACCAGTATTAGGTTCAGATGCACCAATGCAGCTTTACTGTATCCGTTGGACCTTCACACTGACGATGAAACACAGAAATTGCGTCGGGATTTAATTCAAATAGCTCAATGCCAACTTGAGTACAAGAAGACTGACTCTTCTCATTGTTTGTGGTTTGCTTCAAGCGTTTCCTGATAGACCAGTTTTGGATTCCGATGAACCAATGCAGCTTCACTGTATCCGTAGGTCCTTCACATTGACGATGAAACACAGAAATTGCGTCGGGATTTAATTCAAATGGCACAATGCCGACTTAAGTACAGGAAGACCGCTTCTTCGAATTGTTTGTGAAATGCTTCAAGAGTTTCCTGGGAGACCAGTATTAGATTCCGATGCACGTATGCAGCTTTACTGTATTTGATGGACCTTCACACTGACGATGAAGCACAGAAATTGCGTTGGGATTTAATTCAAATGGCACAATGCCGACTTAAGTACAAGAAGACAGACATTCTCATTGTTTGTGGTTTGCTTTGAGGGTTTCTTGGGAGACCAGTATCATATTCCGATGCACCAATGCAGCTTTACTGTATCCGATGGACCTTCACATTGACGATGAAATACAGAAATTGCGTTAAGAATTAATTCAAATGGCACAATGCCGACATAAGTACAAGAAGCCTGACTCTTCTCATTATTTGTGGTTTGCTTTGAGAGTTTCCTCGGAGACCAGTATTAGATTCCGATGCACCAATGCAGCTTCACTGTATGCGGTGGACCTTCACATTGACGATGAGACATAGAATAAGCGTCGGGATGTAATTCAAATGGCACAATGCCGACTTAAGTACAAGAAGACTGACTCTTCTCATTGTTTGTGGTTTCCTATGAGCGTTTCCTTAGAGACCAGTATTAGATTCCGATGCACCAATGCAACTTTACTGTATCCGATGGACCTTCACATTGACGATGAAACAAAGAAATTGCGTCGGGATTAAATTCAAGTGGCACAAAGCCGACGTAAGTACTAGAAGACCAACTCTTCTCATTGTTTGTGGTTTGCTTTGAGCGTTTCCTCGGAGAACATTATTGGATTACGATGCACCAATGCAGCTTTACTGTATCCGATGGACTCTCACGTTGAAGCTGAAACACAGAAATTGCGTCGGGATTCAATTCAAATGGCACAATGCCGACATAAGTACAAGAAGACTGACTCTGCTTATTGTTTGTGTTTTGCTTTGAGCGTTTCTTGGGAGACTAGTATTAGATTCCGGTGCTCAAATGCAGCTTTACTGTATCTGATGGACCTTCACATTGACGATGAAACACAGACATTGCGTCGGGATTTAATTTAAATGGCTCAATGCCGACTTAAATACAACAAGACTGACTCTTCTCATTGATTGTGGTTTGCTTTGAGCGTTTCCTGGGAGATTAGTATTAGATTCCGATGCACCAATGCAGCTTTACTGTATCCGATGGACCATTACAATGACTATGAAACACAGAAATTGCGTCAAGATTTAATGCAAATCGCACAATGCAGACATAAGTACAAGAAGGCTGACTCTTTTCATTGTTTGTGGCTTGCTTCGAACGTTTCCCTGATAGACCAGTATTAGATTCCGATGAACCAATGCAGCTTTACTGTAAGCGATGGACCTTCACATTGACGTTGAAATACAGAAATTGCGTCGGGATTTAATTCAAATGGCACAATGCCCACATAAGTACAAGAAGACTGACACTTCTCATTGTTTGTTGTTTTCTATGAGCGTTTCCTGAGAGACTAATGCAGATTTACTGTATTTGATGTACCTTCACATTGACGATGGAACACAGAAATTGCGTCGGGATTTAATTCAAATAT
This sequence comes from Schistocerca serialis cubense, assembly GCF_023864345.2. Lineage (NCBI taxonomy): Eukaryota > Metazoa > Arthropoda > Insecta > Orthoptera > Acrididae > Schistocerca > Schistocerca serialis. Next base: position 4,150,848 of record NW_026048482.1, read on the forward strand.
CACAATGCCGACTTACATTCAAGTAGACTGCCCCTTCTCATTGTTTGTGGTTTGCTTTAAGCGGTTCCTGGGTGACCAGTATTAGATTCCGATGCACCAATGCAGCTTTACTGTATCAGACGGACATTCACATTGACGACGAAACAAAGAAATTGCGTCGGGATTTAATTCAAATGGCACAATGCTGACAAGGTACAAGATGACTGACTCTTCTCATTGTTTGTGGTTTGCTTTGAGCGTTTCCTGGGAGACCAGTATTCGATTCCGATGCACCAATACAGCTCTACTGTATCCGATGGACCTTCACATTGACGATGAAACACAGAAATTGCGTCGGGATTTAATTCAAATGGCACAATGCCGACTTACGTACAAGAAGACTGACTCTTCTCATTGTTTGTGGTTTGCTTTGAGCGTTTCCTGGGAGACTAGTATTAGATTCCGACACACCAATGCAGCTTTACTGTATCCGATGGACCTTCACATTCACGATGAAACACAGAAATTGCGCCGGGATTTAATTCAATGGCACTACGCCGACTTAAGTACAAGGAGACTGACTCTTCTAATTGTTTGTGGTTTGCTTTGAGCGTTTCCTGGGAGACCAGTATTAGATTCCAATGCACCAATGCTCCTTTACTGTATCCGATGGTCCTTCACATTGACGATGAAAGACAGAAATTGCGCCGGGATTTAATTCAATGGCACAATGCCGACTTGAGTACAAGAAGACTGACTATTCCCATTGTGTGTTAATTACTTTGCGCGATTCCTGGGAGACCATAATTGGATTCCGATGCACCAATGCAGCTTTACTGTATCCGATGGACCTGCACATTGACGGTGAAACACAGATATTGTCTCGGGATTTAATTCAAATGGCTCAATGCCGACTTAAGTACAAGTAGACTGACTCTTCTCATTGTTTGTGGTTTGCTTTGAGCGTTTCCTGGGAGATCAGTATTAGATTCCGATGCACCAAAGCAGCTTTACTGTATCCGATGGACCTTCACATTGACGATGAAACACAGAAATTGTGTCGTATTTTAATTCAAATGGCACAATGCCGACTTACGTACAAGAAGACTGACTCTTCTCATTGTTTGTGGTTTGCTTTGAGCGTTTCCTGGGAGACTAGTATTAGATTCCGACACACCAATGCAGCTTTACTGTATCCGATGGACCTTCACATTCACGATGAAACACAGAAATTGCGCCGGGATTTAATTCAATGGCACTACGCCGACTTAAGTACAAGGAGACTGACTCTTCTAATTGTTTGTGGTTTGCTTTGAGCGTATCCTGTGATACCAGTATTAGATTCCGATGCAGCAATGCAGCTTTACTGTATCCGATGGACCTGCACATTGACGCTGAAACACAGATATTGTGTCCTGATTTACGAGGGCAGTTCAATAAGTAATGCAGCACATTTTTTTTCCGAAACAGGGGTTGTTTAATTCAGCATTCAAATACACCAGGTTATTCCCCAATCTTTTAGCTACACAACAATATTTTTCAACGTAATCTCCATTCAATGCTACGGCCTTACGCCACCTTGAAATGAGGGCCTGTATGCCTGCACGGTACCATTCCACTGGTCGATGTCGGAGCCAACGTCGTACTGCATCAATAACTTCTTCATCATCCGCGTAGTGCCTCCCACGGATTGCGTCCTTCATTGGGCCAAACATGTGGAAATCCGACGGTGCGAGATCGGGGCTGTAGGGTGCATGAGGAAGAACAGTCCACTGAAGTCTTGTGAGCTCCTCTCGGGTGCGAAGACTTGTGTGAGGTCTTGCGTTGTCATGAAGAAGGAGAAGTTCGTTCAGATATTTGTGCCTACGAACACGCTGAAGTCGTTTCTTCAATTTCTGAAGAGTAGCACAATACACTTCAGAGTTGATCGTTTGACCATGGGGTAGGACATCGAACAGAATAACCCCTTCAGCGCCCCAGAGGACTGTAACCATGACTTTACCGACTGAGGGAATGGCTTTAAACTTTTTCTTGGTAGGGGAATGGGTGTGGCGCCACTCCATTGATTGCCGTTTTGTTTTAGGTTCAAAGTGATGAACCCATGTTTCATCGCCTGTAACAATCTTTGACAAGAAATTGTCACCCTCAGTCACATGACGTGCAAGCAATTCCGCACAGATTGTTCTCCTTTGCTCTTTATGGTGTTCGGTTAGGCGACGGACCCAGCGGGAACAAACCTTTGAATATCCCAACTGGTGAACAATTGTGGCAGCACTACCAACAGAGACGTCAAGTTGAGCACTGAGTTGTTTGATGGTGATCCATCGATCATCTCGAACGAGTGTGTTCGCACGCTCCGCCATTGCAGGAGTCACAGCTGTGCACGGCCTGCCCGCACGCAGGAGATCAGACAGTCTTGCTTGACCTTGCGGCGATGATGACACACGCTTTGCCCAACGACTCACCGTGCTTTTGTCCACTGCCAGATTACCGTAGACATTCTGCAAGCGCCTATGAATATCTGAGATGCCCTGGTTTTCCGCCAAAAGAATCTCATCACTGCCCGTTGTTTGCAACGAACATCCGTTACAGACGCCCTTTTAACAGCTCCGCACAGCGCTGCGCCCTGTCGGAAGTCAATGCAACTATACGAAACGAAGCGGGAATGTTTGAAAATATTTTACAAGAAATTTCCGGTTTTTTCAACCAAAATTGGCAGAGAAAAAAAATGTGTTGCATTACTTATTGAACTACCCTCGTAATTCAATTTTCTCAATGCCGACTTAAGTACATGTAGACTGAATCCTCTCATTGTTTGTGGATTGCTTTGAGCGTTTCCTGGGAGACCAGTATTAGATTCCGATGAATCAATGCAGCTTTACTGTATACGATGGACCTTCACATTGACGATGAAACACAGAAATTGCGTCGGGATTTAATTCAAATGGCACAATGCCGACTTAAGTACAGGAAGACCGACTCTTCTCATTGTTTGTCAAATGCTTCGAGCGTTTCCTGGGAGACCAGCATTAGATTCCGATGCACGTATGCAGCTTAACTGTATTTGATGGACTTTCACACTGACGATGAAACACAGAAATTGCGGCGGGACTAATTTCAAAAGGCACAATGCCGACTTGAGTACAAGAAGGCAGACTCTTCTCATTGTTTGTGGTTTGCTTTGAGCGTTTCTTGGGAGACCAATATTAGATTCCGATGCATCAATGCAGCTTTACAGTATCCGATGGACCTTCACATTGACGATGAAACACAGAAATTGCGTCGGGATTTAATTCAAATGGCACAATGCCGACTTATGTAGAAGTTGACTGACTCTTCTCATTGTTTGTGGTTTGCTTTGAGCGATTCCTGGGTGACCAGTATTAGATTCCGATGCACCAATGCAGCTTTACTGTATCTGATGGACTTTCACATTGACGATGAAACACAGAAATTGCGTCGGGATTTAATTCAAATAGCACAATGCTGACAAGGTACAAGAAGACTGACGATTCTCATTGTTTGTGGTTTGCTTTGAGCGTTGCCTGGGAGACTAGTATTAGATTCTGATGCACCAATGCAGCTGTACTGTATCCTATGGACCTTCACATTGACGATGAAACAGAGAAATTGGGTCGGGATTTAATTAAATAGCTCAATGCCACCTTACGTACATGAAGACTAACTCTTTCCATTGTTTGTGGTTTGTTTTGAGCGTTTCCTGGGAGACCAGTACTAGCTACCAATGCACCAATGCTGCTTTCCTGTATACGATGAACCTTCACATTGACGATGAAACACAGAAATTGCGCCGGGATTTAATTCAAGTGGCACAATTCCGACTTAAGTACAAGAAGACTGACTCTTCTCATTGTTTGTGAATTGCTTTGAGCGTTCCCTGGGAGACCATAATTTGCATTCCGATGCTCCAATGCAGCTTTACTGTATCCGATGGACCTGCACATTGACAGTGAAACACAGATATTGTGTCGGGATTTAATTCAAATGGCTCAATGCCGACTTCAGTACAAGTAGACTGACTCTTCTCATTGTTTGTGGTTTGCTTTGAGCGTTTCCTGGGAGACCAGTATTAGATCTCGATGCACCAAAGCAGCTTTACTGTATCCGATGGACTTTCACATTTGACGATGAAACACAGAAATTGCGTCGGGATTTAATTCATATGGCTCAATGATGATTTAAGTACAAGAAGTCTGACTCTTCTCATTGTTTGCGGTTTCCTATGAACGTTTCCTGGGAGACTAGTATTAAATTCCGATGCACCAATGCCGCTTTCCTGTATCCGATGGACCTTCATATTGACGATGAAACACAGAAATTGCATTGGGATTTAATTCAAATGGCACAATGCCCACTTAAGTACAAGAAGACCGAAACATCTCATTGTTAGTGGTTTTCTACTTGCTTTTCCCTGGAGACTAATGCAGATTTACTGTATACCATGTACCTTCACATTGACGATGAAACACAGAAATTGCGTCGGGATTCATTTCAAGTGGCACAATGCCGACTTAAGTACATGTAGACTGACTATTCTCATTGTTTGTGGTTTGCTTAGAGCGTTTCCTGGGAGACCAGTATTAGATTCCCGTCCACTAATGCAGTTTTACTGTATCCGATGGACCTTCATATTGACGATGAAATGCAGAAATTGCGTTGGGATTTAATTCAAATGCCACAATGCCGACTTAAGTACACGAAGACTGTCTCTTCTCATTGTTTGTGGTTTCTTATGAGCGTTTCCTGGGAGACCAGTATTAGGTTCCGATGCACCAATGCAGCTTTACAGTATCCGTTGGACCTTCACATTGACGATGAAACACAGAAATTGCGTCGGGATTTAATTCAAATAGCTCAATGCCAACTTAAGTACAAGAAGACTGACTCTTCTCATTGTTTGTGGTTTGCTTCGAGCGTTTCCTGATAGACCAGTATTGGATTCCGATGAACCAATGCAGCTTTACTGTATCCGTAGGACCTGCACATTGACGATGAAACACAGAAATTGCGTCGGGATTTAATTCAAATGGCACAATGCCGACTTAAGTACAGGAAGACCACTTCTTCGAATTGTTTGTGAAATGCTTCGAGCGTTTCCTGGGAGACCAGTATTAGATTCCGATGCACGTATGCAGCTTTACTTTATTTGATGGACCTTCACACTGACGATGAAACACAGATATTGCGTCTTGATTTTATTCAAATGGCACAATGCCGACTTAAATACAAGAAGACTGACTCTTCTCATTGTTTGTGAATTGCTTTGAGCGTTCCCTGCGGACCAGTATTGGATTCCGATTCACCAATGCAGCTATACTCTATCCAATGGACCTTCACATTGACGATGAAACACCGAAATTGCGTCGGGATTTAATTCAAATGGCACAATTCCGACTTAAGTACAAGTAGACTTACTCTTCTCATTGTTTGTGGTTTCCTTTGAGCGTTTCCTGGGAGACCAGTATTACATTCCGAAGCACCAATGCAGCTTTACTGTATCCGATGGAACTTCACATTGATAATGAAACACAATAATTGCATCGGGATTTAATTCAAATGGCACAATGCCAACATAAGTACAAAAAGACAGACACTTCTCATTGTGTGTCGTTTTCTTTGAGCGTTTCCTGGGAGACCAGTATTAGATTCAGATGCAACACTGCAGCTTTACTGTATCCGATGGACCTTAACATCGAAGATGAAACACAGAAATTGCGTCGGGATGTAATTTAAATGGCACAATGCCGACTTAAGTACAAGAAGACTGACTCTTCTCACTGTTTGTGAATTGCTTTGAGCGTTCCCTGGCAGACCATAATTGGATTCCGATGCTCCAATGCAGCTTTACTGTATCCGATGGACCTGCACATTGACAGTGAAACACAGATATTGCCCACTTAAGTACAAGTGGACTGACTCTTCTTATTGTTTGTGGTTTGCTTTGAGCGTTTCCTGGGAGACCAGTATTAGATTTCGATGCACCAAACCAGCTTTACTGTATCCGATGGACCTTCACATTGACGATGAAACACAAAAATTGCGTTGCGATTTATTTCACATGGCACAATGCTGACTTAAGTACAAGACGTCTGATTCTTCTCATTGCTTGTGGTTTGCTTTGAGCGTTCCAGGGAGACCAGTATTAGATTCCCGTGCGCAAATGCAGTTTTACTGTATCCGATGGACCTTCATAATTACGATGAAACGCAGAAATTGCGTCTGGATTTAATTCAAATGCCACAATGCCGACTTAAGTACACGAAGACTGTCTCTTCTCATTGTTTGTGGTTTCTTATGAGAGTTTCGTGGAAGACCAGTATTAGGTTCAGATGCACCAATGCAGCTTTACTGTATCCGTTGGACCTTCACATTGACGATGAAACACAGAAATTGCGTCGGGATTTAATTCAAATAGCTCAATGCCAACTTGAGTACAAGAAGACTGACTCTTCTCATTGTTTGTGGTTTGCTTCAAGCGTTTCCTGATAGACCAGTTTTGGATTCCGATGAACCAATGCAGCTTTACTGTATCCGTAGGACCTTCACATTGACGATGAAACACAGAAATTGCGTCGGGATTTAATTCAAATGGCACAATGCCGACTTAAGTACAGGAAGACCGCTTCTTCGAATTGTTTGTGAAATGCTTCAAGCGTTTCCTGGGAGACCAGTATTAGATTCCGATGCACGTATGCAGCTTTACTGTATTTGATGGACATTCACACTGACGATGAAGCACAGAAATTGCGTTGGGATTTAATTCAAATGGCACAATGCCGACTTAAGTACAAGGAGACAGACATTCTCATTGTTTGTGGTTTGCTTTGAGGGTTTCTTGGGAGACCAGTATCATATTCCGATGCACCAATGCAGCTTTACTGTATCCGATGGACCATTACAATGACTATGAAACACAGAAATTGCGTCAAGATTTAATGCAAATCGCACAATGCAGACATAAGTACAAGAAGGCTGACTCTTTTCATTGTTTGTGGCTTGCTTCGAACGTTTCCCTGATAGACCAGTATTAGATTCCGATGAACCAATGCAGCTTTACTGTAAGCGATGGACCTTCACATTGACGATGAAATACAGAAATTGCGTCGGGATTTAATTCAAATGGCACAATGCCGACTTATGTATAGGAGGACCGCTTCTTCGAATTGTTTGTGAATTGCTTCGAGTGTTTCCTGGGAGACCAGTATTAGATTCCGATGCACCAATGCAGCTGTACTGTATCCTATGGACCTTCACATTGACGATGAAACAGGGAAATTGCGTCGGGATTTAATTAAATAGCTCAATGCCAACTTACGTACATGAAGACTAACTCTTCCCATTGTTTGTGGATTGTTTTGAGCGTTTCCTGGGAGTTCAGTATTAGATTCCGGTGAACCAATGCAGCTTTACTGTATCCGATGGACATTTACATTGACGATGAAACACAGAAATTGCGTCGGGATTTAATTCAAATGGCACAATGGCGACTTAAGTACAGGAAGACCACTTCTTCGAATTGTTTGTGAAATGCTTCGAGCGTTTCCTGGGAGACCAGTATTAGATTCCGATGCACGTATGCAGCTTTACTTTATTTGATGGACCTTCACACTGACGATGAAACACAGAAATTGCGTCTTGATTTTATTCAAATGGCACAATGCCGACTTAAATACAAGAAGACTGACTCTTCTCATTGTTTGTGAATTGCTTTGAGCGTTCCCTGTGGACCAGTATTGGATTCCGATTCACCAATGCAGCTATACTCTATCCGATGGACCTTCACATTGACGATGAAACACCGAAATTGCGTCGGGATTTAATTCAAATGGCACAATTCCGACTTAAGTACAACTAGACTTACTCTTCTCATTGTTTGTGGTTTCCTTTGAGCGTTTCCTGGGAGACCAGTATTACATTCCGAAGCACCAATGCAGCTTTACTGTATCCGATGGAACTTCACATTGATAATGAAACACAATAATTGCATCGGGATTTAATTCAAATGGCACAATGCCAACTTAAGTACAAAAAGACAGACACTTCTCATTGTGTGTCGTTTTCTTTGAGCGTTTCCTGGGAGACCAGTATTAGACTCAGATGCAACACTGCAGCTTTACTATATCCGATGGACCTTAACATCGAAGATGAAACACAGAAATTGCGTCGGGATGTAATTTAAATGGCACAATGCCGACTTAAGTACAAGAAGACTGACTCTTCTCACTGTTTGTGAATTGCTTTGAGCGTTCCCTGGCAGACCATATTTGGATTCCGATGCTCCAATGCAGCTTTACTGTATCCGATGGACCTGCACATTGACAGTGAAACACAGATATTGCCCACTTAAGTACAAGTGGACTGACTCTTCTTATTGTTTGTGGTTTGCTTTGAGCGTTTCCCGGGAGACCAGTATTAGATTTCGATGCACCAAACCAGCTTTACTGTATCCGATGGACCTTCACATTGACGATGAAACACAGAAATTGCGTTGCGATTTATTTCACATGGCACAATGCTGACTTAAGTACAAGACGTCTGATTCTTCTCATTGCTTGTGGTTTGCTTCAAGCGTTTCCTGATAGACCAGTATTGGATTCCGATGAACCAATGCAGCTTTACTGTATCTGTAGGACCTTCACATTGACGATGAAACACAGAAATTGCGTCGGGATTTAATTCAAATGGCACAATGCCGACTTAAGTACAGGAAGACCGCTTCTTCGAATTGTTTGTGAAATGCTTCGAGCGTTTCCTGGGAGACCAGTATTAGATTCCGATCCACGTATGCAGCTTTACTGTATTTGATGGACCTTCACACTGACCATGAAGCACAGATATTGCGTTGGGATTTAATTCAAATGGCACAATGCCGACTTAAGTACAAGAACACAGACTTTCTCATTGTTTGTGGTTTGCTTTGAGGGTTTCTTGGGAGACCAGTATCATATTCCGATGCACCAATGCAGCTTTACTGTATCCGATGGACCTTCACATTGACGATGAAATACAGAAATTGCGTTGGGAATTAATTCAAATGGCACAATGCCGACATAAGTACAAGAAGCCTGACTCTTCTCATTATTTGTGGTTTGCTTTGAGAGTTTCCTGGGAGACCAGTATTAGATTCCGATGCACCAATGCAGCTTTACTGTATGCGGTGGACCTTCACATTGACGATGAGACACAGAATTTGCGTCGGGATGTAATTGAAATGGAACAATGCCGACTTAAGTACAAGAAGACTGACTCTTCTCATTGTTTGTGGTTTCCTATGAGCGTTTCCTTAGAGACCAGTACTAAATTCCGATGCACCAATGCAACTTTACTGTATCCGATGGACCAACACATTGACGATGAAACAAAGAAATTGCGTCGGGATTAAATTCAAGTGGCACAAAGCCGACGTAAGTACTAGAAGACCAACTCTTCTCATTGTTTGTGGTTTGCTTTGAGCGTTTCCTCGGAGAACATTATTGGATTACGATGCACCAATGCAGCTTTACTGTATCCGATGGACCTTCACGTTGAAGCTGAAACACAGAAATTGCGTCGGGATTCAATTCAAATGGCACAATGCCGACATAAGTACAAGAAGACTGACTCTGCTTATTGTTTGTGGTTTGGTTTTGAGCGTTTCTTGGGAGACTAGTATTAGATTCCGGTGCTCAAATGCAGCTTTACTGTATCTGATGGACCTTCACATTGTAGATGAAACACAGACATTGCGTCGGGATTTAATTCAAATGGCTCAATGCCGACTTAAATACAACAAGACTGACTCTTCTCATTGTTTGCGGTTTGCTTTGAGCGTTTCCTGGGAAATTAGTATTAGATTCCGATGCACTAATGCAGCTTTACTGTATCCGATGGACCATTACAATGACGATGAAACACAGAAATTGCGTCAAGATTTAATGCAAATCGCACAATGCAGACTTAAGTACAAGAAGGCTGACTCTTTTCATTGTTTGTGGCTTGGTTCGAACGTTTCCTGATAGACCAGTATTAGATTCCGATGAACCAATGCAGCTTTACTGTAAGCGATGGACCTTCACATTGACAATGAAATACAGAAATTGCGTCGGGATTTAAGTCAAATGGCACAATTCCGACTTATGTACAGGAGGACCGCTTCTTCGAATTGTTTGTGAATTGCTTCGAGTGTTTCCTGGGAGACCAGTATTAGATTCCGATGCATGTATGCAGTGTTACTGTATTTGATGGACTTTCACACTGGCGATGAAGCACAGAAGTTGCGTCGGGATTTAATTCAAATGGCTCAATGTCGACTTAAATACATCAAGACTGAATCTTCTCATTGTGTCTGGTTTGCTTTGAGCGTTTCCAAGGGAGACCAGTATTAGATTCCAATGCACCAATGCTGCATTATTGTATCCGATTGACGTTCACATTGACGATGAAACACAGAAATTGCGTCGGGATTTAATTCAAATGGCACAATTCCGACTTAAGTACAAGTAGACTTACCCTTCTCATTGTTTGTGGTTTCCTATGAGCGTTTCCTGGGATACCAATATTAGATTCTGAAGCACCAATAAAGCTTTACTGTATCCGATGGAACTTCACATTGATAATGAAACACAGATTTTGCGTCGGGATTTAATTCAAGTGGCACAACGCCAACTTGAGTACAAGAAGACTGACACTTTTCATTGTTTGTCGTTTTCTTTGAGCGTTTCCTGGGAGACCAGTATTAGATTCTGATGCACCAATGGAGCTTTACTATATCCGATTGACCTTAACATCGAAGATGCAACACAGAAATTGCGTCGGGATGTAATTCTAATGGCACAATGCCGACTTAAGTACAAGAAGACTGACTCTTCTCATTGTTTGTGGTTTCTTTTGAGTGTCTCGTGGGAGAGCAGTATTAGATTCCGATGCACTAATGCAGCTTTACTGTATCCAATGGACTTTCACATTGATGATGAAACACAGAAATTGCGTCGGGATTTCGTTCAAATGGCACAATGCCGACTTAAGTACTAGAAGACTGACTCTTCTCATTAACTGTGGTTCTTTGAGCGTTTCCTGGGAGACCAGTATTAGATTCCGATACACCAATGCAGCTTCACTGTATCTGATGGACCTTCACATTGACGATGAGACACAGAATTTGCTTCGGGATGTAATTCAAATGCACAATGCCGACTTAAGTACAAGAAGACTGACGCTTCTCATTGTTTGTGGTTTCCTATGAGCGTTTCCTTGGAGACCAGTATTAGATTCCGATGCACTAATGCAACTTTACTGTATCCGATGGACCTATACATTGACAATGAAGCAAAGAAATTGCGTCGGGATTAAATTCAAGTGGCACAAAGCCGACGTAAGTACTAGAAGACTAAATCTTTTCAATGTTTGTGGTTTGCTTTGAGCGTTTCCTGGGAGACCATTATTGGATTCCGATGCACCAATGCAGCTTATCTGTATCCGATGGACCTTCACATTGAAGCTGAATCACAGAAATTGCATCGGGATTTAATTCAAATGGCACAATGCCGACTTAAGTACAGGAAGACCGACTCTTCTCATTGTTTGTGAAATGCTTCGAGCGTTTTCTGGGAGGGCAGTATTAGATTACGATGCACGTATGCAGCTTTAGTGTATTTGTTGGATCTTTACACTGACGATGAAGCACAGAAAATGGGTCGGGATTTAATTCAAATGGCACAATGCCGAATTAAGTACAAATAGACAGACTCTTCCCATTGTTAGTGGTTTGCTTCGAGGTTTTCTTGGGAGACCAGCATTAGATTCCGCTGCACCAATGCAGCTTTACTGTATCCGATGGACCTTTACGTTGACGATGAAACACAAAATTGCGTCGGGATTTAATTCAAATGGCACAATGCCGACATAAGTACAAGAAGACTGAGTCTTCTCATTGCTTGAGGTTTGCTTTGAGCGTATCCAGGGAGACCAGTATTAGATTCCGATGCACCAATACAGCTTTACTGTATCCGATGGACCTTCACATTGACGATGAAACACAGACACTGCGTCGGCATTTAATGAAAAAGGCACAATGCCGACTTAAGTACAAGAAGAATATATCTTCTCATTGTTTCTTTTTTGCTTTGAGCGTGTCCTGGGAGATCAATATTAGATTCCGATGCACTACTGTAGGTTTACTCTATCGCTTGGACCTTCACTTTGAGGATGAAACACGAAAATTGCGTCGGGATTTAATACAAAACGCATAATGCCGAGTTAAGGACAATAAGAGTAAATCTTCTCATTGTTTCTTTTTTGCTTTGAGCGTTTCCTGGGAGATCAGTATTAGATTCCGATGCACTACTGCTCGTTTACTCTACCCCTTGGACCTTCACATTTAGGATGAAACACGGAAATTGCATCGGGATTTAATACAAAACGCACAATGCCGAATTAAGAACAAGAAGAGTAAATCTTCTCATGGTTTCTGGTTTGCTTTGAGCGTTTCCTGGGAGATCAGTATTAGATTCCGATTCACTACTGCACTTTACTCTACCCCTTGGACTTCACATTGACGATAAAACACAGAAATTACTTCGGGATTTAATACAAATGCCTCAATGCCGACTTAAGTACAAGATGAATAAATATTCTCATTGTTTCTGGTTTTTGCTTTGAGCGTTTCCTGGGAGGTCAATATTAGATTCCGATTCCAAACTGTAGCTTTACTCTATCGCTTGGACCTTTACATTGAGGATGAAACACAGAAATTACGTCGGGCATTAATACAAAACGCACTATGCCGACTTACATACAAGAAGAGTAAATCTTCTCACTGTTTCTGGTTTGCTTTGCGCGTTTCCTGGGAGATCAGTATTAGATTACGATGCACTACTGCTGCTTTACTCTATTCCTTGGATCTTCACATTGACGATGAAACACAGAAATTGCGTCGGGATTTAATACTAAAGGCACAATGACGACTTAAGTACAAGAAGATTAAATCTTCTCATTGTTTCTGGTTTGCTTTGAGTGTTTCCTGGGAGATCAGTATTAGATTCCGATGCACTGCTGTAGCTTTACTCTATCGCTTGGACCTTCACATTGTCGATGAAACACAGGAATTGCGTCGAAATTTAATACAAAATGCACAATGCCGACATAAGTACAAGAAGAGTGACTCTTCTCATTGTTTCTGGTTTGCTTTGAGCGTTTCCTGGGAGACCAGTATTGGATTGCGATGCACCACTGCAGCGTTAGTGGATCCCTTGGACCTTCACATTGACGAAAAAACACAGAAATTGCGACGCGATTTAATACAAAAGGCACAATGCCGACTTAAGTACAAGTAAAGTGAATCTTCTCATTGTTTCAGGTCTGCTCTGAGCGTTTCCTTTGAGACCAGTATTAGATTTCGATGCACCACATCAGGTTTACTGTATCCCTTGGACCTTCACGTTTACGATGGTACACAGAAATTGCGTGGGATTTAATACAAAAGGCACAATGCGAACTTAAGTACAAGGAGAGTAAATCTTCTCATTGATACTGGTTTGCTTTGAGCGTTTCCCGATTTAATTCAAATGGCACAATGCCGACTAAAGTACAAGAATACTGACTCTTCTCATTGTTTGTGATTTGCTTTGAGCGTTACCTGGGCGATCAGTATTAGATTCCGATGCGCCAATGCAGCATTACTGTATCAGATGGACCATCACATTGATGGTGAAACACAGAAATTGCTCGGGATTTAATTCAAATGGCGCAATGCCGACATAGGTACAAGAAGACTGACTCTTCTCATTGTTTTTGGTTTGCTTTGAGCGTTTCCTGGGAGACCAGTATTAGATTCCGTTGCACCAATGCAGCATTACTGTATCCGATGGACGTTCACATTGACGTTGAAACACAAAATTGCGTCGGGATTTCTTTCAAATGGAACAATGCCGACTTACGTACAAGAAGACTGACTCTTCTCTTTGTTTGTGGTTTCATATGAGCGATTCCTGGGAGACCAGTATTAGATTCTGATGCACCAATGCAGCTTTATTGTATCCGATGGACCTTCACATTGACGATGAAACACAGAAATTGCGTCGGGATTTAATACAAAATGCACAATGCCGACTTATGTACAAGAAGAGTGACTCTTCTCATTGTTTGTGGCTTACTTTGAGCGTTTTCTGGCAGATCAGTATTAGATTGCAATGCACTACTGCTGCTTTACTCTATCCCTCGGACCTTCACATTGACGATGAAACTCAGAAATTAAGTCGGGATTTAAAATAAAAAGCACAATGCCGACATAAGTACAAGAGGAGTAAATCTTTTCATTGTTTCTTGTATTGCTTTGAGCGTTTCCTGGGCGATCATTATTAGATTCCGATGCACTACTGCAGCTTTACTCTATCCCTTGGACCTTCACATTGACGATGAAACACGGATATTGCGTCGGGATTTAATACAAAAGGCATAATGCCGACTTAAGTACAAGCAGTGTATATCTTGTCATTGTTTCTGGTTTGCTTTGAGAGTTTCCTGGGAGACCAGTATTAGATTTCGATGCACCACATCAGGTTTACTGTATCCATTCTACCCTCACGTTTACGATGAAACACTGAAATTGCGTCGGCATTTAATTCAAAAAGCACAATGCCGACTTAAGTACAAGAAGAGTAAATCTTGTCATAGTTTCTAGATTCCGATGCGCTACTGCAGCTTTACTGTATCCGTCGGACCTTCACATTGACGATGAAACACAGAAATTGCGTCGAGAATTAAATACAAAAGGCACAATGCCGACTTAAATACAAGAAGAATAATACTTCTCATTGTTCCTTTTTTGTTTGATCGTCTCCTGGGAGATAAATATAGGATTCCGATGAACTACTGTGGCTTTACTGTATGGCTTGGACCTTCACATTGTCGATGAAACACAGGAATTGCCTCGTGATTTATTACAAAAGGCACAATGCCGTTATATGTACAAGAGGAGTGACTCCTCTCATGTTTGTGGCATGCTTTGAGCGCTTCTTGGGAGATCAGTATTAGATTCCGCTCCACCACTGCAGCTTTACTGTATCCCTAGGACATTCACATTGACGAAGAAGCACAGATATTGCTTTGGCATTTAATCAAATGGCACAATGCCGACTTAAGTACAAGAAAAGTGACTCTTCTCATTGTTTGTGGTTTGCTTTGAGCGTTTCCTGGGACACCAGTATTACATTCCAATGCACCAATGCAGCTTCTCTGTATTGGATGAACCTTCACATTGACGAACAAACACAGAAATCGCGTCGGGATTTATTTCAAATGGCACAATGCCGACTTAAGTACAAGAAGGCTGACTGTTGTCATTGTTTGTGGCTTGCTTTGAGCGTTTCCTGGGAGACCAGTATTAGATTCCGATGCACCAATGCAGCTTTACCATATCCGATGGACTTTCGCATTGACGATGGAATGCAGGAATTGCATTGGGATTTAATTGAAATGGCACTATGCCGTCTTAAGTACAAGAAGACTGACTCTCCTCATTGATTGTGGCTTCCTCTGAGCGTTCCCTGGGAGACCAGTATTATATTTTGATGCGCCAATGCAACTTTACTGTATCCGATGGACCTACACATTGTCGATGAATCACAGAAGTAGCGTCGGGATTTAATTCAAATGGCACAATGCCGACTTAAGTACAAGTTAGCTGACTCTTCTAATTGCTTGAGGTTTTCTTTGAGAGTATCCTGGGAGACCAGTATTAGATTCCGATGCACCAATGCAGCTTTACTGTATCCGATGGACCTTCACATTGACGACGAAAAACAGACATTGCGTCGGCATTTAATACAAAAGGCACAATGCCGACTTAAGTACAAGAAGAATAAATCCACTCATTGGTTCTTTTTTGCTTTGAGCGTTTCCTGGGAGATCAATATTAGTTTTCGATGCACTACTGTAGCTTTAACCTATCGCTTGGACCTTCACATTGAGGATGAAACACAGAAATTGCGTCGGAATTTAATACAACATGCACAACGCTGAATTAAGAACAAGAAGAGTTAATCTTCTCATTGTTTCTGGTTAGCCTTGAGCGTTTCTTGGGAGATCAGTATTAGATTCCGATGCACTGTTGTAGCATTACTCTATCGCTTGGACCGTCCCATTATCGATGAAACACAGGAATTGCGTCGGGATTTAATACAAAAGGCACAAAGCCGACATACGTACAAGAAGAGTGACTCTTTTCAATGTTTGTTTCTTGCTTTGAACCTTTCCTGGGAGATCAGTATTAGATTCCGATGCACCACTGCAGCGTTATTGTATCCCTTGGACCTTCACATTGACGATGAAACACAGAAACTTCGTCGGGTTTTAATAAAAAAGGCACAATGTTGACTTAAGTACAAGAAGAGTAAATCTTCTAATTGTTTCTGGTTGGCTTTGAGACTTTCCTGGGAGATCAGTATTAGCTTCCGATGCGCTGCAGTACCTTTACACTATCGCATGGACCTTCACATTGTCAATGAAACACAGGAATTGCGTCGAAAATTAGTACAAAAGCCACAATGCCGACTTAAGTACAAGTAAAGTGAATCATCTCATTGTTTCTGGTTTGCTCTCAGCGTTTCCTAGGAGACCAGTATTAGATTTCGATGCACCACATCACGTTTACTGTATCCCTTGGACCTTCACGTTTACGATGAAACACAGAAATTGCGTGGGATTTAATACAAAAGGCACAATGCCAACTTAGGAACAAGAAGAGTAAATCTTCTCACTGTTTCTGGTTTGCTTTGAGCGTGTCCTGGGAGATCAGTATTAGATTCCCATGCACTACTGCTGCTTTACTCTATCCCTTGGACCTTCACATTGACGTTGAAACACAGAAATTGCGTCGGAATTTAATACAAAAGGCACAATGCCGACTTCAGTACAAGAAGATTAAATCTTCTGGATTGCTTTGAGCGTTTCCTGGGAGATCATTATTAGATTCCGATGCACTGCTGTAGCTTTACTCTATCGCTTGGACATTCACATTGTCGATGGAACACAGGAATTGCGTCGGTATTTAATACAAAAGGCACAATGCCGACTTAAGTACAAGAAGAGTAAGTCTTCTCATTGTTTCTCGTTTGCTTTGAGCGTTTCCTGGGAGACCAGTATTAGATTTCGATGCACCACATCAGGTTTACTGTATCCATTGTACCCACACGTTTACGATGAAACACAGAAATTACGTCGGCATTTAATACAAAAGGCACAATGCCGACTTAAGAACAAGAAGAGTAAATCTTCTCATTGTTTCTGGTTTGCTTTGAGCGTCTGCTGGGAGATCAGTATTAGATTCCAATGCACTACTGTAGCTTTACTCTATCCCTCGGACCTTCACATTGACGATGAAACACAGAAATTGCGTCGGGAATTTAATACAAAAGGCACAATGCTGATTAAGTACAAGAACAATAAATCTTCTCATTGTTCCTTTTTTGTTTGAGCGTTTCCTGGGAGTTCAATATTGGATTCCGAAGCTCTACTGTGGCTTTACTCCATCGCATGGACCTTCACATTGAGGATGAAACACAGAAATTGCGTCGGGATTTAAGAGAAAAGGCACAATGCCGACTTAAGTACAAGAAGAGTAAATCTTCTCATTGTTTCTGGTTTACCCTGAGCGTTTCCTGGGAGATGAGTATTAGATTCCGACGCACTGCTGTAGCTTTACTGTAACGCTTGGACCTTCACAATGTCGATGAAACACACGAATTGCGTTGAGATTTATTACAAAAGGCACAATGCCGACATAAGTACAAGAAGAGTGACTCGTCTCATGGTTGTGGCATTCTTTGAGCGCTTCTTGGGAGATCGGTATTAGATTCCGCTGCACCACTGCAGCGTTACTGTATCCCTTGTACATTCACATTGACGATGAAACACAGACGTTGCTTCGGCATTTAATCCAAAAGACACAATGCCGACTTAAGTACAAGAAGACTGACTATTCTCATTGTTTGTGGTTTGCTTTGAGCGTTTCCTGGGATACCTGTACTAGATTCCGATGCACCAATGCAGCTTTACCGTATCTGATGAACTTTCACATTGACGATGAAACGCAGGAATTGCATTGGGATTTAATTCAAATGGCACTATGCCGTCTTAAGTACAAGAAGACTGACTCTTCTTATTCATTGTGCTTTCCTTTGAGCGTTCCCTGGGAGACCAGTATTAGATTCCGATACAAAACGCACAACGCCCAATTGAGAAAAGGAAGAGTAAATCTTCTCATCGTTTCTGTTGTGCTTTGAGCAATTCCTGAGAGATCAGTATTAGATTCCGATGCGCTGCTGTAGCTTTACTCTATCACTTGGACCTTCACATTGTCGATGAAACACAGGAATTGCGTCGAAATTTAATACAAAAGCCACAATGCCGACTTAAGTACAAGAAAAGTGAATATTTTCATTGTTTCTCGTTTGCTCTGAGCGTTTCCTGGGAGACCAGTATTAGATATCGATGCACCACTGCAGCGTTACTGTATCCCTTGGACCTTCTCGTTTACGACGAGACACAGGAATTGCGTCGGGATTTAATACAAAAACGCACAATGCCGAATTAAGTGCAAGAAGAGTAAATCTTCTCATTGTCTCTGGTTTGCTTTGAGCGTTTCCTGGGAGATCAGTATTAGATTCCGATGCACTACCGCTCCTTTACTCTACCCCTTGGACCCTCACATTGACGATTAAACACAGAAATTGCGTCGGGATTTAATACAAAAGCCACAATGCCGACTTCAGTACAAGAAAAGTGAATATTCTCATTGTTTCTGGTTTGCTCTGAGCGTTTCCTGGGAGACCAGTATTAGATTCCGATGCACCACTGCAGTGTTACTGTATCCCTTGGACCTTCACTTTGACGATGAAACACAGAAATTGCATCGGGATTTATGACAAATGGCACAATGCCGACTTCAGTACAAGAAAAGTGAATCTTCTCAATGTACTGCTTTGATCTGAGCGTTTCCTGGGAGACCAGTATTAGATTGCGATGCACCACATCAGGTTTACTCTATGCCTTGGACCTTCACGTTTACGATGAGACACAGAAATTGCATCAAGATTTAATTCAAATGGCTCAAAGATAATTTAAGTACAGGAAGACTGACTCTTCTCATTGTTTGTGGTTTGCTTTGAGCGTTTCCTGGGAGACAAGTAATAGATTCCGATGCACCAAAGCAACTTTACTGTATCCGATGGACCCTCACATTGACGATGAAACACAGAAATTGCGTCGGGATTTAATTCAAATAGCTCAATGCCGACTTAAGTACAAGAAGACTGACTCTTCTCATTGTTGTGATTTAGTTTGAGCGTTTACTGGGAGACCAGTATTACATTCTGATGCACTAATGCAGCTTTACTGTATCCAATGGACCATCACATTGACGATGAACCACAGAAATTGCGTCGCGATTTAATTCAAATGGCTTAATGCCGATTTAAGTACAAGAATACTGACTCTTCTCTTTGTTTCTGGTTAGCTTCGAGCGTTTCCTGGGAGACCAGTATTAGATTCCGAAGGACCAATGAAGCTTTACTGTATCCGAATGATCTTCACATTGACGATGAAACACAGAAATTGCGTCGCGATTTAATTCAAATGGCTCAATGCCTACTTAAGTACAAGAATACTGACTCTTCTCATTGTTTGTGGTTTGCTTCGAGCGTTTCCTGGGAGACCAGTATTACATTCGGATGTACCAATGCAGCTTTATTGTATCCGATGGACCTTCACATTGACGATGAAACACAGAAATTGCAACGGGATTTAATTCCAATGCCACAAGGCCGACTTATGTACAAGAATACTGTCTCTTCTAATTGTTTGTGGTTTGCCTTGAGCGTTTCCCGGGAGACCAGTACTAGATTCCGATGCACCAATGCAGCTTTACTGTATCCGATGGACTATAACATTGGCGATGAAACGCAGAAATTCCGTCGGGATTTAATTCAAATGTCACAATTCCGAATTATGTACAAGACGACCGACTCTTCTCATTGTTTGTGGTTTTCTTTGAGCGTTTCCTGGGAGACCAGTATTAGATTCCGATGCACCAATGCAGCTTTACTGTACCCGATGGTCCTTCACATTTACGATGAAATACAGAAATTGCGTCGGGAGTTAATTCAAATGGCAAAATGCCGAATTAAGTACAAGAAGACTGGCTCTTCTCATTCTTTGTGGTTTGCTTTGAGCGTTTCCTGGGAGACCAGTACTAGATTCCGATGCACCAATGCAGCTTTACTGTACACGATGCACCTTCACATTAACGATGAAATAAAGAAATTGCATCGGGATTTAATTCAAATGGCACAATGCAGACAAGGTACAAGAAGACTGACTCTTCTCATTGATTGTGGTTTGCTTTGAGCGTTTCCTGGGAGACCAGTATTAGATTCCGATGGACCAATGCAGCTTTACTGTATCCGATGGACCTTCATGTTGACGATGAAACACAGAAATTGCGACGGGATTTAATTCTAATGGCACAATGCCGACTTAAGTAGAAGAAGACTGACTCTTCTCATTGTTTGTGGTTGCTTGGAGCGTTTCCTGGGAGACCAGTATTTATTCCGATGGACCAATGCAGCTTTACCGTATCCGATGGACCATCACATTGACGATGAAACACAGAAATTTGTGTCGGGATACAATTCAATTGACCAATGGCGACTTAAGTACAAGAAGACTGACTCATGTCATTGTTTGTGGTTTGCTTTGAGCGTTTCCTGGGAGACCAGTAATAGATTCCAATGCACCATTGCAGCTTTACAGTATCTGATGGACCTTCACATTGGCGATGAAACACAGAAATTGCGTCGGTATTTAATTCAAGTGGCTCAATGCCGACTTAAGTACAGGAAGACTGCCTATTCTCATTGTTTGTGGTTTGCTTTGAGCGTTTCCTGGGAGACCAGTATTATATTCCGATGCACCAATGCAGCTTTACTGTATCTGATGGATCATTCCATTGACGATGAAACACAGATATTGCGTCGGGATTTAATTCAAACGGCACAATGGCGACTTAAGTACAAGAAGACTGACTCTTCTCATTGTTTGTGGTTGCTTGGAGCGTTTCCTGGGAGATCAGTATTAGATTCCGATGCACCAATGCAGCTTTACCGTATCCGATGGACCTTCACATTCACGATGAAACACAGAAATTTCGTCGGGATTTAATTCAAATGGCTTAATGTCAACTTAAGTACACGAACACTGACTCCTCACATTGTTTGTGGTTTGCTTTGAGCGGTTCCTGGGAGACCGGTATTAGATTCCGATGCACCAATACAGCTTTACTGCATCCGATGGACCTTCACATTGACGACGAAACTCAGAAATTGTGTCGGGATTTAATTCAAGTGGCTCAATGCCGACTTAAGTACAAGAAGACTGACTTTTCTCTTTGTTTTTGGTTTCCTTTGGGCGTTTCCTGTTAGACCAGTAATAGATTTCGATGCAGCTGAACTGTATCCGATGTACTTACACATTGACGATTAAGCGCAGAAATTACATTGCGATTCAATTCAAATATCACAACGCCGACTTAAGTACAAGAAGACTGACTCTTCTCATTGTTGTGATTTAGTTTGAGCGTTTACTGGGAGACCAGTATTACATTCCGATGCACCAATGCAGCTTTACTGTATCCAATGGACCATCACATTGACGAGGAAACACAGAAATTGCGTTGGGATTTAATTCAAATGGCACAATGCAGACAAGTTACAAGAAGACTGACTCATCTCATTGTTTGTGGTTTGCCTTGAGCGTTTCCTGGGGGACCAGTATTACATTCCGATGCACCAATGCAGCTTTACTGTATCCGTTGGACCTTCACATTGACAATGAAACTCAGAAATTGCGTAGCGATTTAATTCAAATGGCTCAATGCCGACTTAAGTACAAGAATACTGACTCTTCTCATTGTTTGTGGTTAGCTTCGAGCGTTTCCTGGGAGACCAGTATTAGATATCGATACACCAATGCAACTTTACTGTATCTGATGGACCTTCACATTGACGATGAAACACAGAAATTGCGTCGGGATTTAATTCAAATGGCACAATGCCGACTTAAGTACAACAAGACTGACTCTTCTCATTGTTTGTGGTTTGCTTTGAGCGTTTCCTGGGAGACAAGTAAAAGATTCCGATGCACCAAAGCAACTTTACTGTATCAGATGGACCCTCACTTTGACGATGAAACACAGAAATTGCGTCGGGCTTTAATTCAAATAGCTCAATGCCGACTTAAGTACAAGAAGACTGACTCTTCTCATTGTTGTGATTTAGTTTGAGCGTTTACTGGGAGACCAGTATTACATTCCGATGCACCAATGCAGCTTTACTGTATCCAATGGACCATCACATTGACGAGGAAACACAGAAATTGCGTTGGGATTTAATTCAAATGGCACAATGCAGCCAGGTTACAAGAAGACTGACTCATCTCATTGTTTGTGGTTTGCCTTGAGCGTTTCCTGGGGGACCAGTATTACATTCCGATGCACCAATGCAGCTTTACTGTATCCGTTGGACCTTCACATTGACAATGAAACTCAGAAATTGCGTAGCGATTTAATTCAAATGGCTCAATGCCGACTTAAGTACAAGAATACTGACTCTTCTCATTGTTTGTGGTTAGCTTCGAGCGTTTCCTGGGAGACCAGTATTAGATATCGATACACCAATGCAACTTTACTGTATCTGATGGACCTTCACATTGACTATGAAACACAGAAATTGCGTCGGGATTTAATTCAAATGGCACAATGCCGACTTAAGTACAAGAAGACTGACTCTTCTCATTGTTTGTGGTTTGCTTTGAGCGTTTCCTGGGAGACAAGTAATAGATTCCGATGCACCAAAGCAACTTTACTGTATCCGATGGACCCTCACATTGACGATGAAACACAGAAATTGCGTCGGGATTTAATTCAAATAGCTCAATGCCGACTTAAGTACAAGAAGACTGACTCTTCTCGTTGTTGTGATTTAGTTTGAGCGTTTACTGGGAGACCAGTATTACATTCCGATGCACCAATGCAGTTTTACTGTATCCAATGGACCATCACATTGACGATGAACCACAGAAATTGCGTCGCGATTCAATTCAAATGGCTTAATGCCGATTTAAGTACAAGAATACTGACTCTTCTCTTTGTTTCTGGTTAGCTTCGAGCGTTTCCCGGGAGACCAGTATTAGATTCCGATGCACCAATGCAGCTTTACTGTACCCGATGGACCTTCACATTAACGATGAGAGACAGAAATTGTATCGGGATTTAATTCAAATGAAACAATGCAGACAAAGTACAAGTAGACTGACTCTTCTCATTGTTTGTGGTTTGCTTTGAGCTTTTCCTGGGAGACCAGTATTAGTTTCCGATACACCAATGCAACATTACTGTATCCGATGGACCTTCACATTGACGATGAAACACAGAAAATGCGTCGGGATTTAATTCAAATGTCATAATTCCGACTGACTCTTCTCATTGTTTCTGGTTTGCTTTGAGCCTTTCCTGGGAGACCAGTATTAGATTTCGATACACCAATGCAACTTTACTGTATCTGATGGACCTCCACATTGACGATGAAACACAGATATTGCGTCGGGACTTAATTCAAATGGCACAATGCCGACATATGTACAAGAAGACTGACTCTTCTCATTGTTTATGGTTTGCTTTGAGCGTTTCCTGGGAGACCAGTATTCAATTCCGATGGACCAATGCAGCCTTACTGTATCCGATGGACCATCACATTGACGATGAAACACAGAAATTGCGTCGGGATTTAATTCAAATGGCTCAATGCCGACTTAAGTACAAGAAGACTGACTCATGTCGTTGTTTGTGGTTTGCTTTGAGCGTTTCCTGGGAGACCAGTATTGGATTCCGATGGACCAATGAAGCTATACTGTATCCGATTGACCTTCACATTGACGATGTAACATAGAAAATGTTACGGGATTTAATTCAAGTGGCACAATGCAGACATAAGAACAAGAAGACTGACTCTTCTCATTGTTTGAGGTTTGCTTTGAGCGTTTCCTGGGTTACCAGTATTAGATTCAGATGCACCAATGCAGCTTTACTGTATCCGAATAACCTTCACATTGACGATGAAACACAGAAATTGCGTCGCGATTTTATTCAAATGGCTCAATGCCGACTTAAGTACAAGAAAACTGACTCTTCTCATTGTTTGTGGTTTGCTTCGAGCGTTTCCTGGGAGACCAGTATTACTTTCCGATGCACCAATGCAGCTTTACTGTATCCGATGGACCTTCACATTGACGATGAAACACAGAAATTGCAACGGGATTTAATTCAAATGCCACAATGCCGACTTAAGTCCAAGAGGACTGACTCTTCTCATTGTTTGTGGTTTGCTTTGAGCGTTTCCTGATAGACCAGTATTCGATTCCGATGGACCAATGCAGCTTTACTGTATCCGATGGACCTTCACATTGACGATGAAACAAAGAAATTGCGCCGGGATTTAATTCAAACGGCTCAATGCCGACTTACGTACAAGAAGACTGACTCTTCTTATTGTTTGTGGTTTGCTTTGAGCGTTTCCTGGGAGACCAGTATTGGATTCCGATGCACCAATGCAGCTTTACTGTATCCGATGGATGTTCACATTGACGATGAAACACAGAAATTGCGTCGGGATTTAATTCAACCGGCACAATGGCGACTTAAGTACAAGACGACTGATTCTTGTAATTGTTTGTAGTTTCCTCTGAGCGTTTCCTGGGAGACCAGTATTAGATTCCGAAGGACCAATGGAGCTTTATTGTATCCGAATGATCTTCACATTGACGATGAAACACAGAAATTGCGTCGCGATTTAATTCAAATGGCTCAATGCCGACTTAAGTACAAGAATACTGACTCTTCTCATTGTTTGTGGTTTGCTTCGAGCGTTTCCTGGGAGACCAGTATTACATTCCGATGTACCAATGCAGCTTTACTGTATCCGATGGACCTTCACATTGACGATGAAACACAGAAATTGCAACGGGATTTAATTCCAATGCCACAATGCCGACTTAAGTACAAGAATACTGTCTCTTCTAATTGTTTGTGGTTTGCCTTGAGCGTTTCCCGGGAGACCAGTATCAGATTCCGATGCACCAATGCAGCTTTACTGTATCCGATGGACTATAACATTGGCGATGAAACGCAGAAATTCCGTCGGGATTTAATTCAAATGTCACAATTCCGAATTATGTACAAGACGACTGACTCTTCTCATTGTTTGTTGTTTGCTTTGGGCGTTTCCTTAGAAACCAGTATTTGATTTCTATGTACCAATTCAGCTTTACTGTATGCGATAGACTTTCACATTGACGATTAAGAGCAGAAATTGCATTGCGATTTAATTCAAATGGCACAATGCCGACTTAAGTACATGAAGACTGACTCCTCTCATTGTTTGTATTTTGCTTTGAGCGTTTCCTGGGAGACCAGTATTAGATTCCAATGCACCAATGCAGCTTTACTGTATGCGATGGACCTTTACATTGACGATGAAACACAGAAATTGCGTCGCGATTTAATTCAAATGGCTCAATGCCTACTTAAGTACAAGAATATTGACTCTTCTCATTGTTTGTGGTTTGCTTCGAGCGTTTCCTGGGAGACCAGTATTACATTCCGATGCACCAATGCAGCTCGACTGTATCCGATGGACCTTCACATTGACGATGAAACATAGAAATTGCAACGGGATTTAATTCCAATGCCGACTTAAGTACCAGAAGACTGGTTCTTCTAATTGTTTGTGGTTTGCTTTGAGCATTTCCCGGGAGACCAGTATTAGATTCCGATGCACCAATGCAGCTTTACTGTATCCGATGGACGTTCACATTAACGATGAAAGACAGATATTGCATCGGGATTTAATTCAAGTGGCACAATGCAGACAAAGTACAAGTACACTGACTCTTCTCATTGTTTGTGGTTTGCTTTGAGCGTTTCCTGGGAGACCAGTATTACATTCCAATGCACCAATGCAGCTTTACTGTTTTCGATGGACCTTCACATTGACGATGAAACAAAGAAATTGCGTCGGGATTTAATTCAAATGTCACAATTCCGACTGACTTTTCTCATTGTTTGTGGTTTGCTTTGAGGGTTTCCTGGGAGACCAGCATTAGATTTCGATACACCAATGCAACTTTACTGTATCCGATGGACCTTGACATTGACGATGAAACACAGAAATTGCGTCGGGATTTAATTCAAATGGCACAAGGCCGACTTAAGTACAAGAAGACTGACTCCTCTCATTGTTTGTGTTTTGCTTTGAGCTTTTCCTGGGAGACCAGTACTAGATTCCGATACACCAATGCAACTTTACTGTATCCGATGGACCTTCACATTGACGATGAAATACAGAAATTGCGTCTGGTTTTAATTCAAATGGCACAATACCGACTTAACTACAGGAAGGCTGACTCTTCCCATTGTTTGTGGTTTGCTTTGAGCGTTTCCTGGGGGACCAGTATTATACTCCGATGGACCAATGCAGCTTTACTGTATCCGATGGACCTTCACATTGACGATGAAACACAGAAATTGCAACGGGATTTAATTCAAATGCCACAACACCGACTTAAGTACAAGAAGACTGGCTCTTCTAATTGTTTGTGGTTTGCTTTGAGCGTTTCCCGGGAGACCAGTATTAAATTCCGATGCACCAATGCAGCTTTACTGTATCCGATGGACGTTCACATTGACGATGAAACACAGAAATTGCGTCGGGATTTAATTCAAATGGCACAATGCCGACTTAAGTACAAGAAGACTGATTCTTCTCATTGTTTGTGGTTTGCTTTGAGCGTTTCCTGGGAGACCAGTTTTAGATTCCAATGCACCAATGTAGCTTTACTGTTTTCGATGGACCTTCACATTGACGATGAAACACAGAAAATGGGTCGAGATTTAATTCAAACGTCAAAATTCCGACTGACTTCTCTCATTGTTTCTGGTTTGCTTTGAGCGTTTCCTGGGAGACCAGTATTAGATTTCGATACACCAATGCAACTTTACTGTATCCGATGGACCTTCACATTGACGATGAAACACAGAAATTGCGTCGGGATTTAATTCAAATGGCATAATGCCGACTTAAGTACAAGAAGGCTGACTCTTCTCATTGTTTGTGGTTTGCTTTGAGCGTTTCCTGGGAGACCAGTATTAAATTCCGATGCAACAGTGCAACTTTACTGTATCTGCTGGACCTTCACATTGACGATGAAACACAGACATTGCGTGGGGTTTTAATTCAAATGGCACAATGCCGACTTAAGTACAAGAAGACTGACTCTTCTCTTTGTTTGTGGTTTGCTTTGAGCGTTTCCTGGGAGACCAGTATTCAATTCCGATGGACCAATGCAGCCTCACTGTATCCGATGGACCTTCACATTGACGATGAAACACACGAAATTGCGTCGGGATTTAATCGAAACGGCACAATGCCGACTTAAGTACAAGAAGACTGACTCTTCTTACTGTTTGTGGTTTGCTTTGAGCGTTTCCTGGGAGACCAGTATTAGATTCCGATGCACCAATGCAGCTTTACTGTATCCGACGAACCTTCACATTGACGATTAAGAGCAAAAATTGCATAGTGATTTAATTCAAATGGCACAATGCCGATTTAAGTACATAAAGACTGTCTCCTCTCACTGTTTGTATTCTGCTTTGAGCGTCTCCTGGGAAACCAGTATTAGATTCCGATGGACCAATGAAGCTTTACTGTATCCGATTGACCTTCACATTGACGATGTAACACAGAAAATGCGACGGGAATTAATTCAAGTGGCACAATGCCGACTTAAGTACAAGAAGACTGACTCTTCTCATTGTTTGTGGTTTGCTTTGAGCGTTTCCTGGGTTACCAGTATTAGATTCAGATGCACCAATGCAGCTTTACTGTATCCGAATGACCTTCACATTGACGATGAAACACAGAAATTGCGTCGTGATTTAATTCAAAAGGCTCAATGCCGACTTAAGTACAAGAATACTGACTCTTCTCATTGTTTGTGGTTTGCTTCGAGTGTTTCCTAGGAGACCAGTATTACATTAAGATGCACCAATGCAGCATTACTGTATCCGATGGACCTTCACATTGACGATGAAACACAGAAATTGCAACAGGATTCAATTCAAAAGCCACAATGCCGACTTAAGTACAAGAAGACTGACTCTTCTTGTTGTTTGTGGTTGTCTTTGAGCGTTTCCTGGGAGACCAGTATTCGATTCCGATTGACCAATGCAGCTTTACTGTGTCCGATGGACCTTAACATTGACGATGAAACACAGAAATTGCGTCGGGATTTAATTGAAACGGCTCAATGCCGACTTACGTACAAGAAGACTGACTCCTCTTATTGTTTGTGGTTTGCTTTGAGCGTTTCCTGGGAGACCAGTATTGGATTCCGATGCACCAATGCAGCTTTTCTGTACCCGATGGATCTTCACATATACGATGAAACACAGAAATTGCGTCGGGATTTAATTCAAACGGCACATTGGCGACTTAGGTACAAGACGACTGTTTCTTCTAATTGTTTGTAGTTTCCTCTGAGCGTTTCCTGGGAGACCAGTATTAGATCATGAAGGACCAATGAAGCTTTACTGTATCCAAATGATCTTCACATTGACGATGAAACACAGAAATTGCGTCGCGATTTAATTCAAATGGCTCAATGCCGACTTAAGTACAAGAATACTGACTCTTCTCATTGTTTGTGGTTTGCTTCGAGCGTTTCCTGGGAGACCAGTATTACATTCCGATGTACCAATGCAGCTTTACTGTATCCGATGGACCTTAACATTGGCGATGAAACGCAGAAATTCCGTCGGGATTTAATTCAAGTGTCACAATTCCGACTTAAGTACAAGACGACTGACTCTTCTCATTGTTTGTGGTTTGCTTTGAGCGTTTCCTGGGAGACCAGTATTAGATTCCGATGCACCAATTCAACTGTATTGTAACCGAGGGACCCTCACATTGATGATGAAACACAGAAATTGCGTCGGGATTTAATTCAAATGGCACAATGACGACTTAAGTACAAGACGACTGACATTTTCTCATTGTTCGTTGTTTGCTTTGGGCGTTTCCTTAGAAACCAGTATTTGATTTCTATGTACCAATTCAGCTTTACTGTATGTGATAGACTTTCACATTGACGATTAAGAGCAGAAATTGCATTGCGATTTAATTCAAATGGCACAATGCCGACTTAAGTACATGAAGACTGACTCCTCTCATTGTTTGTATTTTGCTTCGAGCGTTTCCTGGGAGACCAGTATTACATTCCGATGCACCAATGCAGCTCGACTGTATCTGATGGACCTTCACATTGACGATGAAACACTGAAATTGCAACGGGATTTAATTCCAATTCCGACTTAAGTTCCAGAAGACTGGTTCTTCTAATTGTTTGTGGTTTGCTTTGAGCATTTCCCGGGAGACCAGTATTACATTCCAATGCACCAATGCAGCTTTACTGTTTTCGATGGACCTTCACATTGACGATGAAACAAAGAAATTGCGTCGGGATTTAATTCAAATGTCACAATTCCGACTGACTTTTCTCATTGTTTGTGTTTTGCTTTGAGGGTTTCCTGGGAGACCAGCATTAGATTTCGATACACCAATGCAACTTTACTGTATCCGATGGACCTTGACATTGACGATGAAACACAGAAATTGCGTCGGGATTTAATTCAAATGGCACAATGCCGACTTAAGTACAAGAAGACTGACTCCTCTCATTGTTTGTGTTTTGCTTTGAGCTTTAACTGGGAGACCAGTATTAGATTCCGATACACCAATGCAACTTTACTATATCCGATGGACCTTCTCATTGACGAAGAAATACAGAAATTGCGTCTCGTTTTAATTCAAATGGCACAATACCGACTTAACTACAGGAAGGCTGACTCTTCCCATTGTTTGTGGTTTGCTTTGAGCGTTTCCTGGGAGACCAGTATTATACTCCGATGGACCAATGCAGCTTTACTGTATCCGATGGACGTTCAAATTGGCGATGAAACGCAGATATTTCGTCGGGATTTAATTCAAATATCACAATTCCGACTTATGTACAAGACTACTGACTCTACTCATTGTTTGTGGTTTGCTTTGAGCGTTTCCTGGGAGACCAGTATTAGATTCCGATGCACCAATGCAACTTTACTGTGTGCGATGGACTTTCACATTGACGATTAAAAGCAGAAATTGCATTGCGATTTAATTCAAATGGCACAATGCCAACGTAAGTACATGAAGACTGACTCCTCTCATTGTTTGTATTTTGCATTGAGCGTTTCCTGGGAGACCAGTATTAGATTCCAATGCACCAATGCTGCTTTACAGTATGCGATAGACATTCACATTGACGATGAAACACAGAAATTGCGTCGCGATTTAATTCAAATGGCTCAATGACGACTGAAGTACAAGAATACTGACTCTTCTCACTGTTTGTGGTTTGCTTCGAGAGTTTCCTGGGAGACCAGTATTACATTCCGATGCACCAATGCAGCTTTACTGTATCCGATGGACCTTCACATTGACGATGAAACACAGAAATTGCAACGGGATTTAATTCAAATGCCACAACACCGACTTAAGTACAAGAAGACTGGCTCTTCTAATTGTTTGTGGTTTGCTTTGAGCGTTTCCCGGGAGACCAGTATTAAATTCCGATGCACCAATGCAGCATTATTGTATCCAATGGACGTTCACATTGACGATGAAACACAGAAAATGGGTCGGGATTTAATTCAAATGTCAAAATTCCGACTGACTTCTCTCATTGTTTCTCGTTTGCTTTGAGCGTTTCCTGGGAGACCAGTATTAGATTTCGATACACCAATGCAACTTTAATGTATCCGATGGACCTTCACATTGACGATGAAACACAGAAATTGCGTCGGGATTTAATTCAAATGGCACAATGCCGACTTAAGTACAAGAAGGCTGACTATTCTCCTTGTTTGTGGTTTGCTTTGAGCGTTTCCTGGGAGACCAGTATTAAATTCCGATGCAACAGTGCAACTTTACTGTATCTGCTGGACCTTCACATTGACGATGAAACACAGACATTGCGTGGGGTTTTAATTCAAATGGCACAATGCCGACTTAAGTACAAGAAGACTGACTCTTCTCATTGTTTGTGGTTTGCTTTGAGCGTTTCCTGGGAGACCAGTATTCAATTCCGATGGACCAATGCAGCCTTACTGTATCCGATGGACCTTCACATTGACGATGAAACACACGAAATTGCGTCGGGATTTAATTCAAACGGCACAATGCCGACTTAAGTACAAGAAGACTGACTCTTCTTACTGTTTGTGGTTTGCTTTGAGCGTTTCCTGGGAGACCAGTATTAGATTCCGATGCACCAATGCAGCTTTACTGTATCCGATGGACCTTCACATTGACGATTAAGAGCAAAAATTGCATTGCGATTTAATTCAAATGGCTCAATGCCGACTTAAGTACTAGAATATTGACTCTTCTCATTGTTTCTGGTTTGCTTCGAGCGTTTCCTGGGAGACCAGTATTACATTCCGATGCACCAATGCAGCTCGACTGTATCCGATGGACCTTCACATTGACGATGAAACACTGAAATTGCAACGGGATTTAATTCCAATTCCGACTTAAGTTCCAGAAGACTGGTTCTTCTAATTGTTTGTGGTTTGCTTTGAGCATTTCCCGGGAGACCAGTATTACATTCCAATGCACCAATGCAGCTTTACTGTTTTCGATGGACCTTCACATTGACGATGAAACAAAGAAATTGCGTCGGGATTTAATTCAAATGTCACAATTCCGACTGACTTTTCTCATTGTTTGTGTTTTGCTTTGAGGGTTTCCTGGGAGACCAGCATTAGATTTCGATACACCAATGCAACTTTACTGTATCCGATGGACCTTGACATTGACGATGAAACACAGAAATTGCGTCGGGATTTAATTCAAATGGCACAATGCCGACTTAAGTACAAGAAGACTGACTCCTCTCATTGTTTGTGTTTTGCTTTGAGCT
This sequence comes from Schistocerca serialis cubense, assembly GCF_023864345.2. Classification (NCBI taxonomy): domain Eukaryota; kingdom Metazoa; phylum Arthropoda; class Insecta; order Orthoptera; family Acrididae; genus Schistocerca; species Schistocerca serialis. The sequence continues at coordinate 4,182,954 of NW_026048482.1, forward strand.
TTTCCTGGGAGACCAGTATTAGATTCCGATACACCAATGCAACTTTACTATATCCGATGGACCTTCTCATTGACGAAGAAATACAGAAATTGCGTCTCGTTTTAATTCAAATGGCACAATACCGACTTAACTACAGGAAGGCTGACTATTCCCATTGTTTGTGGTTTGCTTTGAGCGTTTCCTGGGAGACCAGTATTATACTCCGATGGACCAATGCAGCTTTACTGTATCCGATGGACGTTCAAATTGGCGATGAAACGCAGATATTTCGTCGGGATTTAATTCAAATATCACAATTCCGACTTATGTACAAGACTACTGACTCTACTCATTGTTTGTGGTTTGCTTTGAGCGTTTCCTGGGAGACCAGTATTAGATTCCGATGCACCAATGCAACTTTACTGTGTGCGATGGACTTTCACATTGACGATTAAAAGCAGAAATTGCATTGCGATTTAATTCAAATGGCACAATGCCAACGTAAGTACATGAAGACTGACTCCTCTCATTGTTTGTATTTTGCATTGAGCGTTTCCTGGGAGACCAGTATTAGATTCCAATGCACCAATGCTGCTTTACAGTATGCGATAGACATTCACATTGACGATGAAACACAGAAATTGCGTCGCGATTTAATTCAAATGGCTCAATGACGACTGAAGTACAAGAATACTGACTCTTCTCACTGTTTGTGGTTTGCTTCGAGAGTTTCCTGGGAGACCAGTATTACATTCCGATGCACCAATGCAGCTTTACTGTATCCGATGGACCTTCTCATTGACGATGAAACAGAGAAATTGCAACGGGATTTAATTCAAATGCCACAACACCGACTTAAGTACAAGAAGACTGGCTCTTCTAATTGTTTGTGGTTTGCTTTGAGCGTTTCCCGGGAGACCAGTATTAAATTCCGATGCACCAATGCAGCTTTATTGTATCCAATGGACGTTCACATTGACGATGAAACACAGAAAATGGGTCGGGATTTAATTCAAATGTCAAAATTCCGACTGACTTCTCTCATTGTTTCTCGTTTGCTTTGAGCGTTTCCTGGGAGACCAGCATTAGATTTCGATACACCAATGCAACTTTAATGTATCCGATGGACCTTCACATTGACGATGAAACACAGAAATTGCGTCGGGATTTAATTCAAATGGCACAATGCCGACTTAAGTACAAGAAGGCTGACTATTCTCCTTGTTTGTGGTTTGCTTTGAGCGTTTCCTGGGAGACCAGTATTAAATTCCGATGCAACAGTGCAACTTTACTGTATCTGCTGGACCTTCACATTGACGATGAAACACAGACATTGCGTGGGGTTTTAATTCAAATGGCACAATGCCGACTTAAGTACAAGAAGACTGACTCTTCTCATTGTTTGTGGTTTGCTTTGAGCGTTTCCTGGGAGACCAGTATTCAATTCCGATGGACCAATGCAGCCTTACTGTATCCGAATGACCTTCACATTGACGATGAAACACAGAAATTGCGTCGTGATTTAATACAAAGGGCTCAATGCCGACTTAAGTACAACAATACTGAATCTTCTCATTGTTTGTGGTTTGCTTCGAGCGTTTCCTGGGAGACCAGTATTACATTCCGATGCACCAATGCAGCATTACTGTATCCGATGGACCTTCACATTGACGATGAAACACAGAAATTGCAACGGGATTTAATTCAAAAGCCACAATGCCGACTTAAGTACAAGAAGACTGACTCTTCTTGTTGTTTGTGGTTTGCTTTGAGCGTTTCCTGGGAGACCAGTATTCGATTCCGATTGACCAATGCAGCTATACTGTATCCGATGGACCTTAACATTGACGATGAAACACAGAAATTGCGTCGGGATTTAATTAAGACGGCTCAATGCCGACTTACGTACAAGAAGACTGACTCCTCTTATTGTTTGTGGTTTGCTTTGAGCGTTTCCTGGGAGACCAGTATTGGATTCCGATGCACCAATGCGGCTTTTCTGTACCCGATGGATCTTCACATTGACGATGAAACACAGAAATTGCGTCGGGATTTAATTCAAACGGCACAATGGCGACTTAAGTACAAGACGACTGTTTCTTCTAATTGTTTGTAGTTTCCTCTGAGCGTTTTCTGGGAGACCAGTATTAGATTCCGAAGGACCAATGAAGCTTTACTGTATCCAAATGATCTTCACATTGACGATGAAACACAGAAATTGCGTCGCGATTTAATTCAAATGGCTCAATGCCGACTTAAGTACAAGAATACTGACTCTTCTCATTGTTTGTGGTTTGCTTCGAGCGTTTCCTGGGAGACCAGTATTACATTCCGATGTACCAATGCAGCTTTACTGTATCCGATGGACCTTAACATTGGCGATGAAACGCAGAAATTCCGTCGGGATTTAATTCAAGTGTCACAATTCCGACTTATGTACAAGACGACTGACTCTTCTCATCGTTTGTGGTTTGCTTTGGGCGTTTCCTGGGAGACCAGTATTAGATTCCGATGCACCAATTCAACTTTACTGTATCCGATGGACCCTCACATTGAAGTTGAAACACAGAAATTGGGTCGGGATTTAATTCAAATGGCACAATGACGACTAAAGTACAAGACGACTGACTCTTCTCATTGTTTGAGGTTTGCTTTGGGCGTTTCCTTAGAGAGCAGTATTAGATTTCGATGTACCAATTCAGCTTCACTGTATGCGATAGACTTTCACATTGACGATTAAGAGCAGAAATTGCATTGCGATTTAATTCAAATGGCACAATGCCGACTTAAGTACATGAAGACTGACTTCTCTCATTGTTTGTATTTTGCTTTGAGCGTTTCCTGGGAGGCCAGTATTAGATTCCAATGCACCAATGCAGCTTCACTGTATGCGATGAACCTTCACATTGACGATGAAACACAGAAATTGCGTCGCGATTTAATTCAAATGGCTCAATGCCGACTTAAGTACAAGAATACTGACTCTTCTCATTGTTTGTGTTTTGCTTCGAGCGTTTCCTGGGAGACCAGTATTACATTCCGATGCACCAATTCAGCTTTACTGTATCCGATAGACCTTCACATTGACGATGAAGCACAGAAATTGCAACGGGATTTAATTCAAATGCCACAAAGCCTACTTAAGTACCAGAAGACTGGCTCTTCTAATTGTTTGTGGTTTGCTTTGAGCGTTTCCTGGGAGACCAGTATTAGATTCCGATGCACCAATTCAACCTTACTGTATCCGATGGACCCTCAAATTGTAGATGAAACACAGAAATTGCGTCGGGATTTAATTCAAATGGCACAATGACGACTTAAGTACAAGAAGACTGACTCTTCTCATTGTTTGTCGTTTGCTTTGGGTGTTTCCTTAGAGACTAGTATTAGATTTCGATGTACCAATTCAGCTTTACTGTATGCGATGGACTTTCACATTGACGATTAAGAGCAGAAATTGCATTGCGATTTAATTCAAATGGCACAATGCCGACTTAAGTACATGAAGACAGACTCCTCTCATTGTTTGTATTTTGGTTTGAGCGTTTCCTGGGAGACCAGTATTAGGTTCCAATGCACAAATGCAGCTTTACTGTATGCGATGGACTTTCACATTGACGATGAAACATAGAAATTGCGTCAGGATTTAATTCAAATGTCACAATTCCGACTGACTTTTCTCATTGTTTGTGGTTTGCTTTGAGTGTTTCCTGGTAGACCAGTATTAGATTTCGATACACCAATGCAACTTTCCTGTATCCGATGGACCTTCACATTGACGATGAAACACAGAAATTGCGTCGGGATTTAATTCAAACGGCACAATGCCGACTTAAGTACAAGAAGACTGACTCTTCTTATTGTTTGTGGTTTGCTTTGAGCGTTTCCTGGGAAACCAGTATTACATTTCGATGCACCAATGAAGCTTTTTCTGTATCCGACGGGCCCTCACATTGATGATGAAAAACAGAAATTGCGTCGGGATTTAATTCAAATGGCACAATGCCGACTTAAGTACAAGAACACTGGCTCTTCTAATTGTTTGTGGTTTGCCTTGAGCGTTTCCCGGGAGACCAGTATTAGATTCCGATGCACCAATGCAGCTTTACTGTATCCGACGGACCTTCACATTAACGATGAAAGACAGAAATTGCATCGGGATTTAATTCAAATGGCACAATGCCGACTTAAGTACAAGAAGACTGACTCTTCTCATTGTTTGTGGTTTGCTTTGAGAGTTTCCTGGGAGACCAGTATTCGATTCCGATGGACCAATGCGGCTTTACTGTATCCGATGGACCCTCACATTGTCGATGAAACACAGAAATTGCGTCGGGATTTAATTCAAATGGCTCTATGCCGACTTAAGTACAAGGAGACTGACTCTTCTCATTGTTTGTGGTTTGCTTTGAGCGTTTCCTGGGAGACCAGTATTACATTCCGATGCACCAATGAAGCTTTACTGTATCCGATGGACCCTCACATTGACGATGAAACACAGAAATTGCGTCTGGATTTAATTCAAATGGCTCAATGCCGACTTAAGTACAAGATCACTGACTCTTCTCATTTTTTGTGGTTTGCTTTGAGCGTTTCCTGGGAGACCAGTATTAGATTCCGATGCACCAATGCAGCTTTACTGTATCCGAATGACCTTCACATTGACGATGAAACACAAGAATTGCGTCGCGATTTAATTCAAATGGCTCAATGCCGACTGAAGTACAAGAATATTGACTCTTCTCATTGTTTGTGGTTTGCTTCCAGCGTTTCCTGGGAGACCAGTATTACATTCCGATGTACCAATGCAGCTTTACAGTTTTCGATGGACCTTCACATTGACGATGAAACACAGAAATTTCGTTGGGATTTAATTCAAATGTCACAAATCCGACTGACTCTTCTCATTGTTTGTGGTTTGCTTTGAGTGTTTCCTGGGAGACCAGTGTTACATTCCGATGCACTAATGCAGCTTTACTGTATCCGATGGACCTTCACATTGACGATGAAACACAGAAATTGCGTCGGGATTTAATTCAAACGGCACAATGCCGACTTAAGTACAAGAAGACTGACTCTTCTTATTGTTTGTGGTTTGCTTTGAGCGTTTCCTGGGAAACCAGTATTACATTTCGATGCACCAATGCTGCTTTACTGTATCCGGATGACCTTCACATTGACGATGACACACAGAAATTGCGTCGCGATTTAATTCAAATCGCTCAATGCCGACTTAAGTACAAGAATACTTACTCTTCTCATTGTTTGTGGTATACTTCGAGCGCTTCCTGGGAGACCAGTATTACATTCCGATGCACCAATGCAGCTTTACTGTATCCGATGGACGTTCACATTAACGATGAAACACAGAAATTGCATCGGGATTTAATTCAAATGCCACAATGCCGACTTAAGTACAAGAAGACTGGAACTTCACATTGTTTTTGTGATTGCATTGAGCGTTTCCTGTTAGACCAGTATTAGATTCCAATGCACCAATGCAGCTTTACTGTTTTCGATGGACCTTCACATTGACGATGAAACACAGAAATTGCGTCGGGATTTAATTCAAACGCCACAATGCCCACTTAAGTACAAGAAGACTGACTCTTCTCATTGTTTGTCGTTTGTTTCGAGTGTTTCCTGGGAGACCAGGATTAGATTCCTATGCACCATTGCAGCTTTACTGTTTTCGATGAACCATCACATTGACGATGAAACACTGAAATTGCGTCGGTATCTAATTCAAATGGCACAATGCTGACTTAAGTACAAGAAGACTGACTCTTCTCATTGTTTGTGTTTTGCTTTAAGCTTTTCCTGGGAGACAAATGCATCTTTACTGTATCCGATGGACCTTCACATTGACGATGAAACACAAAATTGCGTGGGGTTTTAATTCAAATGGCACAATGCCGACTTAAGTACAAGAAGACTGACTCTTCTCATTGTTTGTGGTTTGCTTTGAGCGTTTCCTTGGAGACCAGTAATAGAATCTGATGGACAAATGCAGCTTTACTGTATGCGACGGACCTTCACAATGACGATGAAACACAGAAATTTCGTCGGGATTTTATTCAAATGGTACAATACCGACTTAAGTACAAGAAGACTGACTCTTCTTATTGTTTGTGGTTGGCTTTGAGCGTTTCCTGGGAGACCAGTATTAGATTCCGATGCACCAATGCAGCTTTACTGTATCCGAATGACCTTCACATTGACGATGAAACACAGAAAATGCGTGGGGTTTTAATTCAAATGGCACAATGCCGACTTAAGTACAAGAAGACTGACTCTTCTCATTGTTTGTGGTTTGCTTTGAGCGTTTCCTGGGAGACCAGTATTCAATTCCGATGGACCAATGCAGCCTTACTGTATCCGAATGACCTTCACATTGACGATGAAACACAGAAATTGCGTCGTGATTTAATACAAAGGGCTCAATGCCGACTTAAGTACAACAATACTGAATCTTCTCATTGTTTGTGGTTTGCTTCGAGCGTTTCCTGGGAGACCAGTATTACATTCCGATGCACCAATGCAGCATTACTGTATCCGATGGACCTTCACATTGACGATGAAACACAGAAATTGCAACGGGATTTAATTCAAAAGCCACAATGCCGACTTAAGTACAAGAAGACTGACTCTTCTTGTTGTTTGTGGTTTGCTTTGAGCGTTTCCTGGGAGACCAGTATTCGATTCCGATTGACCAATGCAGCTTTACTGTATCCGATGGACCTTAACATTGACGATGAAACACAGCAATTGCGTCGGGATTTAATTAAGACGGCTCAATGCCGACTTACGTACAAGAAGACTGACTCCTCTTATTGTTTGTGGTTTGCTTTGAGCGTTTCCTGGGAGACCAGTATTGGATTCCGATGCACCAATGCGGCTTTTCTGTACCCGATGGATCTTCACATTGACGATGAAACACAGAAATTGCGTCGGGATTTAATTCAAACGGCACAATGGCGACTTAAGTACAAGACGACTGTTTCTTCTAATTGTTTGTAGTTTCCTCTGAGCGTTTTCTGGGAGACCAGTATTAGATTCCGAAGGACCAATGAAGCTTTACTGTATCCAAATGATCTTCACATTGACGATGAAACACAGAAATTGCGTCGCGATTTAATTCAAATGGCTCAATGCCGACTTAAGTACAAGAATACTGACTCTTCTCATTGTTTGTGGTTTGCTTCGAGCGTTTCCTGGGAGACCAGTATTACATTCCGATGTACCAATGCAGCTTTACTGTATCCGATGGACCTTAACATTGGCGATGAAACGCAGAAATTCCGTCGGGATTTAATTCAAGTGTCACAATTCCGACTTATGTACAAGACGACTGACTCTTCTCATCGTTTGTGGTTTGCTTTGGGCGTTTCCTGGGAGACCAGTATTAGATTCCGATGCACCAATTCAACTTTACTGTATCCGATGGACCCTCACATTGAAGTTGAAACACAGAAATTGGGTCGGGATTTAATTCAAATGGCACAATGACGACTAAAGTACAAGACGACTGACTCTTCTCATTGTTTGAGGTTTGCTTTGGGCGTTTCCTTAGAGAGCAGTATTAGATTTCGATGTACCAATTCAGCTTCACTGTATGCGATAGACTTTCACATTGACGATTAAGAGCAGAAATTGCATTGCGATTTAATTCAAATGGCACAATGCCGACTTAAGTACATGAAGACTGACTTCTCTCATTGTTTGTATTTTGCTTTGAGCGTTTCCTGGGAGGCCAGTATTAGATTCCAATGCACCAATGCAGCTTCACTGTATGCGATGAACCTTCACATTGACGATGAAACACAGAAATTGCGTCGCGATTTAATTCAAATGGCTCAATGCCGACTTAAGTACAAGAATACTGACTCTTCTCATTGTTTGTGTTTTGCTTCGAGCGTTTCCTGGGAGACCAGTATTACATTCCGATGCACCAATTCAGCTTTACTGTATCCGATAGACCTTCACATTGACGATGAAGCACAGAAATTGCAACGGGATTTAATTCAAATGCCACAAAGCCTACTTAAGTACCAGAAGACTGGCTCTTCCAATTGTTTGTGGTTTGCTTTGAGCGTTTCCTGGGAGACCAGTATTAGATTCCGATGCACCAATTCAACCTTACTGTATCCGATGGACCCTCAAATTGTAGATGAAACACAGAAATTGCGTCGGGATTTAATTCAAATGGCACAATGACGACTTAAGTACAAGAAGACTGACTCTTCTCATTGTTTGTCGTTTGCTTTGGGTGTTTCCTTAGAGACTAGTATTAGATTTCGATGTACCAATTCAGCTTTACTGTATGCGATGGACTTTCACATTGACGATTAAGAGCAGAAATTGCATTGCGATTTAATTCAAATGGCACAATGCCGACTTAAGTACATGAAGACAGACTCCTCTCATTGTTTGTATTTTGGTTTGAGCGTTTCCTGGGAGACCAGTATTAGGTTCCAATGCACAAATGCAGCTTTACTGTATGCGATGGACTTTCACATTGACGATGAAACATAGAAATTGCGTCAGGATTTAATTCAAATGTCACAATTCCGACTGACTTTTCTCATTGTTTGTGGTTTGCTTTGAGTGTTTCCTGGTAGACCAGTATTAGATTTCGATACACCAATGCAACTTTCCTGTATCCGATGGACCTTCACATTGACGATGAAACACAGAAATTGCGTCGGGATTTAATTCAAACGGCACAATGCCGACTTAAGTACAAGAAGACTGACTCTTCTTATTGTTTGTGGTTTGCTTTGAGCGTTTCCTGGGAAACCAGTATTACATTTCGATGCACCAATGAAGCTTTTTCTGTATCCGACGGGCCCTCACATTGATGATGAAAAACAGAAATTGCGTCGGGATTTAATTCAAATGGCACAATGCCGACTTAAGTACAAGAACACTGGCTCTTCTAATTGTTTGTGGTTTGCCTTGAGCGTTTCCCGGGAGACCAGTATTAGATTCCGATGCACCAATGCAGCTTTACTGTATCCGACGGACCTTCACATTAACGATGAAAGACAGAAATTGCATCGGGATTTAATTCAAATGGCACAATGCCGACTTAAGTACAAGAAGACTGACTCTTCTCATTGTTTGTGGTTTGCTTTGAGAGTTTCCTGGGAGACCAGTATTCGATTCCGATGGACCAATGCGGCTTTACTGTATCCGATGGACCCTCACATTGTCGATGAAACACAGAAATTGCGTCGGGATTTAATTCAAATGGCTCTATGCCGACTTAAGTACAAGGAGACTGACTCTTCTCATTGTTTGTGGTTTGCTTTGAGCGTTTCCTGGGAGACCAGTATTACATTCCGATGCACCAATGAAGCTTTACTGTATCCGATGGACCCTCACATTGACGATGAAACACAGAAATTGCGTCTGGATTTAATTCAAATGGCTCAATGCCGACTTAAGTACAAGATCACTGACTCTTCTCATTTTTTGTGGTTTGCTTTGAGCGTTTCCTGGGAGACCAGTATTAGATTCCGATGCACCAATGCAGCTTTACTGTATCCGAATGACCTTCACATTGACGATGAAACACAAGAATTGCGTCGCGATTTAATTCAAATGGCTCAATGCCGACTGAAGTACAAGAATATTGACTCTTCTCATTGTTTGTGGTTTGCTTCCAGCGTTTCCTGGGAGACCAGTATTACATTCCGATGTACCAATGCAGCTTTACAGTTTTCGATGGACCTTCACATTGACGATGAAACACAGAAATTTCGTTGGGATTTAATTCAAATGTCACAAATCCGACTGACTCTTCTCATTGTTTGTGGTTTGCTTTGAGTGTTTCCTGGGAGACCAGTGTTACATTCCGATGCACTAATGCAGCTTTACTGTATCCGATGGACCTTCACATTGACGATGAAACACAGAAATTGCGTCGGGATTTAATTCAAACGGCACAATGCCGACTTAAGTACAAGAAGACTGACTCTTCTTATTGTTTGTGGTTTGCTTTGAGCGTTTCCTGGGAAACCAGTATTACATTTCGATGCACCAATGCTGCTTTACTGTATCCGGATGACCTTCACATTGACGATGACACACAGAAATTGCGTCGCGATTTAATTCAAATCGCTCAATGCCGACTTAAGTACAAGAATACTTACTCTTCTCATTGTTTGTGGTATACTTCGAGCGCTTCCTGGGAGACCAGTATTACATTCCGATGCACCAATGCAGCTTTACTGTATCCGATGGACGTTCACATTAACGATGAAACACAGAAATTGCATCGGGATTTAATTCAAATGCCACAATGCCGACTTAAGTACAAGAAGACTGGAACTTCACATTGTTTTTGTGATTGCATTGAGCGTTTCCTGGGAGACCAGTATTAGATTCCAATGCACCAATGCAGCTTTACTGTTTTCGATGGACCTTCACATTGACGATGAAACACAGAAATTGCGTCGGGATTTAATTCAAACGCCACAATGCCCACTTAAGTACAAGAAGACTGACTCTTCTCATTGTTTGTCGTTTGTTTCGAGTGTTTCCTGGGAGACCAGGATTAGATTCCTATGCACCATTGCAGCTTTACTGTTTTCGATGAACCATCACATTGACGATGAAACACTGAAATTGCGTCGGTATCTAATTCAAATGGCACAATGCTGACTTAAGTACAAGAAGACTGACTCTTCTCATTGTTTGTGTTTTGCTTTAAGCTTTTCCTGGGAGACAAATGCATCTTTACTGTATCCGATGGACCTTCACATTGACGATGAAACACAAAATTGCGTGGGGTTTTAATTCAAATGGCACAATGCCGACTTAAGTACAAGAAGACTGACTCTTCTCATTGTTTGTGGTTTGCTTTGAGCGTTTCCTTGGAGACCAGTAATAGAATCTGATGGACAAATGCAGCTTTACTGTATGCGACGGACCTTCACAATGACGATGAAACACAGAAATTTCGTCGGGATTTTATTCAAATGGTACAATACCGACTTAAGTACAAGAAGACTGACTCTTCTTATTGTTTGTGGTTGGCTTTGAGCGTTTCCTGGGAGACCAGTATTAGATTCCGATGCACCAATGCAGCTTTACTGTATCCGAATGACCTTCACATTGACGATGAAACACAGAAAATGCGTCGCGATTTAATTCAAATGGCTCAATGCCGACTTAAGTACAAGAATATTGACTCTTCTCATTGTTTGTGGTTTGCTTCGAGCGTTTCCTGGGAGACCAGTATTACATTCCGATGCACCAATGCAGCTTTACAGTTTTCGATGGACCTTCACATTGACGATGAAACACAGAAATTGTTTCGGGATTTAATTCAAATATCACAATGGCGACTTAATTACAAGAAGACTGACTCTTCTAATTGTTTGTAGTTTCCTCCGATCGTTTCCTGGGAGACCAGTGTTAGATTCCGATGGACCAATGAAGCTTTAATGTGTCCGATTGACCTTCACATTGACGTTGTAACACAGAAAATGCGACGGGATTTAATTCAAGTGGCACAATGCCGACTTAAGAACAAGAAGACTGACTCTTCTAATTGTTTGTCGTTTGCTTTGGGCGTTTCCTTAGAGACCAGTATTAGATTTCGATGTGCCATTGCAGCTTTACTGTATCTGATGGACCCTCACATTGATGATGAAACACAGATATTTCGTCGGGATTTAATTCAAATGGCTCAATGCCGACTTAAGTACAAGAAGACTGATCCTTCATATTGTTTGTGGTTTGCTTTGAGCGTTTCCTGGGAGACCAGTATTACATTCCGATGCACCAATGAACCTTTATTGTATCCGATGAACCCTCACATTCACGATGAAACACAGAAATTGCGTCGGGATTCAATTCAAATGGCTCAATGCTGACTTAAGTACAAGACGACTGACTCTTCTCATTGTTTGTGGTTTGCTTTGAGCGTTTCCTTGAGACCAGTATTAGATTCCGATGCACCAATGCTGCTTTACTGTATCCGGATGACCTTCACATTGACGATGACACACAGAAATTGCGTCGCGATTTAATTCAAATGTCTCAATGCCGACTTAAGTACAAGAATACTGACTCTTCTCATTGTTTGTGGTATGCTTCGAGCGCTTCCTGGGAGACCAGTATTACATTCCGATGCATCAATGCAGCTTTACTGTATCCGATGGACTTTCACATTGACGATGAAACACAGAAATTGCAACGGGATTTAATTCAAATGCCACAATGCCGACTTAAGTACAAGAAGACTGGAAGTTCACATTGTTTTTGTGAATGCATTGAGTGTTTCCTGGGAGACCAGTATTAGATTCCAATGCACCAATGCAGCTTTACAGTTTTCGATGGACCTTCACATTGACGATGAAACACAGAAATTTCGTCGGGATTTAATTCAAATGTAACAATTCCGATTGACTCTTCTCATTTTTTGAGGTTTGCTTTGAGCGTTTCCTGGGAGACCAGTATTACATTCCGATGCGCTAATGCAGCTTTACTGTATCCGATGGACCTTCACTTTGACGATGAAACACAGAAATTGCAACGGGATTTAATTCAAATGCCACAATGCCGACTTAAGTACAAGAAGACTGACTCCTCTCATTGTTTGTGGTTTGCTTTGAGCGTTTCCTGGAAGACCAGTATTAGATTCCGATGGACAAATGCAGCTTTACTGTATCAGACGGACCTTCACATTGACGATGAAACACAGAAATTGCGTCGGGATTTAATTCAAATGGCACAATGCCGACTTAAGTACAAGAAGACTGACTCTTCTTATTGTTTGTGGTTTGCTTTGAGCGTTTCCTGGGTGACCAGTTTTAGACTCCGATGGACCAATGCTCTTTACTGTATCCGATGGACCTTCACATTGGCGATAAAACGCAGAAATTGCGTCGGGATTTAATTCAAATGTCACAATTCCGACTTATGAACAAGACGACTGACTCTTCTCATTGTTTGTGGTTTGCTTTGAGCGTTTCCTGGGAGACCAGTATTAGATTCCGATGCACTATTGGAACTTTACTGTATCCGATGGACCTTCACATTGAAGATGAAACACAGAAATTGCGTCGGGATTTAATTCAAATGGCACAATGACGACTTAAGTACAAGAAGATTGACTCTTCTCATTGTTTGTGGTTTACTTTGAGCGTTTCCTGGGAGACCAGTATTAGATTCCGATGCACCAATACAGCTTTACTGTATCCGATGGACCTTCACATTGGCGATGAAACGCAGAAATTGCGACGGGAATTAATTCAAATGTCACAATTCCGACCTATGAACAAGACGACTGACTCTTCTCATTGTTTGTGGTTTGCTTTGAGCGTTTCCTGGGAGACCAGTATTACATTCCGATGCACCAATGAAGCTTTATTGTATCCGATGGACCCTCACATTGACGATGAAACACAGAAATTGCGTCGGGATTTAATTCAAATGGCTCAATGCCGACTTAAGTAAAAGAATACTGACTCTTCTCATTGTTTGTGGTATGCTTCGAGCACTTCCTGGGAGACCAGTATTACATTCCGATGTACCAATGCAGCTTTACTGTATCCGATGGACCTTCACATTGACGATGAAACACAGAAATTGCAACGGGATTAAATTCAAATGCCACAATGCCGACTTAAGTACAAGAAGACTGGAACTTCACATTGTTTTTGGTTTGCTATGAGCGTTTCCCGGGAGACCAGTATTAGATTCCGATGCACCAATGCAGCGTTACTGTATCCGATGGACCTTCACATTAACGATGAAAGACAGAAATTGCATCGGGATTTAATTCAAATGGTACAATGCCGACTTAAGTACAAGAAGACTGACTCTTCTCATTGTTTGTGGTTTGCTTTGAGAGTTTCCTGGGAGACCAGTATTCGATTCCGATGGACCAATGCGGCTTTACTGTATCCGATGGACCCTCACATTGTCGATGAAACACAGAAATTGCGTCGGGATTTAATTCAAATGGCTCTATGCCGACTTAAGTACAAGGAGACTGACTCTTCTCATTGTTTGTGGTTTGCTTTGAGCGTTTCCTGGGAGACCAGTATTACATTCCGATGCACCAATGAAGCTTTACTGTATCCGATGGACCCTCACAATGACGATGAAACACAGAAATTGCGTCGGGATTTATTTCAAATGGCTCAATGCCGACTTAAGTACAAGATCACTGACTCTTCTCATTTTTTGTGGTTTGCTTTGAGCGTTTCCTGGGAGACCAGTATTAGATTCCGATGCACCAATGCAGCTTTACTGTATCCGAATGACCTTCACATTGACGATGAAACACAAGAATTGCGTCGCGATTTAATTCAAATGGCTCAATGCCGACTTAAGTACAAGAAGGCTGACTCTTCTCATTGTTTGTGGTTTGCTTTGAGCGTTTCCTGGGAGACCAGTATTAAATTCCGATGCAACAGTGCAACTTTACTGTATCTACTGGACCTTCACATTGACGATGAAACACAGACATTGCGTGGGGTTTTAATTCAAATGGCACAATGCCGACTTAAGTACAAGAAGACTGACTCTTCTCTTTGTTTGTGGTTTGCTTTGAGCGTTTCCTGGGAGACCAGTATTCAATTCCGATGGACCAATGCAGCCTCACTGTATCCGATGGACCTTCACATTGACGATGAAACACACGAAATTGCGTCGGGATTTAATCGAAACGGCACAATGCCGACTTAAGTACAAGAAGACTGACTCTTCTTACTGTTTGTGGTTTGCTTTGAGCGTTTCCTGGGAGACCAGTATTAGATTCCGAAGCACCAATGCAGCTTTACTGTATCCGACGAACCTTCACATTGACGATTAAGAGCAAAAATTGCATAGCGATTTAATTCAAATGGCACAATGCCGATTTAAGTACATAAAGACTGTCTCCTCTCATTGTTTGTATTCTGCTTTGAGCGTCTCCTGGGAAACCAGTATTAGATTCCGATGGACCAATGAAGCTTTACTGTATCCGATTGACCTTCACATTGACGATGTAACACAGAAAATGCGACGGGAATTAATTCAAGTGGCACAATGCCGACTTAAGTACAAGAAGACTGACTCTTCTCATTGTTTGTGGTTTGCTTTGAGCGTTTCCTGGGTTACCAGTATTAGATTCAGATGCACCAATGCAGCTTTACTGTATCCGAATGACCTTCACATTGACGATGAAACACAGAAATTGCGTCGTGATTTAATTCAAAAGGCTCAATGCCGACTTAAGTACAAGAATACTGACTCTTCTCATTGTTTGTGGTTTGCTTCGAGTGTTTCCTAGGAGACCAGTATTACATTAAGATGCACCAATGCAGCATTACTGTATCCGATGGACCTTCACATTGACGATGAAACACAGAAATTGCAACAGGATTTAATTCAAAAGCCACAATGCCGACTTAAGTACAAGAAGACTGACTCTTCTTGTTGTTTGTGGTTTGCTTTGAGCGTTTCCTGGGAGACCAGTATTCGATTCCGATTGACCAATGCAGCTTTACTGTATCCGATGGACCTTAACATTGACGATGAAACACAGAAATTGCGTCGGGATTTAATTCAAACGGCTCAATGCCGACTTACGTACAAGAAGACTGACTCCTCTTATTGTTTGTGGTTTGCTTTGAGCGTTTCCTGGGAGACCAGTATTGGATTCCGATGCACCAATGCAGCTTTTCTGTACCCGATGGATCTTCACATATACGATGAAACACAGAAATTGCGGCCGGATTTAATTCAAACGGCACATTGGCGACTTAGGTACAAGACGACTGTTTCTTCTAATTGTTTGTAGTTTCCTCTGAGCGTTTCCTGGGAGACCAGTATTAGATCATGAAGGACCAATGAAGCTTTACTGTATCCAAATGATCTTCACACTGACGATGAAACACAGAAATTGCGTCGCGATTTAATTCAAATGGCTCAATGCCGACTTAAGTACAAGAATACTGACTCTTCTCATTGTTTGTGGTTTGCTTCGAGCGTTTCCTGGGAGACCAGTATTACATTCCGATGTACCAATGCAGCTTTACTGTATCCGATGGACCTTAACATTGGCGATGAAACGCAGAAATTCCGTCGGGATTTAATTCAAGTGTCACAATTCCGACTTAAGTACAAGACGACTGACTCTTGTCATTGTTTGTGGTTTGCTTTGAGCGTTTCCTGGGAGACCAGTATTAGATTCCGATGCACCAATTCAACTGTATTGTAACCGAGGGACCCTCACATTGATGATGAAACACAGAAATTGCGTCGGGATTTAATTCAAATGGGACAATGACGACTTAAGTACAAGACGACTGACATTTTCTCATTGTTCGTTGTTTGCTTTGGGCGTTTCCTTAGAAACCAGTATTTGATTTCTATGTACCAATTCAGCTTTACTGTATGTGATAGACTTTCACATTGACGATTAAGAGCAGAAATTGCATTGCGATTTAATTCAAATGGCACAATGCCGACTTAAGTACATGAAGACTGACTCCTCTCATTGTTTGTATTTTGCTTTGAGCGTTTCCTGGGAGACCAGTATTAGATTCCAATGCACCAATGCAGCTTTACTGTAAGCGATGGACCTTTACATTGACGATGAAACACAGAAATTGCGTCGCGATTTAATTCAAATGGCTCAATGCCGACTTAAGTACTAGAATATTGACTCTTCTCATTGTTTCTGGTTTGCTTCGAGCGTTTCCTGGGAGACCAGTATTACATTCCGATGCACCAATGCAGCTCGACTGTATCCGATGGACCTTCACATTGACGATGAGACACTGAAATTGCAACGGGATTTAATTCCAATTCCGACTTAAGTTCCAGAAGACTGGTTCTTCTAATTGTTTGTGGTTTGCTTTGAGCATTTCCCGGGAGACCAGTATTACATTCCAATGCACCAATGCAGCTTTACTGTTTTCGATGGACCTTCACATTGACGATGAAACAAAGAAATTGCGTCGGGATTTAATTCAAATGTCACAATTCCGACTGACTTTTCTCATTGTTTGTGTTTTGCTTTGAGGGTTTCCTGGGAGACCAGCATTAGATTTCGATACACCAATGCAACTTTACTGTATCCGATGGACCTTGACATTGACGATGAAACACAGAAATTGCGTCGGGATTTAATTCAAATGGCACAATGCCGACTTAAGTACAAGAAGACTGACTCCTCTCATTGTTTGTGTTTTGCTTTGAGCTTTTCCTGGGAGACCAGTATTAGATTCCGATACACCAATGCCACTTTACTATATCCGATGGACCTTCTCATTGACGAAGAAATACAGAAATAGCGTCTCGTTTTAATTCAAATGGCACAATACCGACTTAACTACAGGAAGGCTGACTCTTCCCATTGTTTGTGGTTTGCTTTGAGCGTTTCCTGGGAGACCAGTATTATACTCCGATGGACCAATGCAGCTTTACTGTATCCGATGGACGTTCAAATTGGCGATGAAACGCAGATATTTCGTCGGGATTTAATTCAAATATCACAATTCCGACTTATGTACAAGACTACTGACCCTACTCATTGTTTGTGGTTTGCTTTGAGCGTTTCCTGGGAGACCAGTATTAGATTCCGATGCACCAATGCAACTTTACTGTGTGCAATGGACTTTCACATTGACGATTAAAAGCAGAAATTGCATTGCGATTTAATTCAAATGGCAAAATGCCAACGTAAGTACATGAAGACTGACTCCTCTCATTGTTTGTATTTTGCATTGAGCGTTTCCTGGGAGACCAGTATTAGATTCCAATGCACCAATGCTGCTTTACAATATGCGATAGACCTTCACATTGACGATGAAACACAGAAATTGCGTCGCGATTTAATTCAAATGGCTCAATGACGACTGAAGTACAAGAATACTGACTCTTCTCACTGTTTGTGGTTTGCTTCGAGAGTTTCCTGGGAGACCAGTATTACATTCCGATGCACCAATGCAGCTTTACTGTATCCGATGGACCTTCACATTGACGATGAAACACAGAAATTGCAACGGGATTTAATTCAAATGCCACAACACCGACTTAAGTACAAGAAGACTGGCTCTTCTAATTGTTTGTGGTTTGCTTTGAGCGTTTCCCGGGAGACCAGTATTAAATTCCGATGCACCAATGCAGCTTTATTGTATCCGATGGACGTTCACATTGACGATGAAACACAGAAATTGCGTCGGGATTTAATTCAAATGGCACAATGCCGACGTAAGTACAAGAAGACTGACTCTTCTCATTGTTTGTGGTTTGCTTTGAGCGTTTCCTGGGAGCCCAGTATTAGATTCCAATGCACCAATGCAGCTTTACTGTTTTCGATGGACCTTCACATTGACGATGAAACACAGAAAATGGGTCGGGATTTAATTCAAATGTCAAAATTCCGACTGACTTCTCTCATTGTTTCTCGTTTGCTTTGAGCGTTTCCTGGGAGACCAGTATTAGATTTCGATACACCAATGCAACTTTAATGTATCCGATGGACCTTCACATTGACGATGAAACACAGAAATTGCGTCGGGATTTAATTCAAATGGCACAATGCCGACTTAAGTACAAGAAGGCTGACTCTTCTCCTTGTTTGTGGTTTGCTTTGAGCGTTTCCTGGGAGACCAGTATTAAATTCCGATGCAACAGTGCAACTTTACTGTATCTGCTGGACCTTCACATTGACGATGAAACACAGACATTGCGTGGGGTTTTAATTCAAATGGCACAATGCCGACTTAAGTACAAGAGGACTGACTCTTCTCATTGTTTGTGGTTTGCTTTGAGCGTTTCCTGGGAGACCAGTATTCAATTCCGATGGACCAATGCAGCTTTACTGTATCCGATGGACCTTCACATTGACGATGAAACACACGAAATTGCGTCGGGATTTAATTCAAACGGCACAATGCCGACTTAAGTACAAGAAGACTGACTCTTCTTACTGTTTGTGGTTTGCTTTGAGCGTTTCCTGGGAGACCAGTATTAGATTCCGATGCACCAATGCAGCTTTACTGTATCCGATGGACCTTCACATTGACGATTAAGAGCAAAAATTGCATTGCGATTTAATTCAAATGGCACAATGCCGATTTAATTACATAAAGACTGACTCCTCTCATTGTTTGTATTCTGCTTTGAGCGTTTCCTGGGAAACCAGTATTAGATTCCGATGGACCAATGAAGCTTTACTGTATCCGACTGACCTTCACATTGACGATGTAACACAGAAAATGCGACGGGAATTAATTCAAGTGGCACAATGCCGACTTAAGTACAAGAAGACTGACTCTTCTCACTGTTTGTGGTTTGCTTTGAGCGTTTCCTGGGTTACCAGTATTAGATTCAGATGCACCAATGCAGCTTTACTGTATCCGAATGACCTTCACATTGACGATGAAACACAGAAATTGCGTCGTGATTTAATACAAAGGGCTCAATGCCGACTTAAGTACAACAATACTGACTCTTCTCATTGTTTGTGGTTTGCTTCGAGCGTTTCCTGGGAGACCAGTATTACATTCCGATGCACCAATGCAGCATTACTGTATCCGATGGACCTTCACATTGACGATGAAACACAGAAATTGCAACGGGATTTAATTCAAAAGCCACAATGCCGACTTAAGTACAAGAAGACTGACTCTTCTTGTTGTTTGTGGTTTGCTTTGAGCGTTTCCTGGGAGACCAGTATTCGATTCCGATTGACCAATGCAGCTTTACTGTATCCGATGGACCTTAACATTGACGATGAAACACAGAAATTGCGTCGGGATTTAATTCAGACGGCTCAATGCCGACTTACGTACAAGAAGACTGACTCCTCTTATTGTTTGTGGTTTGCTTTGAGCGTTTCCTGGGAGACCAGTATTGGATTCCGATGCACCAATGCGGCTTTTCTGTACCCGATGGATCTTCACATTGACGATGAAACACAGAAATTGCGTCGGGATTTAATTCAAACGGCACAATGGCGACTTAAGTACAAGACGACTGTTTCTTCTAATTGTTTGTAGTTTCCTCTGAGCGTTTTCTGGGAGACCAGTATTAGATTCCGAAGGACCAATGAAGCTTTACTGTATCCAAATGATCTTCACATTGACGATGAAACACAGAAATTGCTTCGCGATTTAATTCAAATGGCTCAATGCCGACTTAAGTACAAGAATACTGACTCTTCTCATTGTTTGTGGTTTGCTTCGAGCGTTTCCTGGGAGACCAGTATTACATTCCGATGTACCAATGCAGCTTTACTGTATCCGATGGACCTTAACATTGGCGATGAAACGCAGAAATTCCGTCGGGATTTAATTCAAGTGTCACAATTCCGACTTATGTACAAGACGACTGACTCTTCTCATTGTTTGTGGTTTGCTTTGGGCGTTTCCTGGGAGACCAGTGTTAGATTCCGATGCACCAATTCAACTTTACTGTATCCGATGGACCCTCACATTGAAGTTGAAACACAGAAATTGGGTCGGGATTTAATTCAAATGGCACAATGACGACTAAAGTACAAGACGACTGACTCTTCTCATTGTTTGAGGTTTGCTTTGGGCGTTTCCTTAGAGAGCAGTATTAGATTTCGATGTACCAATTCAGCTTCACTGTATGCGATAGACTTTCACATTGACGATTAAGAGCAGAAATTGCATTGCGATTTAATTCAAATGGCACAATGCCGACTTAAGTACATGAAGACTGACTTCTCTCATTGTTTGTATTTTGCTTTGAGCGTTTCCTGGGAGGCCAGTATTAGATTCCAATGCACCAATGCAGCTTCACTGTATGCGATGAACCTTCACATTGACGATGAAACACAGAAATTGCGTCGCGATTTAATTCAAATGGCTCAATGCCGACTTAAGTACAAGAATACTGACTCTTCTCATTGTTTGTGTTTTGCTTCGAGCGTTTCCTGGGAGACCAGTATTACATTCCGATGCACCAATTCAGCTTTACTGTATCCGATAGACCTTCACATTGACGATGACGCACAGAAATTGCAACGGGATTTAATTCAAATGCCACAAAGCCGACTTAAGTACCAGAAGACTGGCTCTTCTAATTGTTTGTGGTTTGCTTTGAGCGTTTCCTGGGAGACCAGTATTAGATTCCGATGCACCAATTCAACCTTACTGTATCCGATGGACCCTCAAATTGTAGATGAAACACAGAAATTGCGTCGGGATTTAATTCAAATGGCACAATGACGACTTAAGTACAAGAAGACTGACTCTTCTCATTGTTTGTCGTTTGCTTTGGGTGTTTCCTTAGAGACTAGTATTAGATTTCGATGTACCAATTCAGCTTTACTGTATGCGATGGACTTTCACATTGACGATTAAGAGCAAAAATTGCATTGCGATTTAATTCAAATGGCACAATGCCGACTTAAGTACATGAAGACAGACTCCTCTCATTGTTTGTATTTTGGTTTGAGCGTTTCCTGGGAGACCAGTATTAGGTTCCAATGCACCAATGCAGCTTTACTGTATGCGATGGACTTTCACATTGACGATGAAACATAGAAATTGCGTCAGGATTTAATTCAAATGTCACAATTCCGACTGACTTTTCTCATTGTTTGTGGTTTGCTTTGAGTGTTTCCTGGTAGACCAGTATTAGATTTCGATACACCAATGCAACTTTCCTGTATCCGATGGACCTTCACATTGACGATGAAACACAGAAATTGCGTCGGGATTTAATTCAAACGGCACAATGCCGACTTAAGTACAAGAAGACTGACTCTTCTTATTGTTTGTGGTTTGTTTGAGCGTTTCCTGGGAAACCAGTATTACATTTCGATGCACCAATGAAGCTTTTTCTGTATCCGACGGGCCCTCACATTGATGATGAAAAACAGAAATTGCGTCGGGATTTAATTCAAATGGCACAATGCCGACTTAAGTACAAGAACACTGGCTCTTCTAATTGTTTGTGGTTTGCCTTGAGCGTTTCCCGGGAGACCAGTATTAGATTCCGATGCACCAACGCAGCTTTACTGTATCCGATGGACCTTAACATTGACGATGAAACACAGAAATTGCGTCGGGATTTAATTCAGACGGCTCAATGCCGACTTACGTACAAGAAGACTGACTCCTCTTATTGTTTGTGGTTTGCTTTGAGCGTTTCCTGGGAGACCAGTATTGGATTCCGATGTACCAATGCGGCTTTTCTGTACCCGATGGATCTTCACATTGACGATGAAACACAGAAATTGCGTCGGGATTTAATTCAAACGGCACAATGGCGACTTAAGTACAAGACGACTGTTTCTTCTAATTGTTTGTAGTTTCCTCTGAGCGTTTTCTGGGAGACCAGTATTAGATTCCGAAGGACCAATGAAGCTTTACTGTATCCAAATGATCTTCACATTGACGATGAAACACAGAAATTGCGTCGCGATTTAATTCAAATGGCTCAATGCCGACTTAAGTACAAGAATACTGACTCTTCTCATTGTTTGTGGTTTGCTTCGAGCGTTTCCTGGGAGACCAGTATTACATTCCGATGTACCAATGCAGCTTTACTGTATCCGATGGACCTTAACATTGGCGATGAAACGCAGAAATTCCGTCGGGATTTAATTCAAGTGTCACAATTCCGACTTATGTACAAGACGACTGACTCTTCTCATTGTTTGTGGTTTGCTTTGGGCGTTTCCTGGGAGACCAGTATTAGATTCCGATGCACCAATTCAACTTTACTGTATCCGATGGACCCTCACATTGAAGTTGAAACACAGAAATTGGGTCGGGATTTAATTCAAATGGCACAATGACGACTAAAGTACAAGACGACTGACTCTTCTCATTGTTTGAGGTTTGCTTTGGGCGTTTCCTTAGAGAGCAGTATTAGATTTCGATGTACCAATTCAGCTTCACTGTATGCGATAGACTTTCACATTGACGATTAAGAGCAGAAATTGCATTGCGATTTAATTCAAATGGCACAATGCCGACTTAAGTACATGAAGACTGACTTCTCTCATTGTTTGTATTTTGCTTTGAGCGTTTCCTGGGAGGCCAGTATTAGATTCCAATGCACCAATGCAGCTTCACTGTATGCGATGAACCTTCACATTGACGATGAAACACGGAAATTGCGTCGCGATTTAATTCAAATGGCTCAATGCCGACTTAAGTACAAGAATACTGACTCTTCTCATTGTTTGTGTTTTGCTTCGAGCGTTTCCTGGGAGACCAGTATTACATTCCGATGCACCAATTCAGCTTTACTGTATCCGATAGACCTTCACATTGACGATGACGCACAGAAATTGCAACGGGATTTAATTCAAATGCCACAAAGCCGACTTAAGTACCAGAAGACTGGCTCTTCTAATTGTTTGTGGTTTGCTTTGAGCGTTTCCTGGGAGACCAGTATTAGATTCCGATGCACCAATTCAACCTTACTGTATCCGATGGACCCTCAAATTGTAGATGAAACACAGAAATTGCGTCGGGATTTAATTCAAATGGCACAATGACGACTTAAGTACAAGAAGACTGACTCTTCTCATTGTTTGTCGTTTGCTTTGGGTGTTTCCTTAGAGACTAGTATTAGATTTCGATGTACCAATTCAGCTTTACTGTATGCGATGGACTTTCACATTGACGATTAAGAGCAAAAATTGCATTGCGATTTAATTCAAATGGCACAATGCCGACTTAAGTACATGAAGACAGACTCCTCTCATTGTTTGTATTTTGGTTTGAGCGTTTCCTGGGAGACCAGTATTAGGTTCCAATGCACCAATGCAGCTTTACTGTATGCGATGGACTTTCACATTGACGATGAAACATAGAAATTGCGTCAGGATTTAATTCAAATGTCACAATTCCGACTGACTTTTCTCATTGTTTGTGGTTTGCTTTGAGTGTTTCCTGGTAGACCAGTATTAGATTTCGATACACCAATGCAACTTTCCTGTATCCGATGGACCTTCACATTGACGATGAAACACAGAAATTGCGTCGGGATTTAATTCAAACGGCACAATGCCGACTTAAGTACAAGAAGACTGACTCTTCTTATTGTTTGTGGTTTGTTTGAGCGTTTCCTGGGAAACCAGTATTACATTTCGATGCACCAATGAAGCTTTTTCTGTATCCGACGGGCCCTCACATTGATGATGAAAAACAGAAATTGCGTCGGGATTTAATTCAAATGGCACAATGCCGACTTAAGTACAAGAACACTGGCTCTTCTAATTGTTTGTGGTTTGCCTTGAGCGTTTCCCGGGAGACCAGTATTAGATTCCGATGCACCAATGCAGCTTTACTGTATCCGACGGACCTTCACATTAACGATGAAAGACAGAAATTGCATCGGGATTTAATTCAAATGGCACAATGCCGACTTAAGTACAAGAAGACTGACTCTTCTCATTGTTTGTGGTTTGCTTTGAGAGTTTCCTGGGAGACCAGTATTCGATTCCGATGGACCAATGCGGCTTTACTGTATCCGATGGACCCTCACATTGTCGATGAAACACAGAAATTGCGTCGGGATTTAATTCAAATGGCTCTATGCCGACTTAAGTACAAGGAGACTGACTCTTCTCATTGTTTGTGGTTTGCTTTGAGCGTTTCCTGGGAGACCAGTATTACATTCCGATGCACCAATGAAGCTTTACTGTATCCGATGGACCCTCACATTGACGATGAAACACAGAAATTGCGTCTGGATTTAATTCAAATGGCTCAATGCCGACTTAAGTACAAGATCACTGACTCTTCTCATTTTTTGTGGTTTGCTTTGAGCGTTTCCTGGGAGACCAGTATTAGATTCCGATGCACCAATGCAGCTTTACTGTATCCGAATGACCTTCACATTGACGATGAAACACAAGAATTGCGTCGCGATTTAATTCAAATGGCTCAATGCCGACTTAAGTACAAGAATATTGACTCTTCTCATTGTTTGTGGTTTGCTTCCAGCGTTTCCTGGGAGACCAGTATTACATTCCGATGTACCAATGCAGCTTTACAGTTTTCGATGGACCTTCACATTGACGATGAAACACAGAAATTTCGTTGGGATTTAATTCAAATGTCACAATTCCGACTGACTCTTCTCATTGTTTGTGGTTTGCTTTGAGTGTTTCCTGGGAGACCAGTATTACATTCCGATGCACTAATGCAGCTTTACTGTATCCGATGGACCTTCACATTGACGATGAAACACAGAAATTGCGTCGGGATTTAATTCAAACGGCACAATGCCGACTTAAGTACAAGAAGACTGACTCTTCTTATTGTTTGTGGTTTGCTTTGAGCGTTTCCTGGGAAACCAGTATTACATTTCGATGCACCAATGAAGCTTTTTCTGTATCCGACGGGCCCTCACATTGATGATGAAAAACAGAAATTGCGTCGGGATTTAATTCAAATGGCACAATACCGACTTAAGTACAAGAACACTGGCTCTTGTAATTGTTTGTGGTTTGCCTTGAGCGTTTCCCGGGAGACCAGTATTAGATTCCGATGCACCAATGCAGCTTTACTGTATCCGACGGACCTTCACATTAACGATGAAAGACAGAAATTGCATCGGGATTTAATTCAAATGGCACAAAGCCGACTTAAGTACAAGAAGACTGACTCTTCTCATTGTTTGTGGTTTGCTTAGAGCGTTTCATGGGAGACCAGTATTAGATTCCGATAGACAAATGCAGCTTTACTGTATCCGACGGACCTTCACATTAACGATGGAACACAGAAATTGCGTCCGGATTTAATTCAAATGGCACAATGCCGACTTAAGTACAAGAAGACTGACTCTTCTTATTGTTTGTGGTTTGCTTTGACGTTTCCTGGGTGACCACTTTTAGACTCCGATGGACCTATGCTGCTTTACTGTATCTGATGGACCTTCACATTGGCGATGAAACGCAGAAATTGCGTTGGAAATTAATTCAAATGGCTCTATGCCGACTTAAGTACAAGAAGACTGACTCTTCTCATTGTTTGTGGCTTGCTTTGAGCGTTTCCTGGGATACCAGTATTACATTCCGATGCACCAATGAAGCTTTACTGTATCCGATGGACCCTCACATTGACGATGAAACACAGAAATTGCGTCGGGATTTAAATCAAATGGCTCAATGCCGACTTAAGTACAAGAAGACTGGCTCTTCTAATTGTTCGTGGTTTGCTTTGAGCGTTTCCCGGGAGACCAGTATTAAATTCCGATGCAC
This sequence comes from Schistocerca serialis cubense, assembly GCF_023864345.2. Taxonomy (NCBI): domain Eukaryota; kingdom Metazoa; phylum Arthropoda; class Insecta; order Orthoptera; family Acrididae; genus Schistocerca; species Schistocerca serialis. Next base: position 4,209,139 of record NW_026048482.1, read on the forward strand.
CAATGCAGCTTTACTGTTTTCGATGGACCTTCACATTGACGATGAAACACAGAAAATGGGTCGGGATTTAATTCAAATGTCAAAATTCCGACTGACTTCTCTCATTGTTTCTCGTTTGCTTTGAGCGTTTCCTGGGAGACCAGTATTAAATTCCGATGCAACAGTGCAACTTTACTGTATCTGCTGGACCTTCACATTGACGATGAAACACAGACATTGCGTGGGGTTTTAATTCAAATGGCACAATGCCGACTTAAGTACAAGAAGACTGACTCTTCTCATTGTTTGTGGTTTGCTTTGAGCGTTTCCTGGGAGACCAGTATTCAATTCCGATGGACCAATGCAGCCTTACTGTATCCGATGGACCTTCACATTGACGATGAAACACACGAAATTGCGTCGGGATTTAATTCAAACGGCACAATGCCGACTTAAGTACAAGAAGACTGACTCTTCTTACTGTTTGTGGTTTGCTTTGAGCGTTTCCTGGGAGACCAGTATTAGATTCCGATGCACCAATGCAGCTTTACTGTATCCGATGGACCTTCACATTGACGATTAAGAGCAAAAATTGCATTGCGATTTAATTCAAATGGCACAATGCCGATTTAATTACATAAAGACTGACTCCTCTCATTGTTTGTATTCTGCTTTGAGCGTTTCCTGGGAAACCAGTATTAGATTCCGATGGACCAATGAAGCTTTACTGTATCCGACTGACCTTCACATTGACGATGTAACACAGAAAATGCGACGGGAATTAATTCAAGTGGCACAATGCCGACTTAAGTACAAGAAGACTGACTCTTCTCATTGTTTGTGGTTTGCTTTGAGCGTTTCCTGGGTTACCAGTATTAGATTCAGATGCACCAATGCAGCTTTACTGTATCCGAATGACCTTCACATTGACGATGAAACACAGAAATTGCGTCGTGATTTAATACAAAGGGCTCAATGCCGACTTAAGTACAACAATACTGACTCTTCTCATTGTTTGTGGTTTGCTTCGAGCGTTTCCTGGGAGACCAGTATTACATTCCGATGCACCAATGCAGCATTACTGTATCCGATGGACCTTCACATTGACGATGAAACACAGAAATTGCAACGGGATTTAATTCAAAAGCCACAATGCCGACTTAAGTACAAGAAGACTGACTCTTCTTGTTGTTTGTGGTTTGCTTTGAGCGTTTCCTGGGAGACCAGTATTCGATTCCGATTGACCAATGCAGCTTTACTGTATCCGATGGACCTTAACATTGACGATGAAACACAGAAATTGCGTCGGGATTTAATTCAGATGGCTCAATGCCGACTTACGTACAAGAAGACTGACTCCTCTTATTGTTTGTGGTTTGCTTTGAGCGTTTCCTGGGAGACCAGTATTGGATTCCGATGCACCAATGCGGCTTTTCTGTACCCGATGGATCTTCACATTGACGATGAAACACAGAAATTGCGTCGGGATTTAATTCAAACGGCACAATGGCGACTTAAGTACAAGACGACTGTTTCTTCTAATTGTTTGTAGTTTCCTCTGAGCGTTTTCTGGGAGACCAGTATTAGATTCCGAAGGACCAATGAAGCTTTGCTGTATCCAAATGATCTTCACATTGACGATGAAACACAGAAATTGCGTCGCGATTTAATTCAAATGGCTCAATGCCGACTTAAGTACAAGAATACTGACTCTTCTCATTGTTTGAGGTTTGCTTTGGGCGTTTCCTTAGAGAGCAGTATTAGATTTCGATGTACCAATTCAGCTTCACTGTATGCGATAGACTTTCACATTGACGATTAAGAGCAGAAATTGCATTGCGATTTAATTCAAATGGCACAATGCCGACTTAAGTACATGAAGACTGACTTCTCTCATTGTTTGTATTTTGCTTTGAGCGTTTCCTGGGAGGCCAGTATTAGATTCCAATGCACCAATGCAGCTTCACTGTATACGATGAACCTTCACATTGACGATGAAACACAGAAATTGCGTCGCGATTTAATTCAAATGGCTCAATGCCGACTTAAGTACAAGAATACTGACTCTTCTCATTGTTTGTGTTTTGCTTCGAGCGTTTCCTGGGAGACCAGTATTACATTCCGATGCACCAATTCAGCTTTACTGTATCCGATAGACCTTCACATTGACGATGAAGCACAGAAATTGCAACGGGATTTAATTCAAATGCCACAAAGCCGACTTAAGTACCAGAAGACTGGCTCTTCTTATTGTTTGTGGTTTGCTTTGAGCGTTTCCTGGGAGACCAATATTAGATTCCGATGCACCAATTCAACCTTACTGTATCCGATGGACCCTCAAATTGTAGATGAAACACAGAAATTGCGTCGGGATTTAATTCAAATGGCACAATGACGACTTAAGTACAAGAAGACTGACTCTTCTCATTGTTTGTCGTTTGCTTTGGGTGTTTCCTTAGAGACTAGTATTAGATTTCGATGTACCAATTCAGCTTTACTGTATGCGATGGACTTTCACATTGACGATTAAGAGCAGAAATTGCATTGCGATTTAATTCAAATGGCACAATGCCGACTTAAGTACATGAAGACAGACTCCTCTCATTGTTTGTATTTTGGTTTGAGCGTTTCCTGGGAGACCAGTATTAGGTTCCAATGCACCAATGCAGCTTTACTGTATGCGATGGACTTTCACATTGACGATGAAACATAGAAATTGCGTCAGGATTTAATTCAAATGTCACAATTCCGACTGACTTTTCTCATTGTTTGTGGTTTGCTTTGAGTGTTTCCTGGTAGACCAGTATTAGATTTCGATACACCAATGCAACTTTCCTGTATCCGATGGACCTTCACATTGACGATGAAACACAGAAATTGCGTCGGGATTTAATTCAAACGGCACAATGCCGACTTAAGTACAAGAAGACTGACTCTTCTTATTGTTTGTGGTTTGCTTTGAGCGTTTCCTGGGAAACCAGTATTACATTTCGATGCACCAATGAAGCTTTTTCTGTATCCGACGGGCCCTCACATTGATGATGAAAAACAGAAATTGCGTCGGGATTTAATTCAAATGGCACAATGCCGACTTAAGTACAAGAACACTGGCTCTTCTAATTGTTTGTGGTTTGCCTTGAGCGTTTCCCGGGAGACCAGTATTAGATTCCGATGCACCAATGCAGCTTTACTGTATCCGACGGACCTTCACATTAACGATGAAAGACAGAAATTGCATCGGGATTTAATTCAAATGGCACAATGCCGACTTAAGTACAAGAAGACTGACTCTTCTCATTGTTTGTGGTTTGCTTTGAGAGTTTCCTGGGAGACCAGTATTCGATTCCGATGGACCAATGCGGCTTTACTGTATCCGATGGACCCTCACATTGTCGATGAAACACAGAAATTGCGTCGGGATTTAATTCAAATGGCTCTATGCCGACTTAAGTACAAGGAGACTGACTCTTCTCATTGTTTGTGGTTTGCTTTGAGCGTTTCCTGGGAGACCAGTATTACATTCCGATGCACCAATGAAGCTTTACTGTATCCGATGGACCCTCACATTCACGATGAAACACAGAAATTGCGTCTGGATTTAATTCAAATGGCTCAATGCCGACTTAAGTACAAGATCACTGACTCTTCTCATTTTTTGTGGTTTGCTTTGAGCGTTTCCTGGGAGACCAGTATTAGATTCCGATGCACCAATGCAGCTTTACTGTATCCGAATGACCTTCACATTGACGATGAAACACAAGAATTGCGTCGCGATTTAATTCAAATGGCTCAATGCCGACTTAAGTACAAGAATATTGACTCTTCTCATTGTTTGTGGTTTGCTTCCAGCGTTTCCTGGGAGACCAGTATTACATTCCGATGTACCAATGCAGCTTTACAGTTTTCGATGGACCTTCACATTGACGATGAAACACAGAAATTTCGTTGGGATTTAATTCAAATGTCACAATTCCGACTGACTCTTCTCATTGTTTGTGGTTTGCTTTGAGTGTTTCCTGGGAGACCAGTATTACATTCCGATGCACTAATGCAGCTTTACTGTATCCGATGGACCTTCACATTGACGATGAAACTCAGAAATTGCGTCGGGATTTAATTCAAACGGCACAATGCCGACTTAAGTACAAGAAGACTGACTCTTCTTATTGTTTGTGGTTTGCTTTGAGCGTTTCCCGGGACACCAGTATTAGATTCCGATGCACCAATGCAGCTTTACTGTATCCGACGGACCTTCACATTAACGATGAAAGACAGAAATTGCATCGGGATTTAATTCAAATGGCACAATGCCGACTTAAGTACAAGAAGACTGACTCTTCTCATTGTTTGTGGTTTGCTTAGAGCGTTTCATGGGAGACCAGTATTAGATTCCGATAGACAAATGCAGCTTTACTGTATCCGACGGACCTTCACATTAACGATGGAACACAGAAATTGCGTCGGGATTTAATTCAAATGGCACAATGCCGACTTAAGTACAAGAAGACTGACTCTTCTTATTGTTTGTGGTTTGCTTTGACGTTTCCTGGGTGACCACTTTTAGACTCCGATGGACCTATGCTGCTTTACTGTATCTGATGGACCTTCACATTGGCGATGAAACGCAGAAATTGCGTTGGAAATTAATTCAAATGGCTCTATGCCGACTTAAGTACAAGAAGACTGTTTATTCTCATTGTTTGTGGCTTGCTTTGAGCGTTTCCTGGGATACCAGTATTACATTCCGATGCACCAATGAAGCTTTACTGTATCCGATGGGCCCTCACATTGACGATGAAACACAGAAATTGCGTCGGGATTTATATCAAATGGCTCAATGCCGACTAAAGTACAAGAAGACTGACTCTTCTCATTTTTTGTGGTTTGCTTTGAGCGTTTCCTGGAGACCAGTATTAGATTCCGATGCACCAATGCTGCTTTACTGTATCCGGATGACCTTCACATTGACGATGACACACAGAAATTGCGTCGCGATTTAATTCAAATGGCTCAATGCCGACTTAAGTACAAGAATACTGACTCTTCTCATTGTTTGTGGTATACTTCGAGCGCTTCCTGGGAGACCAGTATTACATTCCGATGCACCAATGCAGCTTTACTGTATCCGATGGACCTTCACATTAACGATGAAACACAGAAATTGCAACGGGATTTAATTCAAATGCCACAATGCCGACTTAAGTACAAGAAGACTGGAACTTCACATTGTTTTTGTGATTGCATTGAGCGTTTCCTGGGGGACCAGTATTAGATTCCAATGCACCAATGCAGCTTTACTGTTTTCGATGGACCTTCACATTGACGATGAAACACAGAAATTGCGTCGGGATTTAATTCAAACGCCACAATGCCCATTTAAGTACAAGAAGACTGACTCTTCTCATTGTTTGTCGTTTGCTTCGAGTGTTTCCTGGGAGACCAGTATTAGATTCCTATGCACCATTGCAGCTTTACTGTTTTCGATGAACCATCACATTGACGATGAAACACTGAAATTGCGTCGGTATCTAATTCAAATGGCACAATGCCGACTTAAGTACAAGAAGACTGACTCTTCTCATTGTTTGTGTTTTGCTTTAAGCTTTTCCTGGGAGACAAGTATTAGATTCCGATACACAAATGCATCTTTACTGTATCCGATGGACCTTCACATTGACGATGAAACACAGAAATTGCGTGGGGTTTTAATTCAAATGGCACAATGCCGACTTAAGTACAAGAAGACTGACTCTTCTCATTGTTTGTGGTTTGCTTTGAGCGTTTCCTTGGAGACCAGTAATAGAATCTGATGGACCAATGCAGCTTTACTGTATGCGACGGACCTTCACATTGACGATGAAACACAGAAATTTCGTCGGGATTTTATTCAAATGGTACAATACCGACTTAAGTACAAGAAGACTGACTCTTCTTATTGTTTGTGGTTGGCTTTGAGCGTTTCCTGGGAGACCAGTATTAGATTCCGATGCACCAATGCAGCTTTATTGTATCCGAATGACCTTCACATTGACGATGAAACACAGAAAATGCGTCGCGATTTAATTCAAATGGCTCAATGCCGACTTAGGTACAAGAATATTGACTCTTCTCATTGTTTGTGGTTTGCTTCGAGCGTTTCCTGGGAGACCAGTATTACATTCCGATGCACCAATGCAGCTTTACAGTTTTCGATGGACCTTCACATTGACGATGAAACACAGAAATTGTTTCGGGATTTAATTCAAATATCGCAATGGCGACTTAATTACAAGAAGACTGACTCCTCTAATTGTTTGTAGTTTCCTCCGATCGTTTCCTGGGAGACCAGTGTTAGATTCCGATGGACCAATGAAGCTTTAATGTATCCGAATGACCTTCACATTGACGTTGTAACACAGAAAATGCGACGGGATTTAATTCAAGTGGCACAATGCCGACTTAAGAACAAGAAGACTGACTCTTCTAATTGTTTGTCGTTTGCTTTGGGCGTTTCCTTAGAGACCAGTATTAGATTTCGATGTGCCATTGCAGCTTTACTGTATCTGATGGACCCTCACATTGATGATGAAACACAGATATTTCGTCGGGATTTAATTCAAATGGCTCAATGCCGACTTAAGTACAAGAAGACTGATCCTTCATATTGTTTGTGGTTTGCTTTGAGCGTTTCCTGGGAGACCAGTATTACATTCCGATGCACCAATGAACCTTTATTGTATCCGATGAACCCTCACATTCACGATGAAACACAGAAATTGCGTCGGGATTCAATTCAAATGGCTCAATGCCGACTTAAGTACAAGACGACTGACTCTTCTCATTGTTTGTGGTTTGCTTTGAGCGTTTCCTTGAGACCAGTATTAGATTCCGATGCACCAATGCTGCTTTACTGTATCCGGATGACCTTCACATTGACGATGACACACAGAAATTGCGTCGCGATTTAATTCAAATGGCTCAATGCCGACTTAAGTACAAGAATACTGACTCTTCTCATTGTTTGTGGTATGCTTCGAGCGCTTCCTGGGAGACCAGTATTACATTCCGATGCACCAATGCAGCTTTACTGTATCCGATGGACTTTCACATTGATGATGAAACACAGAAATTGCAACGGGATTTAATTCAAATGCCACAATGCCGACTTAAGTACAAGAAGACTGGAAGTTCACATTGTTTTTGTGAATGCATTGAGCGTTTCCTGGGAGACCAGTATTAGATTCCAATGCACCAATGCAGCTTTACAGTTTTCGATGGACCTTCACATTGACGATGAAACACAGAAATTTCGTCGGGATTTAATTCAAATGTAACAATTCCGACTGACTCTTCTCATTTTTTGAGGTTTGCTTAGAGCGTTTCCTGGGAGACCAGTATTACATTCCGATGCGCTAATGCAGCTTTACTGTATCCGATGGACCTTCACTTTGACGATGAAACACAGAAATTGCAACGGGATTTAATTCAAATGCCACAATGCCGACTTAAGTACAAGAAGACTGACTCCTCTCATTGTTTGTGGTTTGCTTTGAGCGTTTCCTGGAAGACCAGTATTAGATTCCGATGGACAAATGCAGCTTTACTGTATCAGACGGACCTTCACATTGACGATGAAACACAGAAATTGCGTCGGGATTTAATTCAAATGGCACAATGCCGACTTAAGTACAAGAAGACTGACTCTTCTTATTGTTTGTGGTTTGCTTTGAGCGTTTCCTGGGTGACCAGTTTTAGACTCCGATGGACCAATGCTCTTTACTGTATCCGATGGACCTTCACATTGGCGATAAAACGCAGAAATTGCGTCGGGATTTAATTCAAATGTCACAATTCCGACTTATGAACAAGACGACTGACTCTTCTCATTGTTTGTGGTTTGCTTTGAGCGTTTCCTGGGAGACCAGTATTAGATTCCGATGCACTATTGGAACTTTACTGTATCCGATGGACCTTCACATTGAAGATGAAACACAGAAATTGCGTCGGGATTTAATTCAAATGGCACAATGACGACTTAAGTACAAGAAGATTGACTCTTCTCATTGTTTGTGGTTTACTTTGAGCGTTTCCTGGGAGACCAGTATTAGATTCCGATGCACCAATACAGCTTTACTGTATCCGATGGACCTTCACATTGGCGATGAAACGCAGAAATTGCGACGGGAATTAATTCAAATGTCACAATTCCGACCTATGAACAAGACGACTGACTCTTCTCATTGTTTGTGGTTTGCTTTGAGCGTTTCCTTTGAGACCAGTATTACATTCCGATGCACCAATGAAGCTTTATTGTATCCGATGGACCCTCACATTGACGATGAAACACAGAAATTGCGTCGGGATTTAATTCAAATGGCTCAATGCCGACTTAAGTACAAGAATACTGACTCTTCTCATTGTTTGTGGTATGCTTCGAGCACTTCCTGGGAGACCAGTATTACATTCCGATGTACCAATGCAGCTTTACTGTATCCGATGGACCTTCACATTGACGATGAAACACAGAAATTGCAACGGGATTAAATTCAAATGCCACAATGCCGACTTAAGTACAAGAAGACTGGAACTTCACATTGTTTTTGGTTTGCTATGAGCGTTTCCCGGGAGACCAGTATTAGATTCCGATGCACCAATGCAGCGTTACTGTATCCGATGGACCTTCACATTAACGATGAAAGACAGAAATTGCATCGGGATTTAATTCAAATGGCACAATGCAGACAAAGTATAAGTAGACTGACTCTTCTCATTGTTTGTGGTTTGCTTTGAGCGTTTCCTGGGAGACTAGTATTAGGTTCCAGTGCACCAATTCAGCTTTACTGTTTTCGATGGACCTTCACATTGACGATGAAACACAGAACTTGCGTCGGGTTTTAATTCAAACGGCACAATACCGACTTAAGTACAAGAAGACTGACTCTTCTCATTGTTTGTGTTTTGCTTTGAGCTTTTCCTGGGAGACCAGTATTAGATTCCGATACACAAATGCATCTTTACTGTATCCGATGGACCTTCACATTGACGATGAAACACAGAAATTGCGTGGAGTTTTAATTCAAATGGCACAATGCCGACTTATGTACAAGAGGACTGACTCTACTCATTGTTTGTGGTTTGCTTTGAGCCTTTCCTCGGAGACCAGTAATAGATTCTGATGGACCAATGCAGATTTACTGTATGCGACGGACCTTCACATTGACGATGAAACACAGAAATTGCGTCGGGATTTAATTCAAATGGCTCAATGCCGAATTAAGTACATGAAGACTGACTCATCTTATTGTTTGTGGTTGGCTTTGAGCGTTTCCTGGGAGACCAGTATTAGATTTTGATGCACCAATGCAGCATTACTGTCTCCGAATGACCTTCACATTGACGATGAAACACAGAAATTGCGTCGCGATTTAATTCAAATGGCTCAATGCCGACTTAAGTACAAGAATATTGACTCTTCTCATTGTTTGTGGTTTGCTTCGAGCGTTTCCTGGGAGACCAGTATTACATTCCGATGCACCAATTCAGCTTTACTGTATCCGATGGACCTTCACATTGACGATGAAGCACAGAAATTGCAACGGGATTTAATTCAAATGCCACAAAGCCGACTTAAGTACCAGAAGACTGGCTCTTCTAATTGTTTGTGGTTTGCTTTGAGCGTTTCCTGGGAGACCAGTATTAGATTCCGATGCACCAATTCAACCTTACTGTATCCGATGGACCCTCAAATTGTAGATGAAACACAGAAATTGCGTCGGGATTTAATTCAAATGGCACAATGACGACTTAAGTACAAGAAGACTGACTCTTCTCATTGTTTGTCGTTTGCTTTGGGTGTTTCCTTAGAGACTAGTATTAGATTTCGATGTACCAATTCAGCTTTACTGTATGCGATGGACTTTCACATTGACGATTAAGAGCAGAAATTGCATTGCGATTTAATTCAAATGGCACAATGCCGACTTAAGTACATGAAGACAGACTCCTCTCATTGTTTGTATTTTGGTTTGAGCGTTTCCTGGGAGACCAGTATTAGGTTCCAATGCACCAATGCAGCTTTACTGTATGCGATGGACTTTCACATTGACGATGAAACATAGAAATTGCGTCAGGATTTAATTCAAATGTCACAATTCCGACTGACTTTTCTCATTGTTTGTGGTTTGCTTTGAGTGTTTCCTGGTAGACCAGTATTAGATTTCGATACACCAATGCAACTTTCCTGTATCCGATGGACCTTCACATTGACGATGAAACACAGAAATTGCGTCGGGATTTAATTCAAACGGCACAATGCCGACTTAAGTACAAAAAGACTGACTCTTCTTATTGTTTGTGGTTTGCTTTGAGCGTTTCCTGGGAAACCAGTATTACATTTCGATGCACCAATGAAGCTTTTTCTGTATCCGACGGGCCCTCACATTGATGATGAAAAACAGAAATTGCGTCGGGATTTAATTCAAATGCCACAATGCCGACTTAAGTACAAGAACACTGGCTCTTCTAATTGTTTGTGGTTTGCCTTGAGCGTTTCCCGGGAGACCAGTATTAGATTCCGATGCACCAATGCAGCTTTACTGTATCCGACGGGCCTTCACATTAACGATGAAAGACAGAAATTGCATCGGGATTTAATTCAAATGGTACAATGCCGACTTAAGTACAAGAAGACTGACTCTTCTCATTGTTTGTGGTTTGCTTTGAGAGTTTCCTGGGAGACCAGTATTCGATTCCGATGGACCAATGCGGCTTTACTGTATCCGATGGACCCTCACATTGTCGATGAAACACAGAAATTGCGTCGGGATTTAATTCAAATGGCTCTATGCCGACTTAAGTACAAGGAGACTGACTCTTCTCATTGTTTGTGGTTTGCTTTGAGCGTTTCCTGGGAGACCAGTATTACATTCCGATGCACCAATGAAGCTTTACTGTATCCGATGGACCCTCACAATGACGATGAAACACAGAAATTGCAACGGGATTTAATTCACATAGCTCAATGCCGACTTAAGTACAAGATCATTGACTCTTCTCATTTTTTGTGGTTTGCTTTGAGCGTTTCCTGGGAGACCAGTATTAGATTCCGATGCACCAATGCAGCTTTACTGTATCCGAATGACCTTCACATTGACGATGAATGACAGAAATTGCATCGGGATTTAATTCAAATGGCACAATGCAGACAAAGTATAAGTAGACTGACTCTTCTCATTGTTTGTGGTTTGCTTTGAGCGTTTCCTGGGAGACTAGTATTAGATTCCAGTGCACCAATTCAGCTTTACTGTTTTCGATGGACCTTCACATTGACGATGAAACACAGAACTTGCGTCGGGATTTAATTCAAACGGCACAATACCGACTGAAGTACAAGAAGACTGACTCTTCTCATTGTTTGTGTTTTGCTTTGTGCTTTTCCTGGGAGACCAGTATTAGATTCCGATACACAAATGCATCTTTACTGTATCCGATGGACCTTCACATTGACGATGAAACACAGAAATTGCGTGGAGTTTTAATTCAAATGGCACAATGCCGACTTATGTACAAGAGGACTGACTCTACTCATTGTTTGTGGTTTGCTTTGAGCCTTTCCTCGGAGACCAGTAATAGATTCTGATGGACCAATGCAGATTTACTGTATGCGACGGACCTTCACATTGACGATGAAACACAGAAATTGCGTCGGGATTTAATTCAAATGGCACAATGCCGAATTAAGTACATGAAGACTGACTCATCTTATTGTTTGTGGTTGGCTTTGAGCGTTTCCTGGGAGACCAGTATTAGATTTTGATGCACCAATGCAGCATTACTGTATCCGAATGACCTTCACATTGACGATGAAACGCAGAAATTGCGTCGCGATTTAATTTAAATGGCTCAATGCCGACTTAAGTACAAGAATATTGACTCTTCTCATTGTTTGTGGTTTGCTTCGAGCGTTTCCTGGGAGACCAGTATTACATTCCGATGCACCAATTCAGCTTTACTGTATCCGATGGACCTTCACATTGACGATGAAGCACAGAAATTGCAACGGGATTTAATTCAAATGCCACAAAGCCGACTTAAGTACCAGAAGACTGGCTCTTCTAATTGTTTGTGGTTTGCTTTGAGCGTTTCCTGGGAGACCAGTATTAGATTCCGATGCACCAATTCAACCTTACTGTATCCGATGGACCCTCAAATTGTAGATGAAACACAGAAATTGCGTCGGGATTTAATTCAAATGGCACAATGACGACTTAAGTACAAGAAGACTGACTCTTCTCATTGTTTGTCGTTTGCTTTGGGTTTTTCCTTAGAGACTAGTATTAGATTTCGATGTACCAATTCAGCTTTACTGTATGCGATGGACTTTCACATTGACGATTAAGAGCAGAAATTGCATTGCGATTTAATTCAAATGGCACAATGCCGACTTAAGTACATGAAGACAGACTCCTCTCATTGTTTGTATTTTGGTTTGAGCGTTTCCTGGGAGACCAGTATTAGGTTCCAATGCACCAATGCAGCTTTACTGTATGCGATGGACTTTCACATTGACGATGAAACATAGAAATTGCGTCAGGATTTAATTCAAATGTCACAATTCCGACTGACTTTTCTCATTGTTTGTGGTTTGCTTTGAGTGTTTCCTGGTAGACCAGTATTAGATTTCGATTCACCAATGCAACTTTCCTGTATCCGATGGACCTTCACATTGACGATGAAACACAGAAATTGCGTCGGGATTTAATTCAAACGGCACAATGCCGTCTTAAGTACAAGAAGACTGACTCTTCTTATTGTTTGTGGTTTGCTTTGAGCGTTTCCTGGGAAACCAGTATTACATTTCGATGCACCAATGAAGCTTTTTCTGTATCCGACGGGCCCTCACATTGATGATGAAAAACAGAAATTGCGTCGGGATTTAATTCAAATGCCACAATGCCGACTTAAGTACAAGAACACTGGCTCTTCTAATTGTTTGTGGTTTGCCTTGAGCGTTTCCCGGGAGACCAGTATTAGATTCCGATGGACCAATGCGGCTTTACTGTATCCGATGGACCCTCACATTGTCGATGAAACACAGAAATTGCGTCGGGATTTAATTCAAATGGCTCTATGCCGACTTAAGTACAAGGAGACTGACTCTTCTCATTGTTTGTGGTTTGCTTTGAGCGTTTCCTGGGAGACCAGTATTACATTCCGATGCACCAATGAAGCTTTACTGTATCCGATGGACCCTCACAATGACGATGAAACACAGAAATTGCGTCGGGATTTAATTCAAATGGCTCAATGCCGACTTAAGTACAAGATCACTGACTCTTCTCATTTTTTGTGGTTTGCTTTGAGCGTTTCCTGGGAGACCAGTATTAGATTCCGATGCACCAATGCAGCTTTACTGTATCCGAATGACCTTCACATTGACGATGAAACACAAGAATTGCGTCGCGATTTAATTCAAATGGCTCAATGCCGACTTAAGTACAAGAATATTGACTCTTCTCATTGTTTGTGGTTTGCTTCCAGCGTTTCCTGGGAGACCAGTATTACATTCCGATGTACCAATGCAGCTTTACAGTTTTCGATGGACCTTCACATTGACGATGAAACACAGAAATTTCGTTGGGATTTAATTCAAATGTCACAATTTCGACTGACTCTTCTCATTGTTTGTGGTTTGCTTTGAGTGTTTCCTGGGAGACCAGTATTACATTCCGATGCACTAATGCAGCTTTACTGTATCCGATGGACCTTCACATTGACGATGAAACACAGAAATTGCGTCGGGATTTAATTCAAACGGCACAATGCCGACTTAAGTACAAGAAGACTGACAATTCTTATTGTTTGTGGTTTGCTTTGAGCGTTTCCTGGGAAACCAGTATTACATTTCGATGCACCAATGAAGCTTTTTCTGTATCCGACGGGCCCTCACATTGATGATGAAAAACAGAAATTGCGTCGGGATTTAATTCAAATGGCACAATGCCGACTTAAGTACAAGAACACTGGCTCTTGTAATTGTTTGTGGTTTGCCTTGAGCGTTTCCCGGGAGACCAGTATTAGATTCCGATGCACCAATGCAGCTTTACTGTATCCGATGGACCTTCACATTGACGATGAAACACAGAAATTGCGTCGGGATTTAATTCAAACGGCACAATGCCGACTTAAGTACAAGAAGACTGACTCTTCTTATTGTTTGTGGTTTGCTTTGAGCGTTTCCTGGGAAACCAGTATTACATTTCGATGCACCAATGAAGCTTTTTCTGTATCCGACGGGCCCTCACATTGATGATGAAAAACAGAAATTGCGTCGGGATTTAATTCAAATGGCACAATGCCGACTTAAGTAGAAGAAGACTGACTCTTCATATTGTTTGTGGTTTGCTTTGAGCGTTTCCTGGGAGACCAGTATTACATTCCGATGCACCAATGAACCTTTATTGTATCCGATGAACCCTCACATTCACGATGAAACACAGAAATTGCGTCGGGATTCAATTCAAATGGCTCAATGCCGACTTAAGTACAAGACGACTGACTCTTCTCATTGTTTGTGGTTTGCTTTGAGCGTTTCCTTGAGACCAGTATTAGATTCCGATACACCAATGCTGCTTTACTGTATCCGGATGACCTTCACATTGACGATGACACACAGAAATTGCGTCGCGATTTAATTCAAATGGCTCAATGCCGACTTAAGTACAAGAATACTGACTCTTCTCATTGTTTGTGGTATGCTTCGAGCGCTTCCTGGGAGACCAGTATTACATTCCGATGCACCAATGCAGCATTACTGTATCCGATGGACTTTCACATTGACGATGAAACACAGAAATTGCAACGGGATTTAATTCAAATGCCACAATGCCGACTTAAGTACAAGAAGACTGGAAGTTCACATTGTTTTTGTGATTGCATTGAGCGTTTCCTGGGAGACCAGTATTAGATTCCAATGCACCAATGCAGCTTTACAGTTTTCGATGGACCTTCACATTGACGATGAAACACAGAAATTTCGTCGGGATTTAATTCAAATGTAACAATTCCGACTGACTCTTCTCATTTTTTGAGGTTTGCTTTGAGCGTTTCCTGGGAGACCAGTATTACATTCCGATGCGCTAATGCAGCTTTACTGTATCCGATGGACCTTCACTTTGACGATGAAACACAGAAATTGCAACGGGATTTAATTCAAATGCCACAATGCCGACTTAAGTACAAGATGACTGACTCCTCTCATTGTTTGTGGTTTGCTTTGAGCGTTTCCTGGAAGACCAGTATTAGATTCCGATGGACAAATGCAGCTTTACTGTATCAGACGGACCTTCACATTGACGATGAAACACAGAAATTGCGTCGGGATGTAATTCAAATGGCACAATGCCGACTTAAGTACAAGAAGACTGACTCTTCTTATTGTTTGTGGTTTGCTTTGAGCGTTTCCTGGGTGACCAGTTTTAGACTCCGATGGACCAATGCTCTTTACTGTATCCGATGGACCTTCACATTGGCGATAAAACGCAGAAATTGCGTCGGGATTTAATTCAAATGTCACAATTCCGACTTATGAACAAGACGACTGACTCTTCTCATTGTTTGTGGTTTGCTTTGAGCGTTTCCTGGGAGACCAGTATTAGATTCCGATGCTCTATTGGAACTTTACTGTATCCGATGGACCTTCACATTGAAGATGAAACACAGAAATTGCGTCGGGATTTAATTCAAATGGCACAATGACGACTTAAGTACAAGAAGATTGACTCTTCTCATTGTTTGTGGTTTACTTTGAGCGTTTCCTGGGAAACCAGTATTACATTTCGATGCACCAATGAAGCTTTTTCTGTATCCGACGGGCCCTCACATTGATGATGAAAAACAGAAATTGCGTCGGGATTTAATTCAAATGCCACAATGCCGACTTAAGTACAAGAACACTGGCTCTTCTAATTGTTTGTGGTTTGCCTTGAGCGTTTCCCGGGAGACCAGTATTAGATTCCGATGCACCAATGCAGCTTTACTGTATCCGACGGACCTTCACATTAACGATGAAAGACAGAAATTGCATCGGGATTTAATTCAAATGGCACAATGCCGACTTAAGTACAAGAAGACTGACTCTTCTCATGGTTTGTGGTTTGCTTTGAGAGTTTCCTGGGAGACCAGTATTCGATTCCGATGGACCAATGTGGCTTTACTGTATCCGATGGACCCTCACATTGTCGATGAAACACAGAAATTGCGTCGGGATTTAATTCAAATGGCTCTATGCCGACTTAAGTACAAGGAGACTGACTCTTCTCATTGTTTGTGGTTTGCTTTGAGCGTTTCCTGGGAGACCAGTATTACATTCCGATGCACCAATGAAGCTTTACTGTATCCGATGGACCCTCACATTGACGATGAAACACAGAAATTGCGTCGGGATTTAATTCAAATGGCTCAATGCCGACTTAAGTACAAGATCACTGACTCTTCTCATTTTTTGTGGTTTGCTTTGAGCGTTTCCTGGGAGACCAGTATTAGATTCCGATGCACCAATGCAGCTTTACTGTATCCGAATGACCTTCACATTGACGATGAAACACAAGAATTGCGTCGCGATTTAATTCAAATGGCTCAATGCCGACTTAAGTACAAGAATATTGACTCTTCTCATTGTTTGTGGTTTGCTTCCAGCGTTTCCTGGGAGACCAGTATTACATTCCGATGTACCAATGCAGCTTTACAGTTTTCGATGGACCTTCACATTGACGATGAAACACAGAAATTTCGTTGGGATTTAATTCAAATGTCACAATTCCGACTGACTCTTCTCATTGTTTGTGGTTTGCTTTGAGTGTTTCCTGGGAGACCAGTATTACATTCCGATGCACTAATGCAGCTTTACTGTATCCGATGGACCTTCACATTGACGATGAAACACAGAAATTGCGTCGGGATTTAATTCAAACGGCACAATGCCGACTTAAGTACAAGAAGACTGACTCTTCTTATTGTTTGTGGTTTGCTTTGAGCGTTTCCTGGGAAACCAGTATTACATTTCGATGCACCAATGAAGCTTTTTCTGTATCCGACGGGCCCTCACATTGATGATGAAAAACAGAAATTGCGTCGGGATTTAATTCAAATGGCACAATGCCGACTTAAGTACAAGAACACTGGCTCTTGTAATTGTTTGTGGTTTGCCTTGAGCGTTTCCCGGGAGACCAGTATTAGATTCCGATGCACCAATGCAGCTTTACTCTATCCGATGGACCTTCACATTGACGATCAAACACAGAAATTGCGTCGGGATTTAATTCAAACGGCACAATGCCGACTTAAGTACAAGAAGACTGACTCTTCTTATTGTTTGTGGTTTGCTTTGAGCGTTTCCTGGGAAACCAGTATTACATTTCGATGCACCAATGAAGCTTTTTCTGTATCCGACGGGCCCTCACATTGATGATGAAAAACAGAAATTGCGTCGGGATTTAATTCAAATGGCACAATGCCGACTTAAGTACAAGAAGACTGACTCTTCATATTGTTTGTGGTTTGCTTTGAGCGTTTCCTGGGAGACCAGTATTACATTCCGATGCACCAATGAACCTTTATTAGATCCGATGAACCCTCACATTCACGATGAAACACAGAAATTGCGTCGGGATTCAATTCAAATGGCTCAATGCCGACTTAAGTACAAGACGACTGACTCTTCTCATTGTTTGTGGTTTGCTTTGAGCGTTTCCTTGAGACCAGTATTAGATTCCGATGCACCAATGCTGCTTTACTGTATCCGGATGACCTTCACATTGACGATGACACACAGAAATTGCGCCGCGATTTAATTCAAATGGCTCAATGCCGACTTAAGTACAAGAATACTGACTCTTCTCATTGTTTGTGGTATGCTTCGAGCGCTTCCTGGGAGACCAGTATTACATTCCGATGCACCAATGCAGCTTTACTGTATCCGATGGACTTTCACATTGACGATGAAACACAGAAATTGCAACGGGATTTAATTCAAATGCCACGATGCCGACTTAAGTACAAGAAGACTGGAAGTTCACATTGTTTTTGTGATTGCATTGAGCGTTTCCTGGGAAACCAGTATTAGATTCCGATGCACCAATACAGCTTTACTGTATCCGATGGACCTTCACATTGGCGATGAAACGCAGAAATTGCGACGGGAATTAATTCAAATGTCACAATTCCGACCTATGAACAAGACGACTGACTCTTCTCATTGTTTGTGGTTTGCTTTGAGCGTTTCCTGGGAGACCAGTATTACATTCCGATGCACCAATGAAGCTTTATTGTATCCGATGGACCCTCACATTGACGATGAAACACAGAAATTGCGTCGGGATTTAATTCAAATGGCTCAATGCCGACTTAAGTACAAGAATACTGACTCTTCTCATTGTTTGTGGTTTGCTTCGAGCGTTTCCTGGAAGACCAGTATTAGATTCCGATGGACAAATGCAGCTTTACTGTATCAGACGGACCTTCACATTGACGATGAAACACAGAAATTGCGTCGGGATTTAATTCAAATGGCACAATGCCGACTTAAGTACAAGAAGACTGACTCTTCTTATTGTTTGTGGTTTGCTTTGAGCGTTTCCTGGGAAACCAGTATTACATTTCGATGCACCAATGAAGCTTTTTCTGTATCCGACGGGCCCTCACATTGATGATGAAAAACAGAAATTGCGTCGGGATTTAATTCAAATGCCACAATGCCGACTTAAGTACAAGAACACTGGCTCTTCTAATTGTTTGTGGTTTGCCTTGAGCGTTTCCCGGGAGACCAGTATTAGATTCCGATGCACCAATGCAGCTTTACTGTATCCGACGGACCTTCACATTAACGATGAAAGACAGAAATTGCATCGGGATTTAATTCAAATGGCACAATGCCGACTTAAGTACAAGAAGACTGACTCTTCTCATTGTTTGTGGTTTGCTTTGAGAGTTTCCTGGGAGACCAGTATTCGATTCCGATGGACCAATGCGGCTTTACTGTATCCGATGGACCCTCACATTGTCGATGAAACACAGAAATTGCGTCGGGATTTAATTCAAATGGCTCTATGCCGACTTAAGTACAAGGAGACTGACTCTTCTCATTGTTTGTGGTTTGCTTTGAGCGTTTCCTGGGAGACCAGTATTACATTCCGATGCACCAATGAAGCTTTACTGTATCCGATGGACCCTCACATTGACGATGAAACACAGAAATTGCGTCGGGATTTAATTCAAATGGCACAATGCCGACTTAAGTACAAGATCACTGACTCTTCTCATTTTTTGTGGTTTGCTTTGAGCGTTTCCTGGGAGACCAGTATTAGATTCCGATGGACCAATGCAGCTTTACTGTATCCGAATGACCTTCACATTGACGATGAAACACAAGAATTGCATCGCGATTTAATGCAAATGGCTCAATGCCGACTTAAGTACAAGAATATTGACTCTTCTCATTGTTTGTGGTTTGCTTCCAGCGTTTCCTGGGAGACCAGTATTACATTCCGATGTACCAATGCAGCTTCACAGTTTTCAATGGACCTTCACATTGACGATGAAACACAGAAATTTCGTTGGGATTTAATTCAAATGTCACAATTCCGACCTATGAACAAGACGACTGACTCTTCTCATTGTTTGTGGTTTGCTTTGAGCGTTTCCTGGGAGACCAGTATTACATTCCGATGCACCAATGAAGCTTTATTGTATCCGATGGACCCTCACATTGACGATGAAACACAGAAATTGCGTCGGGATTTAATTCAAATGGCTCAATGCCGACTTAAGTACAAGAATACTGACTCTTCTCATTGTTTGTGGTATGCTTCGAGCACTTCCTGGGAGACCAGTATTACATTCCGATGTACCAATGCAGCTTTACTGTATCCGATGGACCTTCACATTGACGATGAAACACAGAAATTGCAACGGGATTAAATTCAAATGCCACAATGCCGACTTAAGTACAAGAAGACTGGAACTTCACATTGTTTTTGGTTTGCTATGAGCGTTTCCCGGGAGACCAGTATTAGATTCCGATGCACCAATGCAGCGTTACTGTATCCGATGGACCTTCACATTAACGATGAAAGACAGAAATTGCATCGGGATTTAATTCAAATGGCACAATGCCGACTTAAGTACATGAAGACAGACTCCTCTCATTGTTTGTCGTTTGCTTTGGGAGTTTCCTTAGAGACTAGTATTAGATTTCGATGTACCAATTCAGCTTTACTGTATGCGATGGACTTTCACATTGACGATTAAGAGCAGAAATTGCATTGCGATTTAATTCAAATGACACAATGCCGACTTAAGTACATGAAGACAGACTCCTCTCATTGTTTGTATTTTTGTTTGAGCGTTTCCTGGGAGACCAGTATTAGGTTCCAATGCACCAATGCAGCTTTACTGTATGCGATGGACTTTCACATTGACGATGAAACATAGAAATTGCGTCAGGATTTAATTCAAATGTCACAATTCCGACTGACTTTTCTCATTGTTTGTGGTTTGCTTTGAGTGTTTCCTGGTAGACCAGTATTAGATTTCGATACACCAATGCAACTTTCCTGTATCCGATGGACCTTCACATTGACGATGAAACACAGAAATTGCGTCGGGATTTAATTCAAACGGCACAATGCCGACTTAAGTACAAGAAGACTGACTCTTCTTATTGTTTGTGGTTTGCTTTGAGCGTTTCCTGGGAAACCAGTATTACATTTCGATGCACCAATGAAGCTTTTTCTGTATCCGACGGGCCCTCACATTGATGATGAAAAACAGAAATTGCGTCGGGATTTAATTCAAATGCCACAATGCCGACTTAAGTACAAGAACACTGGCTCTTCTAATTGTTTGTGGTTTGCCTTGAGCGTTTCCCGGGAGACCAGTATTAGATTCCGATGCACCAATGCAGCTTTACTGTATCCGACGGACCTTCACATTAACGATGAAAGACAGAAATTGCATCGGGATTTAATTCAAATGGCACAATGCCGACTTAAGTACAAGAAGACTGACTCTTCTCATTGTTTGTGGTTTGCTTTGAGAGTTTCCTGGGAGACCAGTATTCGATTCCGATGGACCAATGCAGCTTAACTGTATCCGATGGACCCTCACATTGTCGATGAAACACAGAAATTGCGTCGGGATTTAATTCAAATGGCTCTATGCCGACTTAAGTACAAGGAGACTGACTCTTCTCATTGTTTGTGGTTTGCTTTGAGCGTTTCCTGGGAGACCAGTATTACATTCCGAAACACCAATGAAGCTTTACTGTATCCGATGGACCCTCACATTGACGATGAAACACAGAAATTGCGTCGGGATTTAATTCAAATGGCTCAATGCCGACTTAAGTACAAGATCACTGACTCTTCTCATTTTTTGTGGTTTGCTTTGAGCGTTTCCTGGGAGACCAGTATTAGATTCCGATGCACCAATGCAGCTTTACTGTATCCGAATGACCTTCACATTGACGATGAAACACAAGAATTGCGTCGCGATTTAATTCAAATGGCTCAATGCCGACTTAAGTACAAGAATATTGACTCTTCTCATTTTTTGTGGTTTGCTTCCAGCGTTTCCTGGGAGACCAGTATTACATTCCGACGTACCAATGCAGCTTTACAGTCTTCGATGGACCTTCACATTGACGATGAAACACAGAAATTTCGTTGGGATTTAATTCAAATGTCACAATTCCGACTGACTCTTCTCATTGTTTGTGGTTTCCTTTGAGTGTTTCCTGGGAGACCAGTATTACATTCCGATGCACTAATGCAGCTTTACTGTATCCGATGGACCTTCACATTGACGATGAAACACAGAAATTGCGTCGGGATTTAATTCAAACGGCACAATGCCGACTTAAGTACAAGAAGACTGACTCTTCTTATTGTTTGTGGTTTGCTTTGAGCGTTTCCTGGGAAACCAGTATTACATTTCGATGCACCAATGAAGCTTTTTCTGTATCCGACGGGCCCTCACATTGATGATGAAAAACAGAAATTGCGTTGGGATTTAATTCAAATGGCACAATGCCGACTTAAGTACAAGAACACTGGCTCTTGTAATTGTTTGTGGTTTGCCTTGAGCGTTTCCCGGGAGACCAGTATTAGATTCCGATGCACCAATGCAGCTTTACTGTATCCGACGGACCTTCACATTAACGATGAAAGACAGAAATTGCATCGGGATTTAATTCAAATGGCACAATGCCGACTTAAGTACAAGAAGACTGACTCTTCTCATTGTTTGTGGTTTGCTTAGAGCGTTTCATGGGAGACCAGTATTAGATTCCGATAGACAAATGCAGCTTTACTGTATCCGACGGACCTTCACATTAACGATGGAACACAGAAATTGCGTCGGGATTTAATTCAAATGGCACAATGCCGACTTAAGTACAAGAAGACTGACTCTTCTTATTGTTTGTGGTTTGCTTTGACGTTTCCTGGGTGACCACTTTTAGACTCCGAAGGACCTATGCTGCTTTACTGTATCTGATGGACCTTCACATTGGCGATGAAACGCAGAAATTGCGTTGGGAATTAATTCAAATGGCTCTATGCCGACTTAAGTACAAGAAGACTGACTCTTCTCACTGTTTGTGGCTTGCTTTGAGCGTTTCCTGGAGACCAGTATTAGATTCCGATGCACCAATGCTGCTTTACTGTATCCGGATGACCTTCACGTTGACGATGACACACAGAAATTGCGTCGCGATTTAATTCAAATGGCTCAATGCCGACTTAAGTACAAGAATACTGACTCTTCTCATTGTTTGTGGTATACTTCGAGCGCTTCCTGGGAGACCAGTATTACATTCCGATGCACCAATGCAGCTTTACTGTATCCGATGGACCTTCACATTAACGATGAAACACAGAAATTGCAACGGGATTTAATTCAAATGCCACAATGCCGACTTAAGTACAAGAAGACTGGAACTTCACATTGTTTTTGTGATTGCATTGAGCGTTTCCTGAGAGACCAGTATTAGATTCCAATGCACCAATGCAGCTTTACTGTTTTCGATGGACCTTCACATTGACGATGAAACACAGAAATTGCGTCGGGATTTAATTCAAACGCCACAATGCCCACTTAAGTACAAGAAGACTGACTCTTCTCATTGTTTGTCGTTTGCTTCGAGTGTTTCCTGGGAGACCAGTATTAGATTCCTATGCACCATTGCAGCTTTACTGTTTTCGATGAACCATCACATTGACGATGAAACACTGAAATTGCGTCGGTATCTAATTCAAATGGCACAATGCCGACTTAAGTACAAGAAGACTGACTCTTCTCATTGTTTGTGTTTTGCTTTAAGCTTTTCCTGGGAGACAAGTATTAGATTCCGATACACAAATGCATCTTTCCTGTATCCGATGGACCTTCACATTGACGATGAAACACAGAAATTGCGTGGGGTTTTAATTCAAATGGCACAATGCCGACTTAAGTACAAGAAGACTGACTCTTCTCATTGTTTGTGGTTTGCTTTGAGCGTTTCCTTGGAGACCAGTAATAGAATCTGATGGACCAATGCAGCTTTACTGTATGCGACGGACCTTCACATTGACGATGAAACACAGAAATTTCGTCTGGATTTTATTCAAATGGTACAATACCGACTTAAGTACAAGAAGACTGACTCTTCTTATTGTTTGTGGTTGGCTTTGAGCGTTTCCTGGGAGACCAGTATTAGATTCCGATGCACCAATGCAGCTTTACTGTATCCGAATGACCTTCACATTGACGATGAAACACAGAAAATGCGTCGCGATATAATTCAAATGGCTCAATGCCGACTTAAGTACAAGAATATTGACTCTTCTCATTGTTTGTGGTTTGCTTCGAGCGTTTCCTGGGAGACCAGTATTACATTCCGATGCACCAATGTAGCTTTACAGTTTTCGATGGACCTTCACATTGACGATGAAACACAGAAATTGTTTCGGGATTTAATTCAAATATCACAATGGCGACTTAATTACAAGAAGACTGACTCTTCTAATTGTTTGTAGTTTCCTCCGATCGTTTCCTGGGAGACCAGTGTTAGATTCCGATGGACCAATGAAGCTTTAATGTATCCGATTGACCTTCACATTGACGTTGTAACCCAGAAAATGCGACGGGATTTAATTCAAGTGGCACTATGCCGACTTAAGAACAAGAAGACTGACTCTTCTAATTGTTTGTCGTTTGCTTTGGGCGTTTCCTTAGAGACCAGTATTAGATTTCGATGTGCCATTGCAGCTTTACTGTATCTGATGGACCCTCACATTGATGATGAAACACAGATATTTCGTCGGGATTTAATTCAAATGGCTAAATGCCGACTTAAGTACAAGAAGACTGACTCTTCATATTGTTTGTGGTTTGCTTTGAGCGTTTCCTGGGAGACCAGTATTACATTCCGATGCACCAATGAACCTTTATTGTATCCGATGAACCCTCACATTCACGATGAAACACAGAAATTGCGTCGGGATTCAATTCAAATGGCTCAATGCCGACTTAAGTACAAGACGACTGACTCTTCTCATTGTTTGTGGTTTGCTTTGAGCGTTTCCTTGAGACCAGTATTAGATTCCGATGCACCAATGCTGCTTTACTGTATCCGGATGACCTTCACATTGACGATGACACACAGAAATTGCGTCGCGATTTAATTCAAATGGCTCGATGCCGACTTAAGTACAAGAATACTGACTCTTCTCATTGTTTGTGGTATGCTTCGAGCGCTTCCTGGGAGACCAGTATTACATTCCGATGCACCAATGCAGCTTTACTGTATCCGATGGACTTTCACATTGACGATGAAACACAGAAATTGCAACGGGATTTAATTCAAATGCCACAATGCCGACTTAAGTACAAGAAGACTGGAAGTTCACATTGTTTTTGTGATTGCATTGAGCGTTTCCTGGGAGACCAGTATTAGATTCCAATGCACCAATGCAGCTTTACAGTTTTCGATGGACCTTCACATTGACGATGAAACACAGAAATTTCGTCGGGATTTAATTCAAATGTAACAATCCCGACTGACTCTTCTCATTTTTTGAGGTTTGCTTTGAGCGTTTCCTGGGAGACCAGTATTACATTCTGATGCGCTAATGCAGCTTTACTGTATCCGATGGACCTTCACTTTGACGATGAAACACAGAAATTGCAACGGGATTTAATTCAAATGCCACAATGCCGACTTAAGTACAAGAAGACTGACTCCTCTCATTGTTTGTGGTTTGCTTTGAGCGTTTCCTGGAAGACCAGTATTAAATTCCGATGGACAAATGCAGCTTTACTGTATCAGACGGACCTTCACATTGACGATGAAACACAGAAATTGCGTCGGGATTTAATTCAAATGGCACGATGCCGACTTAAGTACAAGAAGACTGACTCTTCTTATTGTTTGTGGTTTGCTTTGAGCGTTTCCTGGGTGACCAGTTTTAGACTCCGATGGACCAATGCTCTTTACTGTATCCGATGGACCTTCACATTGGCGATAAAACGCAGAAATTGCGTCGGGATTTAATTCAAATGTCACAATTCCGACTTAAGAACAAGACGACTGACTCTTCTCATTGTTTGTGGTTTGCTTTGAGCGTTTCCTGGGAGACCAGTATTAGATTCCGATGCACTATTGGAACTTTACTGTATCCGATGGACCTTCACATTGAAGATGAAACACAGAAATTGCGTCGGGATTTAATTCAAATGGCACAATGACGACTTAAGTACAAGAAGATTGACTCTACTCATTGTTTGTGGTTTACTTTGAGCGTTTCCTGGGAGACCAGTATTAGATTCCGATGCACCAATACAGCTTTACTGTATCCGATGGACCTTCACATTGGCGATGAAACGCAGAAATTGCGACGGGAATTAATTCAAATGTCACAATTCCGAGCTATGAACAAGACGACTGACTCTTCTCATTGTTTGTGGTTTGCTTTGAGCGTTTCCTGGGAGACCAGTATTACATTCCGATGCACCAATGAAGCTTTATTGTATCCGATGGACCCTCACATTGACGATGAAACACAGAAATTGCGTCGGGATTTAATTCAAATGGCTCAATGCCGACTTAAGTACGAGAATACTGACTCTTCTCATTGTTTGTGGCATGCTTCGAGCACTTCCTGGGAGACCAGTATTACATTCCGATGTACCAATGCAGCTTTACTGTATCCGATGGACCTTCACATTGACGATGAAACACAGAAATTGCAACGGGATTAAATTCAAATGCCACAATGCCGACTTAAGTACAAGAAGACTGGAACTTCACATTGTTTTTGGTTTGCTATGAGCGTTTCCCGGGAGACCAGTATTAGATTCCGATGCACCAATGCAGCGTTACTGTATCCGATGGACCTTCACATTAACGATGAAAGACAGAAATTGCATCGGGATTTAATTCAAATGGCACAATGCAGACAAAGTATAAGTAGACTGACTCTTCTCATTGTTTGTGGTTTGCTTTGAGCGTTTCCTGGGAGACTAGTATTAGATTCCAGTGCACCAATTCAGCTTTACTGTTTTCGATGGACCTTCACATTGACGATGAAACACAGAACTTGCGTCGGGATTTAATTCAAACGGCACAATACCGACTTAAGTACAAGAAGACTGACTCTTCTCATTGTTTGTGTTTTGCTTTGAGCTTTTCCTGGGAGACCAGTATTAGATTCCGATACACAAATGCATCTTTACTGTATCCGATGGACCTTCACATTGACGATGAAACACAGAAATTGCGTGGAGTTTTAATTCAAATGGCACAATGCCGACTTATGTACAAGAGGACTGACTCTACTCATTGTTTGTGGTTTGCTTTGAGCCTTTCCTCGGGGACCAGTAATAGATTCTGATGGACCAATGCAGATTTACTGTATGCGACGGACCTTCACATTGACGATGAAACACAGAAATTGCGTCGGGATTTAATTCAAATGGCACAATGCCGAATTAAGTACATGAAGACTGACTCATCTTATTGTTTGTGGTTGGCTTTGAGCGTTTCCTGGGAGACCAGTATTAGATTTTGATGCACCAATGCAGCATTACTGTATCCGAATGACCTTCACATTGACGATGAAACACAGAAATTGCGTCGCGATTTAATTCAAATTGCTCAATGCCGACTTAAGTACAAGAATATTGACTCCTCTCATTGTTTGTGGTTTGCTTCGAGCGTTTCCTGGGAGACCAGTATTACATTCCGATGCACCAATGCAGCTTTACTGTATCCGATGGACCTTCACATTGACGATGAAACACAGAAATTGCAACGAGATTTAACTCAACTGCCACAATTCCGACTTAAGTACAAGAAGACTGGGTCTTCTAATTGTTTGTGGTTTGCCTTGAGCGTTTCCCGAGAGACCAGTATTAGATTCCGATGCACCAATGCAGCTTTACTGTATCCGATGGACCTTCACATTAACGATGAAACACAGAAATTGCATCGGGATTTAATTCAAATGGCACAATGCAGACAAAGTACAAGTAGACTGAGTCTTCGCATTGTTTGTGGTTTGCTTTGAGCGTTTTCTGGGCGACCAGTATTAGATTCCAATGCACCAATGCAGCTCTACTGTTTTCGATGGACCTTCACATTGACGATGAAACACAGAAATTTCGTCGGGATTTGATTCAGATGGCACAATGCCGTCTTAAGTACTAGAAGACTGGCACTTCTCATTGTTTGTGGTTTGCCTTGAGCGTTTCCCGGGATACCAGCATTAGATTCCGATGCACCAATGCAGCTTTACTGTACCCGATGGACCTTCACGTTAGCGATGAAAGACAGATATTGCATCGGGATTTAATTCAAATGGCACAATGCATACAAATTACAAGTAGACTGACTCTTCTCATTGTTTGTGGTTTGCTTTGAGCTCTTCCTGGGAGACCAGTATTAGATTCCGATACACCAATGCAGCTTTACTGTATCCGATGGACCTTCACATTGACGATGAAACACAGAAATTGCGTTTGGTTTTAATTCAAATGGCACAATGCCGACACAAGTACAAGAAGCCTGACTCATCTTATTGTTTGTGGTTTGCTTTGGGCGTTTCCTGGGTGACCAGATTCAGACTCCGATGGTCCAATGCTGCTTTACTGTATCCGATGGGCCTTCACATTGGCGATGAAACGCAGAAATTGCGTCGGGATTTAATTCAAATGTCACAATTCCGACTTATGAACAAGACGACTGACTCTTCTCAATGTTTGTGGTTTGCTTTGAGCGCTAACTGGGAGACCAGTATTAGATTACGATGCACTAATGCAACTTTACTGTATCCGATGGACCTTCACATTGAAGATGAAACACAGAAATTGCGTCGGGATTTAATTCAAATGGCACAATGGCGACTTAAGTACAAGAAGACTGACTCTTCTAATTGTTTGTAGTTTCCTCTGAGCGTTTCCTGGGCGACCAGTATTAGATTCCGATTGACCAATGAAGCTTTAATGTATCCGATTGACCTTCACATTGACGTTGTAACACAGAAAATGCGAAGGGATTTAATTCAACTGGCACAATTCCGACATAAATACAAGAAGACTGACTCTTCTCATTGTTTGTCGTTTGCTTTGGGCGTTTCCTTAGAGACCTGTATTAGATTTCGATGTACCATTGCAGCTTTACTGTATCCGATGGCCCTCACATTGACGATGAAACACAGATATTGCGTCGGGATTTAATTCAAATGGCTCAATGCCGACTTAAGTACAAGAAGACTGACTCTTCACATTGTTTGTGGTTTGCCTTGAGCGTTTCCTGGGAGACCAGTATTACATTCCGATGCTCCAATGAAGCTTTACTGTATCCGATGGACCCTCACGTTGATGATGAAACACAGAAATTACGTCGGGATTTAATTCAAATGGCTCAATGCCGACTTAAGTACAAGAAGACTGACTCTTGTCATTGTTTGTGGTTTGCTTTGAGCGTTTCCTGGGAGACCAGTATTAGATTCCGATGCACCAATGCAGCATTACTGTAACCGATGGTCTTTCACATTGACGATGGAACACGGAAATTGCATGAGGATTTAATTCAAATGGCACAATGGCTATTTAAGTACAAGAAGACTGACTCTTCTCCTTGTTTGTGGTTTGCTTTGAGCGTTTCCTGGGAGACCAGTATTAGATTCCGATTCACCAATGCAGCTTTACTGTATCCGATGGACCTTCACATTGACGATGAAACACAGAAATTGCGTCGGGATATATTTCAAAGGGCACAATGCCGACTAATGTACAAGAAGACTGACTCTTCTCCTTCTTTGTGGTTTGCTTTGAGCGTTTCATGGGAGACCAGTATTAGATTCCGATGCACCAATGCAGTTTTACTGTATCCGACTACCTTCATTTTGATGATGAAACACAGAAATGGCGTCGGGATTCAATTCAAATGTCTCAATGCCGACTTAAGTACAAGAAGACTGACTCTTCTCATTGATTGTGGTTTGCTGTGGGCGTTTCCTGGGAGACCAGTATTGGGTTTCGATTCACCAATGCAGCTTTACTGTAACCGATGGACTTTCACATTGACGATGAAACGCAGAAATTGCATTGGGATTTAATTTAAATGGCACAATCTGACTTACGTACAAGATGACAGACTCTTCTCATTGTTTGTGGTTTCCTTTGAGCGTTTCCTGGCAGACCAGTATTAGATTACAATGCACCAATGCACCTTTACTGTATCCGATGGACCTTCACATTGATGATGAAACACAGAAATTGCGTCGGGATTTGATTCAAATGGCACAATGCCGACTTAAGTACGGGAAGACTGACTCTTCTCATTGTTTGTGGTTTGCTTTGATCGTCTCCTGGGAGACCAGTATTAGATTCCGATGCGCCAATGCAGCTTTACTGTATCCAAAGGACCTTCACATTGCCGATGAAACACAGAAATTGCGTCGGGATTATATTCAAATGCCTCACTGCCGACTTAAGTACAAGAAAACTGACTCTTCTCATTGATTTTGGTTTGCTGTGAGCGTTTCCTGGGAGACCAGTATTAGATTCCGATGCACCGTTGCAGCTTTACTGTATCCAATGGACCTTCAATTTGACGATGAAACACAGAAATTGCGTCGGGATTTAATTCAAATGGCACAATGCCGACTTAAGAACAAGAAAATTGACTCTTCTCATTGTTTGTGGTTTTCATTGATCGTTTCCTGGGAGACCAGTATTAGATTCCGTTACACGAATGCACCTTTACTGTATCCGATCGATCTTCACATTGACGATGAAACACTGAAATTGCGCCAGACTTTAATTCAAATGGCACCAAACCAACTTAAGTACAAGAAGAATGACACTTCTCATTGTTTGTGGTTTGCTTTGAGCGTTTCCTGTGACATCCGTATAAGACTCCGATGCACCAATGCAGCTTTACTGTTCCGATTGACCTTCACATTATCGATTAAACACAGAAATTGCGTCGTTATTTAATTCAATGGCACATTGCAGACGAGGTACAAGAGGACTGACTCTTTTCATTGTTTGTGGTTTGCTTTGAGAAATTCCTGGGAGACTAGTATTGGGTTCCGATGCACCAATGCAGCTTTACTGAATCCGATGGACCTTCACATTTACGATGAAACACAGACATTGCGTCGGGATTTAATTCAAATGGCACAATGCCGACTTAAGTACAAGAAGACTGACTCTTCTCATTGTTTGTGGTTTGCTTTGAGCTTCTCCTTGGAGACCAGTAATAGATTCCGATGCACCAATGCAGCTTTACTGCATCCGATGGGCCTTCACATCGACGATGTAACACAGAAATTGCATCGGGATTTCATTCAAATGGCACAATGCCGAGTTAAGTACAAGAAGACGGACTCTTCAAATTGTTTGTGGTTTCCTTTGAGCGTTTCCTGGCAGACCAAAATTAGATTACAATGCACCAATGCAGCTTTACTGTATCCGATGGACCTTCACACTGACGATGAAACACAGAAATTGCGTCGGGATATATTTCAAAGGGCACAATGCCGACTAAAGTATAAGAAGACTGACTCTTCTCATTGTTTGTGGTTTGGTTTGAACGTTTCTTGAGAGACCAGTAATTGATTCTGTGGCACCAATGCAGCTTTACTGTATCCGATGGTCCTCCACATTGACGAGGAAACACAGTAATTGCACCGGGATTTAACTCTAATGGCTCAATGCCGACTTAAGTAGCAGATGACTGACTCTTCTCCTTGTATGTGGTTTGCTTTGAGCGTTTCCTGGGAGACCAGTATTAGATTCCGAAGCACCAATGCAGCTTTACTATATCCGATGGACCTTCACATTGACGATGATACCCAGAAATTGCGTCGGGATTCAATTAAAATGGCTCACTGCCGACTTAGGTACAGGAAGACTGACTCTTCTCATTGTTTGTGGAATGCATCGAACGTTTCCTGTCAGACCAGTATTAGATTCCGATGCACCAATGAAGCTTTACTATATCCGATGGATCTTCTCATTGACGATGAAACCCAGAAATTGCTTCGGGACTTAATTTAAATGGCACAATGCCGACTTAAGTACAAAAAGACTTTCTCTTATAATTGTTTGTGCTTTCTTTCGAGCGTTTCCTCGGAGACCAGTTTTAGATTCCGATGCACCATTGCAGCTTTACTGTATCCGATGGACCTTCAATTTTACGATGAAACACAGAAATTGCGTCGGGATTTAAATCAAATGGCACAATACCGACTTAAGTACAAGAAGACTGACTCTTCTCATTGTTTGTGTTTTGCTATGAGCTTTTCCTGGGAGACCAGTATTAGATTCCGATACACAAATGCATCTTTACTGTATCCGATGGACCTTCACATTGACGATGAAACACAGAAATTGCGTGGAGTTTTAATTCAAATGGCACAATGCCGACTTATGTACAAGAGGACTGACTCTACTCATTGTTTGTGGTTTGCTTTGAGCCTTTTCTCGGGGACCAGTAATAGATTCTGATGGACCAATGCAGATTTACTGTATGCGATGGACCTTCACATTGACGATGAAACACAGTAATTGCGTCGGGATTTAATTCAAATGGCACAATGCCGAATTAAGTACATGAAGACTGACTCATCTTATTGTTTGTGGTTGGCTTTGAGCGTTTCCTGGGAGACCAGTATTAGATTTTGATGCACCAATGCAGCATTACTGTATCCGAATGACCTTCACATTGACGATGAAACACAGAAATTGCGTCGCGATTTAATTCAAATGGCTCAATGCCGACTTAAGTACAAGAATATTGACTCCTCTCAATGTTTGTGGTTTGCTTCGAGCGTTTCCTGGGAGACCAGTATTACATTCCGATGCACCAATGCAGCTTTACTGTATCCGATGGACCTTCACATTGACGATGAAACACAGAAATTGCAACGAGATTTAACTCAAGTGCCACAATTCCGACTTAAGTACAAGAAGACTGGGTCTTCTAATTGTTTGTGGTTTGCCTTGAGCGTTTCCCGAGAGACCAGTATTAGATTCCGATGCACCAATGCAGCTTTACTGTATCCGATGGACCTTCACATTAACGATGAAACACAGAAATTGCATCGGGATTTAATTCAAATGGCACAATGCAGACAAAGTACAAGTAGACTGAGTCTTCGCATTGTTTGTGGTTTGCTTTGAGCGTTTTCTGGGCGACCAGTATTAGATTCCAATGCACCAATGCAGCTCTACTGTTTTCGATGGACCTTCACATTGACGATGAAACACAGAAATTTCGTCGGGATTTAATTCAGATGGCACAATGCCGTCTTAAGTACTAGAAGACTGGCACTTCTCATTATTTGTGGTTTGCCTTGAGCGTTTCCCGGGATACCAGTATTAGATTCCGATGCACCAATGCAGCTTTACTGTACCCGATGGACCTTCACGTTAGCGATGAAAGACAGATATTGCATCGGGATTTACTTCAATTGGCACAATGCATACAAAGTACAAGTAGACTGACTCTTCTCATTGTTTGTGGTTTGCTTTGAGCTTTTCCTGGGAGACCAGTATTAGATTCCGATACACCAATGCAGCTTTACTGTATCCGATGGACCTTCACATTGACGATGAAACACAGAAATTGCGTTTGGTTTTAATTCAAATGGCACAATGTCGACACAAGTACAAGAAGACTGACTCATCTTATTGTTTGTGGTTTGCTTTGGGCGTTTCCTGGGTGACCAGATTCAGACTCCGATGGTCCAATGCTGCTTTACTGTATCCGATGGGCCTTCACATTGGCGATGAAACGCAGAAATTGCGTCGGGATTTAATTCAAATGTCACAATTCCGACTTATGAACAAGACGACTGACTCTTCTCAATGTTTGTGGTTTGCTTTGAGCGCTAACTGGGAGACCAGTATTAGATTACGATGCACTAATGCAACTTTACTGTATCCGATGGATCTTCACATTGAAGATGAAACACAGAAATTGCGTCGGGATTTAATTCAAATGGCACAATGGCGACTTAAGTACAAGAAGACTGACTCTTCTAATTGTTTGTAGTTTCCTCTGAGCGTTTCCTGGGCGACCAGTATTAGATTCCGATGGACCAATGAAGCTTTAATGTATCCGATTGACCTTCACATTGACGTTGTAACACAGAAAATGCGAAGGGATTTAATTCAACTGGCACAATTCCGACATAAATACAAGAAGACTGACTCTTCTCATTGTTTGTCGTTTGCTTTGGGCGTTTCCTTAGAGACCTGTATTAGATTTCGATGTACCATTGCAGCTTTACTGTATCCGATGGCCCCTCACATTGACGATGAAACACAGAAATTGGGTCGGGATTTAATTCAAATGGCTATATGCCGACTTCAGTACAAGAATACTGACTCTTCTCATTGTTTGTGGTATGCTTCGAGCGCTTCCTGCGAGACCAGTATTACATTCCGATGCACCAATGCAGCTTTACTGTATCTGATGGACCTTCACATTGACGATGAAACACAGAAATTGCAACGGGATTTAATTCAAATGCCACAATGCCGACAAAGTACAAGTAGACTGACTGTTCTCATTGTTTGTGGTTTGCTTTGAGCGTTTCCTGGGAGACCAGTATTAGATTCCGATGCACCAATGCAGCATTACTGTAACCGATGGTCTTTCACATTGACGATGGAACACGGAAATTGCATGAGGATTTAATTCTAATGGCACAATGGCTATTTAAGTACAATAAGACTGACTCTTCTCATTGTTTGTGGTTTGGTTTGAGCGTTTCCTGGGAGACCAGTTTTTGATTCCGTGGCACCAATGCGGCTTTAGTGTATCCGATGGTAATTCACATTGACGAGGAAACACCGAAATTGCGTCGGGATTTAATTGAAATGGCTCAATGCCGACTTAAGTACCAGATGACTGACTCTTCTCCTTGTTTGTGGTTTGCTTTGAGCGTTTCCTGGGAGACCAGTATTAGATTCCGATTCACCAATGCAGCTTTACTGTATCCGATGGACCTTCACATTGACGATGAAACACAGAAATTGCGTCGGGATATATTTCAAAGGGCACAATGCCGACTAATGTACAAGAAGACTGACTCTTCTCCTTCTTTGTGGTTTGCTTTGAGCGTTTCATGGGAGACCAGTATTAGATTCCGATGCACCAATGCAGTTTTACTGTATCCGACTACCTTCATTTTGATGATGAAACACAGAAATGGCGTCGGGATTCAATTCAAATGTCTCAATGCCGACTTAAGTACAAGAAGACTGACTCTTCTCATTGATTGTGGTTTGCTGTGGGCGTTTCCTGGGAGACCAGTATTGGGTTTCGATTCACCAATGCAGCTTTACTGTAACCGATGGACTTTCACATTGACGATGAAACGCAGAAATTGCATTGGGATTTAATTTAAATGGCACAATCTGACTTACGTACAAGACGACAGACTCTTCTCATTGTTTGTGGTTTCCTTTGAGCGTTTCCTGGCAGACCAGTATTAGATTACAATGCACCAATGCACCTTTACTGTATCCGATGGACCTTCACATTGATGATGAAACACAGAAATTGCGTCGGGATTTGATTCAAATGGCACAATGCCGACTTAAGTACGGGAAGACTGACTCTTCTCATTGTTTGTGGTTTGCTTTGATCGTCTCCTGGGAGACCAGTATTAGATTCCGATGCGCCAATGCAGCTTTACTGTATCCAAAGGACCTTCACATTGCCGATGAAACACAGAAATTGCGTCGGGATTATATTCAAATGCCTCACTGCCGACTTAAGTACAAGAAAACTGACTCTTCTCATTGATTTTGGTTTGCTGTGAGCGTTTCCTGGGAGACCAGTATTAGATTCCGATGCACCGTTGCAGCTTTACTGTATCCAATGGACCTTCAATTTGACGATGAAACACAGAAATTGCGTCGGGATTTAATTCAAATGGCACAATGCCGACTTAAGAACAAGAAAATTGACTCTTCTCATTGTTTGTGGTTTTCATTGATCGTTTCCTGGGAGACCAGTATTAGATTCCGTTACACGAATGCACCTTTACTGTATCCGATCGATCTTCACATTGACGATGAAACACTGAAATTGCGCCAGACTTTAATTCAAATGGCACCAAACCAACTTAAGTACAAGAAGAATGACACTTCTCATTGTTTGTGGTTTGCTTTGAGCGTTTCCTGTGAGATCCGTATAAGACTCCGATGCACCAATGCAGCTTTACTGTTCCGATTGACCTTCACATTATCGATTAAACACAGAAATTGCGTCGTTATTTAATTCAATGGCACATTGCAGACGAGGTACAAGAGGACTGACTCTTTTCATTGTTTGTGGTTTGCTTTGAGAAATTCCTGGGAGACTAGTATTGGGTTCCGATGCACCAATGCAGCTTTACTGAATCCGATGGACCTTCACATTTACGATGAAACACAGACATTGCGTCGGGATTTAATTCAAATGGCACAATGCCGACTTAAGTACAAGAAGACTGACTCTTCTCATTGTTTGTGGTTTGCTTTGAGCTTCTCCTTGGAGACCAGTAATAGATTCCGATGCACCAATGCAGCTTTACTGCATCCGATGGGCCTTCACATCGACGATGTAACACAGAAATTGCATCGGGATTTCATTCAAATGGCACAATGCCGAGTTAAGTACAAGAAGACGGACTCTTCAAATTGTTTGTGGTTTCCTTTGAGCGTTTCCTGCCAGACCAAGATTAGATTACAATGCACCAATGCAGCTTTACTGTATCCGATGGACCTTCACACTGACGATGAAACACAGAAATTGCGTCGGGATATATTTCAAAGGGCACAATGCCGACTAAAGTATAAGAAGACTGACTCTTCTCATTGTTTGTGGTTTGGTTTGAACGTTTCTTGAGAGACCAGTAATTGATTCTGTGGCACCAATGCAGCTTTACTGTATCCGATGGTCCTCCACATTGACGAGGAAACACAGTAATTGCACCGGGATTTAACTCTAATGGCTCAATGCCGACTTAAGTAGCAGATGACTGACTCTTCTCCTTGTATGTGGTTTGCTTTGAGCGTTTCCTGGGAGACCAGTATTAGATTCCGAAGCACCAATGCAGCTTTACTATATCCGATGGACCTTCACATTGACGATGATACCCAGAAATTGCGTCGGGATTCAATTAAAATGGCTCACTGCCGACTTAGGTACAGGAAGACTGACTCTTCTCATTGTTTGTGGAATGCATCGAACGTTTCCTGTCAGACCAGTATTAGATTCCGATGCACCAATGAAGCTTTACTGTATCCGATGGATCTTCTCATTGACGATGAAACCCAGAAATTGCTTCGGGACTTAATTTAAATGGCACAATGCCGACTTAAGTACAAAAAGACTGTCTCTTATAATTGTTTGTGCTTTCTTTTGAGCGTTTCCTCGGAGACCAGTTTTAGATTCCGATGCACCATTGCAGCTTTACTGTATCCGATGGACCTTCAATTTTACGATGAAACACAGAAATTGCGTCGGGATTTAAATCAAATGGCACAATACCGACTTAAGTACAAGAAGACTGACTCTTCTCATTGTTTGTGTTTTGCTATGAGCTTTTCCTGGGAGACCAGTATTAGATTCCGATACACAAATGCATCTTTACTGTATCCGATGGACCTGCACATTGACGATGAAACACAGAAATTGCGTGGAGTTTTAATTCAAATGGCACAATGCCGACTTATGTACAAGAGGACTGACTCTACTCATTGTTTGTGGTTTGCTTTGAGCCTTTTCTCGGGGACCAGTAATAGATTCTGATGGACCAATGCAGATTTACTGTATGCGACGGACCTTCACATTGACGATGAAACACAGTAATTGCGTCGGGATTTAATTCAAATGGCACAATGCCGAATTAAGTACATGAAGACTGACTCATCTTATTGTTTGTGGTTGGCTTTGAGCGTTTCCTGGGAGACCAGTATTAGATTTTGATGCACCAATGCAGCATTACTGTATCCGAATGACCTTCACATTGACGATGAAACACAGAAATTGCGTCGCGATTTAATTCAAATGGCTCAATGCCGACTTAAGTACAAGAATATTGACTCCTCTCAATGTTTGTGGTTTGCTTCGAGCGTTTCCTGGGAGACCAGTATTACATTCCGATGCACCAATGCAGCTTTACTGTATCCGATGGACCTTCACATTGACGATGAAACACAGAAATTGCAACGAGATTTAACTCAACTGCCACAATTCCGACTTAAGTACAAGAAGACTGGGTCTTCTAATTGTTTGTGGTTTGCCTTGAGCGTTTCCCGAGAGACCAGTATTAGATTCCGATGCACCAATGCAGCTTTACTGTATCCGATGGACCTTCACATTAACGATGAAACACAGAAATTGCATCGGGATTTAATTCAAATGGCACAATGCAGACAAAGTACAAGTAGACTGAGTCTTCGCATTGTTTGTGGTTTGCTTTGAGCGTTTTCTGGGCGACCAGTATTAGATTCCAATGCACCAATGCAGCTCTACTGTTTTCGATGGACCTTCACATTGACGATGAAACACAGAAATTTCGTCGGGATTTAATTCAGATGGCACAATGCCGTCTTAAGTACTAGAAGACTGGCACTTCTCATTGTTTGTGGTTTGCCTTGAGCGTTTCCCGGGATACC
Source organism: Schistocerca serialis cubense (assembly GCF_023864345.2). Taxonomy (NCBI): domain Eukaryota; kingdom Metazoa; phylum Arthropoda; class Insecta; order Orthoptera; family Acrididae; genus Schistocerca; species Schistocerca serialis. Next base: position 4,247,323 of record NW_026048482.1, read on the forward strand.
AGTATTAGATTCCGATGCACCAATGCAGCTTTACTGTACCCGATGGACCTTCACGTTAGCGATGAAAGACAGATATTGCATCGGGATTTACTTCAATTGGCACAATGCATACAAAGTACAAGTAGACTGACTCTTCTCATTGTTTGTGGTTTGCTTTGAGCTTTTCCTGGGAGACCAGTATTAGATTCCGATACACCAATGCAGCTTTACTGTATCCGATGGACCTTCACATTGACGATGAAACACAGAAATTGCGTCTGGTTTTAATTCAACTGGCACAATTCCGACATAAATACAAGAAGACTGACTCTTCTCATTGTTTGTCGTTTGCTTTGGGCGTTTCCTTAGAGACCTTTATTAGATTTCGATGTACCATTGCAGCTTTACTGTATCCGATGGCCCCTCACATTGACGATGAAACACAGATATTGCGTCGGGATTTAATTCAAATGGCTCAATGCCGACTTAAGTACAAGAAAACTGACTCTTAACATTGTTTGTGGTTTGCCTTGAGCGTTTCCTGGGAGACCAGTATCACATTCCGATGCTCCAATGAAGCTTTACTGTATCCGATGGACCCTCACGTTGACGATGAAACACAGAAATTACGTCGGGATTTAATTCAAATGGCTCAATGCCGACTTAAGTACAAGAAGACTGACTCTTGTCATTGTTTGTGGTTTGCTTTGAGCGTTTCCTGGGGGACCAGTATTAGATACCGATGCACCAATGCGGCTTTACTGTATCCGGATGACCTTCACATTGACGATGAAACACAGAAATTGGGTCGGGATTTAATTCAAATGGCTATATGCCGACTTCAGTACAAGAATACTGACTCTTCTCATTGTTTGTGGTATGCTTCGAGCGCTTCCTGCGAGACCAGTATTACATTCCGATGCACCAATGCAGCTTTACTGTATCTGATGGACCTTCACATTGACGATGAAACACAGAAATTGCAACGGGATTTAATTCAAATGCCACAATGCCGACAAAGTACAAGTAGACTGACTGTTCTCATTGTTTGTGGTTTGCTTTGAGCGTTTCCTGGGAGACCAGTATTAGATTCCGATGCACCAATGCAGCATTACTGTAACCGATGGTCTTTCACATTGACGATGGAACACGGAAATTGCATGAGGATTTAATTCTAATGGCACAATGGCTATTTAAGTACAAGAAGACTGACTCTTCTCATTGTTTGTGGTTTGGTTTGAGCGTTTCCTGGGAGACCAGTTTTTGATTCCGTGGCACCAATGCGGCTTTAGTGTATCCGATGGTAATTCACATTGACGAGGAAACACCGAAATTGCGTCGGGATTTAATTGAAATGGCTCAATGCCGACTTAAGTACCAGATGACTGACTCTTCTCCTTGTTTGTGGTTTGCTTTGAGCGTTTCCTGGGAGACCAGTATTAGATTCCGATTCACCAATGCAGCTTTACTGTATCCGATGGACCTTCACATTGACGATGAAACACAGAAATTGCGTCGGGATATATTTCAAAGCGCACAATGCCGACTAATGTACAAGAAGACTGACTCTTCTCCTTCTTTGTGGTTTGCTTTGAGCGTTTCATGGGAGACCAGTATTAGATTCCGATGCACCAATGCAGTTTTACTGTATCCGACTACCTTCATTTTGATGATGAAACACAGAAATGGCGTCGGGATTCAATTCAAATGTCTCAATGCCGACTTAAGTACAAGAAGACTGACTCTTCTTATTGATTGTGGTTTGCTGTGGGCGTTTCCTGGGAGACCAGTATTGGGTTTCGATTCACCAATGCAGCTTTACTGTAACCGATGGACTTTCACATTGACGATGAAACGCAGAAATTGCATTGGGATTTAATTTAAATGGCACAATCTGACTTACGTACAAGACGACAGACTCTTCTCATTGTTTGTGGTTTCCTTTGAGCGTTTCCTGGCAGACCAGTATTAGATTACAATGCACCAATGCACCTTTACTGTATCCGATGGACCTTCACATTGATGATGAAACACAGAAATTGCGTCGGGATTTGATTCAAATGGCACAATGCCGACTTAAGTACGGGAAGACTGACTCTTCTCATTGTTTGTGGTTTGCTTTGATCGTCTCCTGGGAGACCAGTATTAGATTCCGATGCGCCAATGCAGCTTTACTGTATCCAAAGGACCTTCACATTGCCGATGAAACACAGAAATTGCGTCGGGATTATATTCAAATGCCTCACTGCCGACTTAAGTACAAGAAAACTGACTCTTCTCATTGATTTTGGTTTGCTGTGAGCGTTTCCTGGGAGACCAGTATTAGATTCCGATGCACCGTTGCAGCTTTACTGTATCCAATGGACCTTCAATTTGACGATGAAACACAGAAATTGCGTCGGGATTTAATTCAAATGGCACAACGCCGACTTAAGAACAAGAAAATTGACTCTTCTCATTGTTTGTGGTTTTCATTGATCGTTTCCTGGGAGACCAGTATTAGATTCCGTTACACGAATGCACCTTTACTGTATCCGATCGATCTTCACATTGACGATGAAACACTGAAATTGCGCCAGATTTTAATTCAAATGGCACCAAACCAACTTAAGTACAAGAAGAATGACACTTCTCATTGTTTGTGGTTTGCTTTGAGCGTTTCCTGTGAGATCCGTATAAGACTCCGATGCACCAATGCAGCTTTACTGTTCCGATTGACCTTCACATTATCGATTAAACACAGAAATTGCGTCGTTATTTAATTCAATGGCACATTGCAGACGAGGTACAAGAGGACTGACTCTTTTCATTGTTTGTGGTTTGCTTTGAGAAATTCCTGGGAGACTAGTATTGGGTTCCGATGCACCAATGCAGCTTTACTGAATCCGATGGACCTTCACATTTACGATGAAACACAGACATTGCGTCGGGATTTAATTCAAATGGCACAATGCCGACTTAAGTACAAGAAGACTGACTCTTCTCATTGTTTGTGGTTTGCTTTGAGCTTCTCCTTGGAGACCAGTAATAGATTCCGATGCACCAATGCAGCTTTACTGCATCCGATGGGCCTTCACATCGACGATGTAACACAGAAATTGCATCGGGATTTCATTCAAATGGCACAATGCCGAGTTAAGTACAAGAAGACGGACTCTTCAAATTGTTTGTGGTTTCCTTTGAGCGTTTCCTGCCAGACCAAGATTAGATTACAATGCACCAATGCAGCTTTACTGTATCCGATGGACCCTCACACTGACGATGAAACACAGAAATTGCGTCGGGATATATTTCAAAGGGCACAATGCCGACTAAAGTATAAGAAGACTGACTCTTCTCATTGTTTGTGGTTTGGTTTGAACGTTTCTTGAGAGACCAGTAATTGATTCTGTGGCACCAATGCAGCTTTACTGTATCCGATGGTCCTCCACATTGACGAGGAAACACAGAAATTGCACCGGGATTTAACTCTAATGGCTCAATGCCGACTTAAGTAGCAGATGACTGACTCTTCTCCTTGTATGTGGTTTGCTTTGAGCGTTTCCTGGGAGACCAGTATTAGATTCCGAAGCACCAATGCAGCTTTACTATATCCGATGGACCTTCACATTGACGATGATACCCAGAAATTGCGTCGGGATTCAATTAAAATGGCTCACTGCCGACTTAGGTACAGGAAGACTGACTCTTCTCATTGTTTGTGGAATGCATCGAACGTTTCCTGTCAGACCAGTATTAGATTCCGATGCACCAATGAAGCTTTACTGTATCCGATGGATCTTCTCATTGACGATGAAACCCAGAAATTGCTTCGGGACTTAATTTAAATGGCACAATGCCGACTTAAGTACAAGAAGACTGTCTCTTATAATTGTTTGTGCTTTCTTTCGAGCGTTTCCTCGGAGACCAGTTTTAGATTCCGATGCACCGTTGCAGCTTTACTGTATCCGATGGACCTTCAATTTTACGATGAAACACAGAAATTGCGTCGGGATTTAAATCAAATGGCACAATGCCGACTTAAGAACAAGAAGACTAACTTTTGTCACTGTTTGTAGTTGTCATTGAGCGTTTCCTGGGAGACCAGTATTAAATTCCGATACACCAATGCACCTTTACTGCATCCGATGGATCTTCACATTGACGATGAAACCCAGAAATTTCGTCGGGAATTAATTCAAATGGCACAATGCCGACTTAAGTAAAATTAGACTGACTCTTCTCATTGTTTGTGGTTTTCTTTGAGCGTTTCCTGGGAGACCAGTATTAGATTCCGATGCACCAATGCAGCTTCACTGTTTCCGATGGACCTTCACATTGACGATGAAACACAGAAATTGCGTGGGGTTTTGATTCAAATGGCACAATGCCGACTTAAGTACAAGAAGACTGACTCTTCTCATTGTTTGTGGTTTGCATTGAACGTTTCCTCGGAGACCAGTAATAGATTCTGATGGACCAATGCAGCTTTACTCTATGCGACGGACCTGCACATTGACGATGAAACACAAAATTGCGTCGCGATTTAATTCAAATGGCTCAATGCCGACTTAAGTACAAGAATACTGACTCTTTTCATTGTTTGTGGTTTGCTTCGAGCGTTTCCTGGGAGATCAGTATTACATTCCGATGCACTAATGCAACTTTACTGTATCCCATGGACCTTCACATTGACGATGAAACACAGATATTGCGTCGGGATTTAACTCAAATGGCACAATGCAGACAAAGTACAAGTAGACTGACTGTTCTCGTTGTTTGTGGTTTGCTTTGAGCGTTTCCTGGGAGATCAGTATTAGATTCCAATGCACCAATGCAGCTTTACTGTTTTCGATGGACCTTCACATTGACGATGAAACACTGAAATTGCGTCGGGATTTAATTCAAATCACACAATGCCGGCTTAAGTTCAAGAAGACTGACTCTTCTAATTGTTTGTGGTTTGCTTTGGGCGTTACCTGGGAGACCAGTATTGGATTCCGATGCACCAATGCAGCTTTACTGTAACCGTTGGACTTTCACATTGACGATGAAACGCAGAAATTGCATTGGGATTTAATTCAAATGGCACAATGCTGACTTAAGTACAAGAAGACTGACTCTTTTCATTGTTTGTGCTTTGCATCGAGCGATTCCTGGGGGACCAGTAACAGATTCCGATGCACCAATGCAGCTTTACTGTATCCCATGGACCTTCACATTGACGATGAAACACAGATATTGCGTCGGGATTTAATTCAAAGGCACAATGCCGACTTAAGTAAACGAAGACTGACTCTTCTCATAGTTTGCTGTTTGGTGTGAGCGTTTCCTGGTAGACCAGTATTAGATTCCGATGCACAAGTGCAGCTTTACTGTATCCGAAGCGCCTTCACATTGACGATGAAACACAGAAATTGCGTCGCGATTTAATTCAAATGTAACAATGCCGCTTTAAGTACAAGAAGTCTGACACTTCTCACTGCTTGTGGTTTCCTTTGAGCGTTTCCTCGGAGACCAGTATTAGATTCCGATACACCAATCCATCTTTACTGTATCCGATGGATTTTCACATTGACGATGAAACACTGAAATTGGGTCGGGATTTAATTGAAATGGCACAATGGCGACTTAAGTACGAGAAGACTGACTCTTCTCATTGTTTGTGGTTTCCTATGAGCGTTTCCTGGGAGACCAGTAATAGATTCCGATGCACCTATGCAGCTTTACTGTATCCGATGGACATTCACATTGACGATGAAACACAGATATTTCGTCGGGAATTAATTCAAATGGCACATAGCCGACTTAAGAACAAGAAGACTGGCTTCTCTCATTGTTTGTGGTTTGCTTTGAGCGTTTCCTGGGAGACCAGTATTAGATTCCGATGCACCAACGCTGCTTTACTGTATCCGATTGACCTTCACATTATCGATTAAACACAGAAATTGCGTCGTTATTTAATTGAATGGAACAATGCAGACGAGGTACAAGAGGACTGACTCTTTTCATTGATTGTGGTTAGCTTTGAGAAATTCCTGGGAAACCAGTATTAGGTTCCGATGCACCAATGCAGCTTTACTGTATCCGATGGACCTTCACATTGACGATGAAACACTGAAATGCCGTCAGGATTTAATTCAAATGGCACAATGCCGGCATAAGTACAAGAAGCCTGACTCTTCTCATTGTTTGTGGTTTGCTTTGAGAGTTTCCTGTGAGACCAATATTACATTCCAATGTACCAATGCTGCTTTACTGTATCCGAGGGACCTTCACATTGACGAGGAAACACAGACATAGCGTCGGGATTTAATTCAAATGGCACAATGCCGACTTAAGAACAAGAAAATTGACTCTTCTCATTGTTTGTGGTTTTCATTGAGCGTTTCCTGGGAGACCGGTATTAGATTCCGATTCACCGATGCACCTTTAATGTATCCGATGGATCTTCACATTGACGTTGAAACACAGAAAATGCGCCGGAATTTAATTCAAACGGCACAATACCGACTTAAGTACAAGAAGACTGACTCTTCTCATTGTTTGTGGTTTTCATTGAGCGTTTTCTGGGAGACCAGTATTAGATTCCGATACACCAATACACCTTTACTGTATCCATTGGATCTTCACATTGACGATGAAACTCAGAAATTGTGTCGGGATTTAAATCAAATGGCACAATGCCGAATTAAGAACAAGAAGACTGACTTTTGTCACTGTTTGTAGTTTACATTGAGCGTTTTGTGGGAGACCAGTGAAAATTTCCGATACACCAATGCACCTTTACTGTATCCGATTGACCTTCACATTATCGATTAAACACAGAAATAGCGTCGTTATTTAACTCAACGGCACATTGCAGACGAGGTACAAGAGGACTGACTCTTTTCATTGTTTGTGTTATGCTTTGAGAAACTTCCTGGGAAACCAGTATTAGGTTCCGATGCACCAATGGAGCTTTACTGTATCCGATGGACCTCCACATTGACGATGAAACACAGAAATTGCGTCGGGTTTTAATTCAAATGGCACAATGCCGACTCAAGTACGAGAAGACTGACTCTTTTCATTGTTTGTGGTTTCTTTGAGCGTTTCCTGGGAGACCAGTATTACATTCCGATGCACCAATGCAGCTTTACTGTATCCGATGGACCTTCACATTGACAATGAAACACAGAAATTGCTTCGGGATTAAATTCAAATGGCACAATGCCGACTTAAGTACAAGAACACTGACACTTCTCATTGTTTGTGGTTTCCTTTGAGCGTTTCCTGGCAGACCAGTATTAGATTACAGTGGACCAATGCAGCTTTACTGTATCCGATGGACCTTCACATTGACGATGAAACACAGATATTGCGTCGGGATATATTTCAAAGGGCACAATGCCCACTAAAGTACAAGAAGACTGACTCTTCTCATTGTTTGTGATTTGCTTGGAGCGTTTCCTGGGAGACCAGTATTAGATCCCGAAGCACCAATGCAGTTTTACTGTATCCGACGACCTTCATTTTGATGATGAAACACAGAAATGGCGTCGGGATTCAATTCCAATGTTTCAATGCCGACTTAAGTACAAGAAGACTGTCTCTTCTCATTGTTTGTGCTTTGCTTCGAGCGTTTCCTGGGAGGCCAGTATTAGATTCCGATGCAACAATGCAGATTTACTGTATCCCATGGTCCTTGACATTGACGATGAAACACAGAAATGGCGTCGGTATTTAATTCAAATGGCTCAAAGAAAACTTAAGTACAAGACGACTGACTCTTCTCATTGTTTGTGGTTTGCTTAGAGCGTTTCCTGGGAGCCCAGTATTAGATTCCGATGCACCAATGCAGCCTTACTGTATCCGATGGACCTCCATATTGACGACGAAACACAGATATTGCGTCGAGTTGTAATTCAAATGGCTCAGTGCCGACTTAAGTACAAGAAGATTGACTCTTCTCATTGTTTGTGGTTTGCTTTGAGCGTTTCCTGGGAGACCAGTATTAGAATCCGATGCACCAATGCGGCTTTACTGTATCCAATGGTCCTTCACATTGCCGATGAAACATAAAAATTATTTCGGGATTTAATTCAAAGGGCACAATGCCGACAAGGTACAAGAAGATTGATTCTTCTCATTGTTTGTGGTTTCCTTTGAGCGTTTCCTGGGAGACCAGTATTAGATTCCGATTCACCAATGCAGGTTTACTGTATCCGATGGACCGTCACATTGTCGATCAAACACAGAAATTGCATCGGGATTTAATTCAAATGGACAATGCCGACTTAAGTACCTTCAGTACAAGAGGACTGACTCTTCTCATTGTTTGTTGTTTGCTTTGAGCGTTTCCTGGGAGACGAGTATTAGATTCCGATGCACCAATTCAGCTTTACTTTCTATGATGGACCTTCACATTGACGATGAAACACAGAAATTGCGTAGGGATTTAACTCAAATGGCACAATGCCGACTTAAGTACGAGAAGACTTACTATTCTCATTGTTTGTGTTTTGCCTTGAGCGTGTCTGATAGACCAGTATTACATTCCGATGCACCAATGCAGCTTTACTGTATACGATGCATCTTCACATTGACAACGAAATACAGACATTGCCTTGGGATTTAATTCAAATGGCTTAATGCCGACTTAAGTACAAGAACACTAACTCTTCTCATTGTTTGTGGTTGGTTTGAGCGTTTCCTGGCAGACCAGTATTACGTTCCGATGCACCAATGCAGCTTTACTGTATCCGATGGACCTCCACATTGACGATGAAACACAGAATTAGCGTCAGGATTTAATTCAAATGGCACAGTGCTGACTTAAGTACAAGAAGGCTGACACTTCTAAATGTTTGTGGTTTGCTTTGAGCGTTTCCTGGGTGACCTGTAATAGTTTCTGACGCACCAATGTAGCTTTACTGAATCCGATGGACCTTCACATTGACGATGAAACACAGAAACTTTTTCGGGATTTTATTCAAATGGCACAATGCCGACTTATGTACAAGAAGACTGACTCTTCTCATTGTTCGTTGTGTGCTCTGAGCGTTTCCTGGGAGACCATTGTTAGTTTCCAATGCACCAATGCAGCTTTACTGTATCCGATGGACCTTCACATTGACGATGACACACAGAAATTGCGTCGGGATTCAATTAAAATATCACAATGCCGACAAGGTACAAGAAGATTGACTCTTCTCATTGTTGGTGGTTTCCTTTGAGCGTTTCCCGGGAGACCAGTATTAGATTCCGATGCACCAATGCAGGTGTACTGTACCTGATGGACCTTCACATTGACGATGAAACACAGAAATTGCGTCGGGATTCAATTCAAATGGCACAATGCCGACTTAGGTACAAGAAGACTGTCTCTTCTCATTGTTTGTGGTATGCTTTGAGCGTTTCCTGGGAAACCAGTAGTAGATTCCGACGCACCAATGCAGCTTTATTCTATCCGATGGAACCTCACATTGACAATGAAACACTGAAATTGCATCGGGATTTAATTCAAATGGCACAATGCCGACTTAAGTACTACAAGACTGACTCTTCTCATTGTTGGTGGTTTCTTTTGAGCGTTTCCTGGGAGACCAGTATTAGATTCCGATGCACCATTGCAGCTTTACTGTATCCGATGGACCGTCACATTGTCGATCAAAGACAGAAATTGCATCGGGATTTAATTCAAATGGCACTTTGACCACTTAAGCACAAGAAGACTGAGTCTTCTCATTGTTTGCGGTTTGCTACGAGCGTTTCCTGGGAGACCAGTATTAGATTCCGATGTATCAATGCAGCTTTACTGTATCCAATGGGTCTTCTCATTGACAATGAAACACAGAAATTTCGTCGGGATTCAATTCAAATGGCACAATGCCGATTTAAGTACCTTAAGTACAAGAGGACTGACTCTTCTCATTGTTTGTTGTTTGCTTTGAGCGTTTCCTGGGAGACCAGTATTAGATTCCGAAGCACCAATGCAGCTTTACTGTATCGGATGAATTTTCACATTGACGATGAAACACAGAAATGGCCTCGGGATTTGATTCAAATGGCTCAATGCCGACTTAAGTACAAGAAGACTGACTCTTCTCATTGTTTGTGGTTTGCTATGGGCGTTTCCTGGGAGACCAGTATTAGTTACCGATGCACCAATTCCGCTTTACTGTATCAGATGGACCTTCACGTTTTCGATGAAACACAGATATTTCCTCGGAATTCAATTCAAATGGCACAGTGCCGACTTAAGTACAAGAGGATCGACTCTTCTCATTGTTTGTGGTTTGCTTTGAGCGTTTCCTGGGAGAATAGTATTAGATTCCGTTGCACCAATGCAGCTTTACTGTATCGAATGGATTTTCATGTTGACGATGAAACACAGAAATGGCCTCGGGATTTGATTCAAATGGCTCAATGCCGACTTAAGTACAAGAGAATTGACTCTTCTCATTGTTTGTCGTTTGCTTTGAGCGTTTCCTGGGAGGCCAGTATTAGATTCCGATGCACCAATGAAGCTTTACTGTATCCGATGGAACTTCACATTGACGATGCAACACAGAAATTGCGCCGGGATTTAATTCAAATGGCACAATGCCGTTATAAATACAAGATGACTGTCTCATCTCATTGTTTGTGAATTGCTTTGGGAGTGTCCTGGAAGACCAGTATTAGATTCCGATGCACCAATGCAGCTTTACTGTCTCCGGTGGACCTTAACATTGATGATGAAACACAGAAATTGCGTCAGGATTTAATTCAAATGGCACAGTGCTGACTTAAGTACAAGAAGACTGACTCTTCTCATTGTTTGTGGTTTGCTTTGAGCGTTTCCTGGGAGACCAGTATAAGATTCCGATGCACTAATGCAGCTTTACTGTGTCCGACGAACGATCACATTGTCGATGAAACACAGAATTTGCGTCAGGATATTATTCAAATGGCACAATGCCGACTTCAGTACAAGAAGACTGACTCTTCTCGTTGTTTGTGGTATGCTTTGCGCGTTTCCTGGGAGACCAGTATTAGATTCCGATGCTCCACTGCAGCTGTACTGTATCCGATGGCCCTTCACATTGACGATAAATCACAGAAATGCGTCGGGATTTAATTCAAATGGCACAATGCCGAATTAAATACAAGAAGACTGACTCTTCTCATTGTTTGTCGTTAGCTTTGGGGGTTTCTTGGGAGACCAGTATTAGATTCCGATGCACCAACGCAGATTTACTGTATCCGATGGACCCTCACATTGACGATGAAACACAGAAATTGCGTCGGATTTTATTCAAATGGCGCAAGGCCGACTTAAGTACAACAAAACTGACTCATTGTTTGTGGTTTCTTTGAGCGTTTGCTGGGAGACCAGTATTAGATTCCGATATACCAATGCAGCTGTACTGTATGCGATGGACCGTCACATTGTCGATGAAACACCGAAATTGCGTCGGGATTTAATTGAAATGGCACAATGCCGACTTAGGTACAAGAAGACTGACTCTTCTCATTGTTTGTGATTTGCTTCAAGCGTTTCCTGGGCGACCAGTATTAGATTCCAATGCATTAATGCAGCTTTACTGTATCCGATGGACCTTCACATTGACGATGAAACACAGAAATTGTGTTGGGATTTATTTCAAATGGCAGAATGCCGACTGAAGGACAAGAAGACTGACTTTTCTCATTGTTTGTGGTTTTCTTTGAGCGGTTCCTGGGAGACCAGTATTAGATTCCGTTGCACCTACGCTGCTTTACTGTATCTGATGGACCATCGCATTAACGATGAAACACAGAAATTGCGTCTGTATTTAATTCAAATGGCACAATGCCGACTTAAGTACAAGAAGACTGATTCTTCTCAATTTTTGTGGTTTGCTTTGAGCGTTTCCTGGAAGACCAGTATTAGATTCCGATGCACCATTGCTGCTTTACTGTATCCGATGGACCTTCATATTCACGATGGAACACAGAAATTGCGTCGGGATTTAACTCAATGGCCACAACGCCGATTTAACTACAAGAAGAATGACTCTTCTCATTGTTTGTGGTTTGCTTTGAGCGTTTCCTGGGAGACCAGTATTACATTCCGATGCACCAATGCAGCTTTAGTGAATACGATGGACCTTCACATTGACCATGAAACACAGAAATTGCGCCGGGATTTAATTCAAATGGCACAATGCCGTTTTAAATACAAGATGACTGTCTCATCTCATTGTTTGTGAATTGCTTTGGGAGTGTCCTGGGAGACCAGTATTAGATTCCGATGCACCAATGCAGCTTTACTGTCTCCGGTGGACCTTAACATTGATGATGAAACACAGAAATTGCGTCAGGATTTAATTCAAATGGCACAGTGCTGACTTAAGTACAAGAAGACTGACTCTTCTCATTGTTTGTGGTTTGCTTTGAGCGTTTCCTGGGAGACCAGTATTAGATTCCGATGCACCAATGCAGCTTTACTGTATCCAATGGACCTTCACATTGCCGATGAAACATAGAAATTATTTCGGGAATTTATTCAAGTGGCACAATGCCGACTTAAGTACTAGAAGACTTACTATTCTCATTGTTTGTGGTTTGCTTTGAGCGTTTCTGGGAGACCAGTATTACATTCCGATGCACCAACGCAGATTTACTGTATCAAATGTACCTTCACATTGCCGATGAAACACAGAAATTGCGTCGGGATTTAATTCAAATGGCACAAAGCCGACTTAAGTACTAGAAGACTGTCTCTTCTCACTGTTTGTGGTTTGCTTTGAGCGTTTCCTGGGAAACCAGTATTAGATTCCGATGCACTAATGCGGCTTTAGTGAATACGATGGACCTTCACATTGACGATGAAAAACAGTAATTGCGTCGGGATTTTTTTCAAGTGGCACAATGCAACTAAAGTACAAGAGGACTGGCTCTTCTCATTGTTTGTGCTTTCCTATGAGCGCTTCCTGGGAAACAGTATTAGATTCTGATGCACCAATGCCGCTTTACTGTATCTGACGGACCTCCACATTGACGATTAAACACATATATTGCGTCGGGATTTAATTCAAATGGCACAATGCCGACTTAAGTATAAGAAGATTAACTCTTCTCATTGTTTGTGGTTTGCTTTGAGCGTTACCTGTGAGGCCAGTATTAGATTCCGACGCACCAATGCAGCTTTACTGTATCCAATGGATCTTCACATTGCCGATGAAACACAGAAGTTATTTCGGGATTTTATTCAAATGGCAGAGTGCCGACTTAAGTACAAGAAAACTGACACTTCTCATTGTTTGTGGTTTGCTCTGAGCGTTTCCTGGGAGACCATTGTTAGATTCCGATGCACCAATGAAGCTTTACTGTATCGGATGAACTCTCACACTGATGATGAAACACAGAAAGTGCGTCGGGATTTAATTCTAATGGCACAATGCCGACAAGGTACAAGAAGATTGACTCTTCTCATTGTTTGTGGTTTCCTTTGAACGTTTCCTGGGAGACCAGTATTAGATTCCAATGCACCAATGCAGGTTTACTGCATCCGATGGACCTTCACATTGACGATGAAACACAGAAATTGCATCGGGATTCAATTCAAATGGCACAATGCCGACTGCAGTACAAGAAGACTGACTCCTCTCGTTGTTTGTGGTATGCTTTGAGCGTTTCCTGGGAGACCAGTATTAGATTCCGATGCTCCACTGCAGCTGTACTGTATCCGATGGCCCTTCACATTGACGATAAATCACAGAAATGCGTCGGGATTTAATTCAAATGGCACAATGCCGACTTAAATACAAGAAGACTGACTCTTCTCATTGTTTGTCGTTAGCTTTGGGGGTTTCTTGGGAGACCAGTATTAGATTCCGATGCACCAACGCAGATTTACTGTATCCGATGGACCTTCACATTGACGATAAATCACAGAAATGCGTCGGGATTTAATTCAAATGGCACAATGCCGACTTAAATACAAGAAGACTGACTCTTCTCATTGTTTGTGGTTTGCTTTGAGCGTTTCCTGGGAGACCAGTATTAGATTCCGATGCACCAATGCTGCTTTACTGTATCTGATGGACCTTCACATTGACGATGAAACACAGAAATTGCGTCGGTATTTAATTCAAATGTCACATTGCCGACATCGTACAAGAAGACTGTCTCTTCTCATTTTTTTGTGGTATGCTTTGAGCGTTCCCTGGGAGACCAGTATTAGATACCGATGCACCAATGCAGCTTTACTGTATCCGATGGCCCTTCACATTGACGATGAAACACAGAAATTGCGTCGGGATTTAATTCAAATGGCACAAGGCCGACATACGTACAAGGAGACTGACTCTTCTCATTGTTTGTGGTTAGCTTTGAGCGTTTCCTGGGAGACCAGTATTAGGTTCCGATGCACTAATGCAGCTTTAGTGAATATGATGGACCTTTACATTGACGATGAAACACAGTAATTTGTCGGGATTTATTTCAAATGGCACAATGCAACAAAAGTACAAGAGGACTGACACTTCTCATAGTTTGTGCTTTCCTATGAGCGTTTCCTGGGAGACCAATATTACATGTCGATGCACCAATCCAGCTTTACTGTATCCGATGGACCTCCACATTCACGATGAAACGCTGATATTGCGTCGGGATTTACTTCAAATGGCACAATGCCGACTTACGTTTAAGAAGATTGACTCTTCTCATTGTTTGTAGTTTCTTTGAGCGTTTCCTGAGAGAACAGTATTAGATTCCGATTCACCAATGCAGCTTTACTGTATCCAATGGACCTTCACATTGCCGATTGACCACAGACATTATTTCGGGATTTTATCAAATAGCACAACGCCGACTTAAGTACAAGAAGACTGACTGTTCTCATTGCTTGTGGTTTGCTTTGAGCGTTTACTCGGAGACCAGTATTAGATTCCGACGCTGCAATGCAGCTTAATTGTATCCGATGGACCGTCACTTTGTCGATGAAACACAGAAATTGCGTCGGGATTTAATTCAAATGGCACTATGCCGACATAAGTACAAGAAGACTTACTATTCTCATTGTATGTGTTTTGCTTTAAGCGTTTCTGGGAGACCAGTATTACATTCCGATGCACCAATGCAGCTTTACTGTATACGATGCATCTTCACATTGACAACGAAATACAGACATTGCCTTAGGATTTAATTCAAATGGCTTAATGCCGACATAGGTACAAGAGGATTGACTCTTCTCATTGTTTGTGGTTAGCTTTGAGCGTTTCCTGGGAGACCAGTATTAGATTCCGATGCACTAATGCGGCTTTAGTGAATACGATGGACCTTCACACTGACGATGACACACAGTAACTGCGTCGGGATTTATTTCAAATGGCACAATGCTACTAAAGTACAAGAGGACTGACTCTTCTCATTGTTTGTGCTTCCATATGAGCGCTTCCTGGGAGCCCAGTGTTAGAATCCGATGCACCAACGCAGCTTTACTGTATCTGATGGACCTCCACATTGACGATGAAACACAGATATTGCGTCGGGATTTAATTCAAATGGCACAATGCCGACTTAAGTACAAGAAGATTAACTCTTCTAATTGTTTGTGGTTTGCTTTGAGCGTTTCCTGAGAGACCAGTATTATATTCCGACGCACCAATGCAGCTTTACTGTATCCAATGGACCTTCACATTGCCGATGAAACACAGAAATTTCGTCGGGATTTAATTCAAGTGGCACAATACCGACAAGATACAAGAAGATTGACTCTTCTCATTGTTTGTGGTTTCCCTTGAGCGTTTCGTGGGAGACCAGTATTAGATTCCGATGCACAAATGCAGGTTTACTGTATCCGATGGACCTTCACATTGACGCTGAAACACAGAAATTGCGTCGGGATTTAATTCAAATTGCACAATGCCGACTTAAGTACAAGAAGACTGACTCTTCTCATTGTTTGTGGTTTGCTATGAGCGTTTTCTGGGAGACCAGTATTAGATTCCGATGCACTAATGCGGCTTAAGTGAATACGATGGACCTTCACATTGACGATGAAACACAGTACTTGCGTCGGGATTTCTTTCAAATGGCACAATGCAACTAAAGTTCAAGAGGACTGACTCTTCTCATTGTTTGTGCTTTCCTATGGGCGCTTCCTGGGAGACCAGTATTAGATTCCGATGCACCAATGCAGCTTTACTGTATCCAATGGACCGTCACATTGTCGATGAAACACAGAAATTGCGTCGGGGATTTAATTCAAATGGCACTTTGCCCACTTAAGTACAAGAAGACTCAGTCCTCTCATTGTTTGTTGTTTTCTATGAGCGTTTCCTGGGAGACCAGTATTAGATTCCGATGTATCAATGCAGCTTTACTGTATCCGATGGACCTTCACAATGACGATGAAACACATAAATTTCGTCGGGATTCAATTCAAATGGCACAATGCCGACTTAAGTACCTTAAGTACAAGAGGACTGACTCTTCTCATTGTTTTTCGTTTGCTTTGAGCGTTTCCTGGGAGACAAGTATTAGATTCCGATGCACCAATGTAGCTTTACTGTATCGGATGGATCTTCACGTTGACGATGAAACACAGAAATGACCTCGGGATTTGATTCAAATGGCTCAATGCCGACTTAAGTACAAGAAGACTGACTCTTCTCATTGTTTGTGGTTTGCTATGAGCGTCGCCTGGGAGACCAGTACTAGATAACGATGCACCAATGCCGCTTTACTGTATCAGATGGACCTTCAAATTGATGATGAAACACAGAAATTGCATCGGGATTTCATTCAAATGGACAATGCCGAGTTAAGTACCTTAAGTACAAGAGAACTGACTGTTCTCATTGTTTGTCGTTTGCTCTGAGCGTTCCCTGGGAGGCCAGTATTAGATTCCGATGCACCAATGAAGCTTTACTGTATCCGATGGAACTTCACATTGACGATGCAACACAAAATTGCGCCGGGCTTTAATTCAAATGGCACAATGCCGTTTTAAATACTAGAAGACTGTCTCATCTCATTGTTTGTGAATTGCTTTGGGAGTATCCTGGGAGACCAGTATTAGATTCCGATGCACCAATGCAGCTTTACTGTCTCCGGTGGACCTTAACATTGATGATGAAACACAGAAATTGCGTCAGGTTTTAATTCAAATGGCACAGTGCTGACTTAAGTACAAGAAGACTGACTCTTCTCATTGTTTGTGGTTTGCTTTGAGCGTTTCCTGGGAGACCAGTATTAGATTCCGATGTATCATTGCAGCTTTACTGTATCCAATGGACCTTCACATTGACGATGAAACACAGAAATTTCGTCGGGATTCAATTCAAATGGCACAATGCTGACTTAAGTACCTTCAGTACAAGAGGACTGTCTCTTCTCATTGTTTGTCGCTTGCTTTGAGCGTTTCCTGGGAGACCAGTATTAGATTCCGTTGCACCAATGCAGCTTTACTGTATCGCATGAATCTTCACATTGACGAAGAAACACAGAAATGGCCTCGGGATTTAATTCAAATGGCTCAATGCCGACTTAAGTACAAGAAGACTGACTCTTCTCATTGTTTGTGGGTTGCTATGAGCGTTTCCTGGGAGACCAGTATTAGATACCGATGCACCAATGCCGCTTTACTGTATCAGATGGACCTTAACATTGACGATGAAACACAGAAATTGCGCCGGGATTTAAATCAATTGGCACAATGCCGACTTAAGTACAAGAAGACTGACTGTTCTCATTGTTTGTGGGGTGCTTTGAGCGTTTCCTGGGAGACCAGTATTAGATTCCGATGCACCAATGCTGCTTTACTGTATCTGATGGACCTTCACATTGACGATGAAACACAGAAATTGCGTCGGTATTTAATTCAAATGGCACATTGCCGACATCGTACAAGAAGACTGTCTCTTCTCATTTTTTTGTGGTATGCTTTGTGTGTTCCCTGGGAGACCAGTATTAGATACCGATGCACCAATGCAGCTTTACTGTATCCGATGGCCCTTCACATTGACGATGAAACACAGAAATTGCGTCGGGATTTAATTCAAATGGCACTATGCCCACATAAGTACAATGAGACTGACTCTTCTCATTGTTTGTGGTTAGCTTTGAGCGTTTCCTGGGAGACCAGTATTAGGTTCCGATGCACTAATGCAGCTTTAGTGAATACGATGGACCTTTACATTGACGATGAAACAATGTCATTCGTCGGGATTTATTTCAAATGGCACAATGCAACTAAAGTACAAGAGGACTGACACTTCTCATTGTTTGTGCTTTCCTATGAGCGTTTCCTGGGAGACCAATATTACATGTCGATGCACCAATCCAGGTTTACTGTATCCGATGGACCTCCACATCCACGATGAAACACAGATATTGCGTCGGGATTTAATTCAAATGGCACAATGCCGACTTACGTTTATGAAGTTTGACTCTTCTCATTGTTTGTAGTTGCTTTGGGCGTTTCCTGAGAGAACAGTATTAGATTCCGATTCACCAATGCAGCTTTACTGTATCCAATGGACCTTGACATTGCCGATTGACCACAGACATTATTTCGGGATTTTATCAAATAGCACAACGCCGACTTAAGTACAAGAAGACTGACTCTCCTCATTGTTTGTGGTTTGCTTTGAGCGTTTCCTGGGAGACCAGTATTAGATTCCGACGCAGCAATGCAGCTTTGTTGAATCCGATGGACCGTCACATTGTCGATGAAACACAGAAATTGCGTCGGGATTTAATTCAAATGGCACTATGCCCACATAAGTACAAGAACACTGAGTCTTCTCATTGTAGGTGGTTTGCTTCGAGCGTTTCCTGGGAGACCAGTATTAGATTCCGATGTATCGTTGCAGCTTTACTGTATCCAATGGACCTTCACATTGACGATGAAACACAGAAATTTCGTCGGGATTCAATTCAAATGGCACAATGCTGACTTAAGTACCTTATGTACAAGAGGACTGTTTCTTCTCATTCTTTGTCGCATGCTTTGAGCGTTTCCCGGGAGACCAGTATTAGATTCCGTTGCACCAATGCAGCTTTACTGTATTGCATGAATCTTCACATTGACGAAGAAACACAGAAATGGCCTCGGGATTTAATTCAAATGGCTCAATGCCGACTTAAGTACAAGAAGACTGACCCTTCTCACTGTTTGTGGTTTGCTTTGAGCGTTTCGTGGGAGAGCAGTATTAGATTCCGATGCTCCAATGCAGCTTTACTGTATCCAATGGATCTTCACATTGCCGATGAAACACAGAAATTATTTCGGGATTTTATTCAAATGGCACAATGCCGACTTAAGTACAAGAAGACTGACTCTTCACATTGTTTGTGGTTTGCACTGAGCTTTTCCTGGGAGAACAGTATTAGATTCCAATGCACCAATGCGGCTTTACTGTATCCGATGGACCTTCTCATTGACCATGAAACACATAAATTGCATTGGGATTTTATTCAAATTGCGCAATGCCGACTTAAGTAAAAGAAGACTGACTCTTCTCACTGTTTGTGGTTTTCTTTGAGCGTTTCCTGGGAGACCAGTATTAAGTTCCCAAGCACCAATGCAGCTTTACTGTATCCGATGGACCTTCACATTGACGACGAAACTCAGATATTGCGTCGGGATTTAATTCAAATGGCACAATGATGACAAGGTACAAGAAGACTGACTGTTCTCATTGTTTGTGGTTTGCTTTGAGCGTTTCGTTGGAGAGCAGTATTAGATTCCGATGCTCCAATGCAGCTTTACTGTATCCGATGGACCTTCACATTGACGATGAAACACATAAATTGCATCGGGATTTTATTCAAATTGCGCAATGCCGACTTAAGTACAAGAAAACTGACTCTTCTCACTGTTTGTGGTTTTCTTTGAGCGTTTCCTGGGAGACCAGTATTAAATTCCAATGCACCAATGCAGCTTTAGTGGATCCGATGGACCTTCACATTGACGACGAAACACAGAAATTGCTTCGGGATTTAATTCAAATGGCACAATGCCGACTTAAGTACAAGAAGACTGACTTTTCTCATTGTTTGTGGTTTCCTTTGAGCGATTCCTGTGAGACCAGTATTAGATTCCGACGCACCAATGCAGCTTTACTGTATCGGATGCATCTTCACATTGACAATGATACACAGAAATGGCGTCGGGATTTAATTCAAATGGCTCAATGCCGACTTAGGTAGAACAAGACTGACTCTTCTCATTGTTTGTAGTTTGCTATGAGCGTCTCCTGGGAGACCAGTATTACATTACGATGCACCAATGACAATTTACTGTATCCGATGGACCGTCATATTGACGATAAAACACAGAAATTGCGTCGGGATTTAATTGAAATTGCACAATGCCGACTTAAGTACAAGAAGACTGACTCTTCTCATTGTTCGTCGTTTGCTTTGGGCGTTTCCTGGGAGACCAGTATTAGATTCCAATGCACGAATGCAGATTTACTGTATCCAATGGACATTCACATTGACGATGAAACACAGAAATTGCGACGGGATTTAATTCAAATGGCACAATGTCGACTGAAGTACTAGAAGACTGAATCTTCTCATTGTTTGTGATTTGTTTGAGCATTTCCTGGGAGACCAGTATTAGATTCCGATGCACCAATGCAGCATTACTGTATCCGATGGACCTTCACATTGACGATGAAACACAGAAATTGCGTCGGGATTTAATTCAAATGTCACAATGCCGACTTAAGTACAAGAAGACTGACTCTTCTAATTGTTTGTGGTTCGCTTTGAGCGTTTCCTGGGAGACCAGTATTAGATTCCGACGCTAAAATGCAGCTTTACTGTATCTGATGGACCTTCACATTGACGAAGAAACACATAAATTGCGTCGGGATTTTATTCAAATGACGCAATGCCGGCTTAAGTACAAGAAAACTGACTCCTCTCACTGTTTGTGGTTTTCTTTGAGCGTTTCCTGGGAGACCAGTAATAAATTCCAAAGCACCAATACAGCTTTACTGTATCCGATGGACCTTCACATCGACAATGAAACACAGAAATTGCGTCGGGATTTAATTTAAATGGCACAATGATGACAAGGTACAAGAAGGCTGACTCTTCTCATTGTTTGTGGTTTGCTTTGAGCGTTTCCTGGGAGACCGGTATTCTATTACGATGCACCAATGCAGCTTTAGTGTATCCGATGGACCTTCACATTGACGATGAAACACAGAACTTGCGTCAGGATTTAATTCAAATGGCACAATGCCGACTTAAGAACAAGAAGACTGACTTTTCTCATTTTTTGTGGTTTCCTTTGAGCGCTTCCTGTGAGACCAGTATTAGATTCCGATGCACCAATGCAGCTTTACTGTATCGGATGCATCTTCACATTGACGATGATACACAGAAATGGCGTCGGGATTTAATTCAAATGGCTCAATGCCGACTTAAGTAGAACAAGACTGACTCTTCTCATTGTTTGCAGTTTGCTATGAGCGTCTCCTGGGAGACCAGTATTACATTCCGATGCACCAATGCAGCTTTACTGTATCGGATGCATCTTCACATTGACGATGATACACAGAAATGGCGTCGGGATTCAATTCAAATGTCTCAATGCCGACTTAAGTACAAGAAGACTGACTCTTCTCATTGATTGTGGTTTGCTGTGGGCGTTTCCTGGGAGACCAGTATTGGGTTTCGATTCACCAATGCAGCTTTACTGTAACCGATGGACTTTCACATTGACGATGAAACGCAGAAATTGCATTGGGATTTAATTTAAATGGCACAATCTGACTTACGTACAAGACGACAGACTCTTCTCATTGTTTGTGGTTTCCTTTGAGCGTTTCCTGGCAGACCAGTATTAGATTACAATGCACCAATGCACCTTTACTGTATCCGATGAACCGTCACATTGTCGATGAAACACAGAAATTGCGTCGGGATTTAATTCAAATGGCACAATGCCGACTTAGGTACAACAAGACTGACTCTTCTCATTGTTTGTGGTTTCTTTGAGCTTTTCCTGGGAGACCTGTATTAGATTCCGATGCACCAATGCAGCTGTACTGTATCCGATGGACTGTCACATTGTCGATGAAACACAGAAATTGCGTCGGTATTTAATTCAAATGGCACAATGCCGACTTAAGTACAAGAAGACTGACTCTTCTCATTTTTTTGTTGTATGCTTTGAGCGTTCCCTGGGAGACCAGTATTAGATACCGATGCACCAATGCAGCTTTACTGTATCCGATGGATCTTCACATTGACGATGAAACACAGAAATGGCGTCGGGATTTAATTCAAATGTCACAATGCCTACTTAAGTACTAGAAGACTGACTCTCCTCATTGTTTGTGGTCTGCTTCAAGCGATTCCTGGGAGACAAGTATTAGATTCCGGCGCACCAATGCAGATTTACTGTATCCGATGGACCTTCACATTGACGATGAAACACTGAAATTGCATCGGGATTTAATTCAAATGGCACAATGCCGACTTAAGTACAACAAGACTCACTCTTCCAATTGTTTGTGGACTCTTTGAGCTTTTCCTGGAAGACCAGTATTAGATTCCGAAGTTCCAATGCAGCTGTACTATTTCCGATGGACCGTCACATTGTCGAACAAACACAGAAATTGCGTCGGGACTTAATTCATATGGCACAATGCCGACTTAGGTACAAGAAGACTGACACTTCTCATCGTTTGTGGTTTGCTTCAAGCATTTCCTGGGAGACCAGTATTAGATTCCAATCCATCAATGCAGATTTACTGTATCCGATGGACCTTCACATTGACGATGAAACACAGAAATTGCGTCGGAATTTAATTCAAATGGCACATTGCCGACATCGTACAAGGAGACTGACTCTTCTCATTTTTTTGTTGTATGCTTTGAGCGTTCCCTGGGAGACCAGTATTAGATACCGATGCACCAATGCAGCTTTACTGAATCCGATGGACCTTCACATTTACGATGAAACACAGAAATTGCGTCGGGATGTAATTCTAATGGTACAAAGCCGACATATGTACAAGAAGACTGACCCTTCTCATTGTTTGTGGTTAGCTTTACGCGTTTCCTGGGAGACCAGTATCAGATTCTGATGCACTAATGCAGCTTTAGTGAATACGATGGACTTTCACATTGACGATGAAACACAGTAATTGCGTCGGGATTTATTTCAAATGGCACAATGCAACTAAAGTACAAGAGGACTGACTCTTCTCATTGTTTGTGCTTTCCTGAGAGCGTTTCCTGGGAGACCAGTATTAGATTCCGATGCACCAATGCAGCTTTACTGTATCCGATGGACCTCCACATTGACGATGAAACACAGATATTGCATCGGGTTTAGTTCAAATGGCACAATGACGACTTAAGTTTAAGAAGATTGACTCTTCTCATTGTTTGTGGTTGCTTTGAGCGTTTCCTGAGAGACCAGTATTAGATTCCGGTGCAGCAATGCTGCTTTACTGAATCCAATGGACCTTCATATTGCCGATGAAACATAGAATATATTTCGGGATTTTATCAAATAGCACAATGCCGACTTATGAACAAGACGACTGACTCTTCTCATAGTTTGTGGTTTGCTTTGAGCGTTTCCTGGGAGACCAGTATTAGATTCCGATGCACCAAAGCAGCTTTACTGTTTTGGATGCATCTTCGCATTGACTATGAAACAAAAAACTGGCCTCGGGATTTCATTCAAATGGCTCAATGCCTACTTTAGTACAACAAAACTGACTCTTCTCATTGTTTGTACATTCCTTTGAGCGTTTCCTGGGAAACCAATATTAGATTCCGACGCACCAATGCAGCTTTTCTGTATCCGATGGACCTTCACATTGACGATGAAGCACTGAAATTGCGTCAGGGTTTAATTCAAATGGCACAATGCCAACTTAAGTACATCAAGACGTACTCCTCTCATTGTTTGTACTTTCCTTTGGACGTTTCCTGGGACACCAGTATTAGTTTCCGAGCACCAATGCAGCTATTCTGTATCCAATGGACCGTCACGTTGACGATGAAACGTAGAAATTGCGTCGGGATTTAATTCAAATTGCACAATGCCGACTTAAGTACAAGAAGACTGACTCCTCTCATTGTTTTTGGTTTGCTTCACGTGTTTCCTGGGAGACCATTATTAGATTCCGATGCATCAATGCAGCTTTACTGTATCCGATGGACCTTCACATTGACGATGTAACTTAGAAATGGCTTCGGGATTTAATTCAAATGGCACAATGCTGCCTTAAGTACAAGACGACTGCGTCTTCTCATTGTTTGTCGTTTGCTTTGAGCGTTTCCTGGGAGACCAGTATTAGATTCCGACGCACCAATGCAGCTTTACTATACCCGATGGACCTTCACATTGACGATGAAACACAGAAACTGCTTCGGGATTTAATTGAAATGGCACAATGAGGACTTAAGTACAAGAAGACTGACTCTTCTCATTGTTTGTGGTTTGCTTTGAGCGTTTTCTGGGAGATCAGTATTAGATTCCGATGCACCAATGCAGCTTTACCTTATCCGTTGAACCTTCATGTTCACGATGAAACACAGAAATTGCGTCGGGATTTAATTCAAATGGCACAATGCAGACTTAAGTACAAGAAGACTGACCCTTCTCATTGTTTGTGGTTTGCTTTGAGCGTTTCCTGGGAGACCACTATTAGATTCCGATGCACCCATGCAGCTTTACTGTATCCGATGGACCTTCACATTGACGATGAAACACAGAAATGCGTCGGGAATTAGTTAAAATGGCACAATGCCGACTTAAGTACAAGAGGACTGACTCTTCTCATTGTTTGTGGTTTTTCTTTGAGTGTTTCCTGGGAGACCAGTATTAGATTCCGATTCACCAATGAAACTTTACTGTATCCAATGGACCATCACATTGACGATGAAACACAGAAATTGCTTCGGGATTTATTTCAAATGGCACAATGCCGATTAAGTACAAGACGACTGACTCTTCACATTGTTTCTGGTTTGCTTTGTGCGTTTCCTGGGAGACCAGTATTAGATTCCGATGCACCAATGCAGCTTTACAGTTACGGATGCATCTTCACATTGACTGTAAAACAAAAAACTGGCCTCGGGATTTAATTCAAATGGCTCAATACCGACTTAAGTTCAAGAAGACTGACTCTTCTCATTGTTTCTGGTTTGCTTTGAGCGTTTCCTGGGAAACAAGTATTAGTTTCCGACGCACCAATGCAGCTTTTCTGTATCCGATGGACCTTCACATTGACGATGAAGCACTGAAATTGCGTCAGGGTTTAATTCAAATGGCACAATGCCAACTTAAGTACAACGAGACTGACTCCTCTCATTGTTTGTACTTTCCTTTGGACGTTTCCTGGGATACCGGTATTAGTTTCCGAGCACCAATGCAGCTATACTGAATCCGATGGACCGTTACGTTGACGATGAAAGACAGAAATTGCGTCGGGATTTAATTCAAATTGCACAATGCCGACTTCAGTACAAGAAGACTGACTCCTCTCATTGTTTGTGGTTTGCTTCACGCGTTTCCTGGGAGACCATTATTAGATTCCGATGTATCAATGCAGCTTCACTGTATCCGATGGACCTTTACATTGACGATGTAACTTAGAAATGGCGTCGGGATTTAATTCAAATGGCACAATGCTGACTTAAGTACAAGACGACTGCGTCTTCTCATTGTTTGTCGTTTGCTTTGAGCGTTTCCTGGGAGACCAGTATTAGATTCCGACGCACCAATGCAGCTTTACTATATCCGATGGACCTTCACATTGACGATGATACACAGCAATTGCGTCGGGATTTAATTCAAATGACACAATGAGGACTTAAGTACAAGAAGACTGACTCTTCTCATTGTTTGTGGTTGGCTTTGAGCGTTTTCTGGGAGATCAGTATTAGATTCCGATGCACCAATGCAGGTTTACCTTATCCGTTGGACCTTCATGTTCACGATGAAACACAGAAATTGCGTCGGGATTTACTTAAAATGGCACAATGCCGACTTAAGTACAAGAAGACTGACCCTTCTCATTGTTTGTGGTTTGCTTTGAGCGTTTCCTGGGAGACCAGTAGTAGTTTCCGACGCACAAATGCAGCTTTATTCTATCCGATGGAACCTTACATTGATGATGAAACACTGAAATTGCATTCAAATGGCACAATGCCGACATAAGTACAAGAGGACTGACTCTTCTCATTGTTTGTGGTTTTTCTTTGAGTGTTTCCTGGGAGACCAGTATTAGATTCCGATGCACCAATGCAGCTTTATTGTATACGATGAACCTTCTTATCGATGATGAAACGCAGAAATTGCGTCCGGATTTAATACAAATGGCACAATGCCGACATGGTACAAAACGACTGACTCTTCTCATTGTTAGTGGTTTGCTTTGTGCGTTTCCTGTGTGACCAGTATTAGATTCCGATTCACCAATGCAGCTTTACTGTAACCAATGGACCATCACATTGACGATGAAACACAGAAATTGCGTCGGGATTTATTTCAAATGGCACAATGCCGATTAAGTACAAGACGACTGACTCTTCTCAGTGTTTCTGGTTTGCTTTGAGCGTTTCCTGGGAGACCAGTATTAGATTCCGATGCACCAATGCATCTTTACAGTTACGGATGCATCTTCACATTGACTATAAAACAAAAAACTGGCCTCGGGATTTAATTCAAATGGCTCAATGCCGACTTAAGTACAAGAAGACTGACTCTTCTCATTGTTTCTGGTTTGCTTTGAGCGTTTCCTGGGAGACCACTATTAGATTCCGATGCAGCCATGCAGCTTTACTGTATCCGATGGACCTTCACATTGACGATGAAACACAGAAATGCGTCGGGAATTAGTTAAAATGGCACAATGCCGACTTAAGTACAAGAGGACTGACTCTTCTCATTGTTTGTGGTTTTTCTTTGAGTGTTTCCTGGGAGACCAGTATTAGATTCCTAGCGCCAATGCAGCTTTACTGTATCCAATGGACCGTCACGTTGACGATGAAACACAGAAATTGCGTCGGGATTTAATTCAAATGGCACAAAGCCGAATTAAGTACAACAAGACTGACTCTTCTCATTTTGTGGTTTGCTTCGAGCGATTCCTGGGAGACCAGTAATAGATTCCAATCCATCAATGCAGCTTTACTGTATCCGATGGACCTTCACATTGACGATGAAAGACAGAAATTGCTTCGGAATTTAATTCAAATGGCACATTGCCGACATCGTACAAGGGTACTGACTCTTCTCATTTTTTTGTTGTATGCTTTGAGCGTTCCCTGGGAGACCAGTATTAGATACCGATGCACCAATGCACCTTTACTGAATCCGATGGACCTTCACATTTACGATGAAACACAGAAATTGCGTCGGGATGTAATTCAAATGGCACAATGCCGACAAGGTACAAGACGACTGACACTTCTCATTGTTTGTCGTTTGATTTTAGCGTTTCCTGTGAGACCAGTAGTAGATTCCGATTCACCAATGCAGCTTTACTGTATCCGATGGACCATCACATTGCGATGAAACACAGAAATTGCGTCGGGATTTAATTCAAATGGCACAATGCCGATTAAGTACAAGTCGACTGACTCTTCTCATTGTTTCTGGTTTGCTTTGAGCGTTTCC
Source organism: Schistocerca serialis cubense (assembly GCF_023864345.2). Lineage (NCBI taxonomy): Eukaryota > Metazoa > Arthropoda > Insecta > Orthoptera > Acrididae > Schistocerca > Schistocerca serialis. The sequence continues at coordinate 4,274,903 of NW_026048482.1, forward strand.
TGGGTGACCAGTATTAGATTCCGATGCACCAATGCAGCTTTACTGTTTTGGATGCATCTTCACATTGACTATGAAACAAAAAACTGGCCTCGGGATTTCATTCAAATGGCTCAATGCCTACTTTAGTACAACAAAACTGACTCTTCTCATTGTTTGTACATTCCTTTGAGCGTTTCCTGGGAAACCAATATTAGATTCCGACGCACCAATGCAGCTTTTCTGTATCTGATGGACCTTCACATTGACGATGAAGCACTGGAATTGCGTCAGGGTTTAATTCAAATGGCACAATGCCAACTTAAGTACAACAAGACTGATTCCTCTCATTGTTTGTACTTTCCTTTGGACGTTTCCTGGGAGACCAGTATTAGTTTCCGAGCACCAATGCAGCTATACTGTATCCGATATACCGTCACGTTGACGATGAAACACAGAAATTGCGTCGGGATTTAATTCATATTGCACAATGCCGACTTAAGTACAAGAAGACTGACTCCTCTCATTGTTTGTGGTTTGCTTCACGCGTTTCCTGGGAGACCATTATTAGATTCCGATGCATCAATGCAGCTTCACTGTATCCGATGGACCTTCACATTGACGATGTAACTTAGAAATGGCGTCGGGATTTAATTCAAATGGCACAATGCTGACTTAAGTACCAGACGACTGCGTCTTCTCATTGTTTGTCGTTTGCTTTAAGCGTTTCTTGGGAGACCAGTATTAGATTCCGACGCACCAATGCAGCTTTACTACATCCGATGGACCTTCACATTGACGATGATACACAGCAATTGCGTCGGGATTTAATTCAAATGACACAATGAGGACTTAAGTAGAAGAAGACTGACTCTTCTCATTGTTTTTGGTTTGCTTTGTGCGTTTCCAGTGTGACCAGTATTAGATTCCGATTCACCAATGCAGCTTTACTGTAACTTATGGACCATCACATTCACGATGAAACACAGAAATTGCGTCGGGATTTATTTCAAATGGCACAATGCCGATTAAGTACAAGACGACTGACTCTTCTCAGTGTTTCTGGTTTGCTTTGAGCGTTTCCTGGGAGACCAGTATTAGATTCCGATGCACCAATGCAGCTTTACAGTTACGGATGCATCTTCACATTGACTATAATACAAAAAACTGGCCTCGGGATTTAATTCAAATGGCTCAATGCCGACTTAAGTACAAGAAGACTGACTCTTCTCATTGTTTCTGGTTTGCTTTGAGCGTTTCCTGGGAAACAAGTATTAGTTTCCGACGCACCAATGCAGCTTTTCTGTATCCGATGGACCTTCACATTGACGATGAAACACTGAAATTGCGTCAGGATTTAATTCAAATGGCACAATGCCGACTTAAGTACAACAAGACTGACTCTTCTCATTGTTTGTACTTTCCCTTGAGCGTTTCCTGGGAGACCAGTATTAGATTCCTAGCGCCAATGCAGCTTTACTGTATCCGATGGACCGTCACGTTGACGATGAAACACAGAAATTGCGTCGGGATTTAATTCATATTGCACAATGCCGACTTAAGTACAAGAAGACTGACTCAACTCATTGTTTGTAGTTTGCTTTGAGCGTTTCCTGGGAGATCAGTATTAGATTCCGATGCACTAATTAAGCTTTACTGTATCCGATGGACCTTCACGTTGATGATGAAACACTGAAATTGCGTCGGGATTTAATTCAAATGGCACAATGCTGACTTAAGTACTACAAGGCTGACTCTTCTCATTGTTGGTGGTGTCTTTTGAGCGTTTCCTGGGAAACAAGTATTAGATTCCGATGCACCAATGCAGCTTTACTATATCCGATGGACCATCACATTGACGATGAAACACAGAAATTGCGTCGGGATTTAATTCAAATGGCACAATGCCGTTTTAAGTACAAGAAGACTGACTGTTCTCATTGTATGTGAACTGCTTCGCGCGTTTCCTGGGGACCAGTATTAGATTCCGATGCACCAATGCAGCTGTACTGTCTCCGATGGACCTTCACATTGACGATGAAACACAGAAATTGCGTCGGGATCTAATTCAATGGCACAATGCCGACAAGGTACAAGAAGACTGACTCTTCTCATTGTTTGTGGTTTGCTTTGAGCGTTTCCTGGGAGACCAGTATTAGATTCCGATGCACCAATGTAGCTTTACTGTATCCGATGGACATTCACATTGACGATGAAACACTGTAATTGCGTCGGGTTTTAATTCAAATGGCATAATGCTGACTTAAACACAACAAGACTGACTCATCTCATTGTTTGCGGTTTGTTTGAGCGTTTCCTGGGAGACCAGTGTTAGATTCCGATGCACCAATGCTGCAGTACTGTATCCGATGGACCTACACATTGTCGATGAAACACAGAAATTGCGTCGGATTTAATTCAAATGGCTCAATGCCAACTTAAGTACAAGAAGACTATTTTCTCTCATTGTTTGTGGCTTGCTTTGAACATTTCCTGGGAGATCAGTATTAGATTCCGATGCACCAATGCAGCTTTACTGTATCCGTTGGACCTTCACATTGACGATGAAACACAGAAATTGCGCCGGGATTTAATTCAAATGGCTCAATGCCGTTTTAAGTACTGGAAGACTGACTCTTCTCATTGTTTGGGAATTGCTCTGGGCGTTTCCTGGGAGACCAGTTTTAGATTCCGATGCATCAATGCAGCTTTACTGTATCTGTTGGACCTTCACATTGACGATGAAACACAGATATTGTGTCGGGATTTAATTCAAATGGCACAATAACCACTTAAGTACAAGACGACTGCGTCTTCTCATTGTTTGTCGTTTGCTTTGAGCGTTTCCTGGGAGACCAGTATTAGATTCCGACGCACCAATGCAGCTTTACTATATCCGATGGACCTTCACATTGACGATGATACACAGCAATTGCGTCGGGATTTAATTCAAATGACACAATGAGGACTTAAGTACAAGAAGACTGACTCTTCTCATTGTTTGTGGTTGGCTTTGAGCGTTTTCTGGGAGATCAGTATTAGATTCCGATGCACCAATGCAGGTTTACCTTATCCGTTGGACCTTCATGTTCACGATGAAACACAGAAATTGCGTCGGGATTTACTTAAAATGGCACAATGCCGACTTAAGTACAAGAAGACTGACCCTTCTCATTGTTTGTGGTTTGCTTTGAGCGTTTCCTGGGAGACCAGTAGTAGTTTCCGACGCACAAATGCAGCTTTATTCTATCCGATGGAACCTTACATTGATGATGAAACACTGAAATTGCATTCAAATGGCACAATGCCGACATAAGTACAAGAGGACTGACTCTTCTCATTGTTTGTGGTTTTTCTTTGAGTGTTTCCTGGGAGACCAGTATTAGATTCCGATGCACCAATGCAGCTTTATTGTATACGATGAACCTTCTTATCGATGATGAAACGCAGAAATTGCGTCCGGATTTAATACAAATGGCACAATGCCGACATGGTACAAAACGACTGACTCTTCTCATTGTTAGTGGTTTGCTTTGTGCGTTTCCTGTGTGACCAGTATTAGATTCCGATTCACCAATGCAGCTTTACTGTAACCAATGGACCATCACATTGACGATGAAACACAGAAATTGCGTCGGGATTTATTTCAAATGGCACAATGCCGATTAAGTACAAGACGACTGACTCTTCTCAGTGTTTCTGGTTTGCTTTGAGCGTTTCCTGGGAGACCAGTATTAGATTCCGATGCACCAATGCATCTTTACAGTTACGGATGCATCTTCACATTGACTATAAAACAAAAAACTGGCCTCGGGATTTAATTCAAATGGCTCAATGCCGACTTAAGTACAAGAAGACTGACTCTTCTCATTGTTTCTGGTTTGCTTTGAGCGTTTCCTGGGAGACCACTATTAGATTCCGATGCAGCCATGCAGCTTTACTGTATCCGATGGACCTTCACATTGACGATGAAACACAGAAATGCGTCGGGAATTAGTTAAAATGGCACAATGCCGACTTAAGTACAAGAGGACTGACTCTTCTCATTGTTTGTGGTTTTTCTTTGAGTGTTTCCTGGGAGACCAGTATTAGATTCCTAGCGCCAATGCAGCTTTACTGTATCCAATGGACCGTCACGTTGACGATGAAACACAGAAATTGCGTCGGGATTTAATTCAAATGGCACAAAGCCGAATTAAGTACAACAAGACTGACTCTTCTCATTTTGTGGTTTGCTTCGAGCGATTCCTGGGAGACCAGTAATAGATTCCAATCCATCAATGCAGCTTTACTGTATCCGATGGACCTTCACATTGACGATGAAAGACAGAAATTGCTTCGGAATTTAATTCAAATGGCACATTGCCGACATCGTACAAGGGTACTGACTCTTCTCATTTTTTTGTTGTATGCTTTGAGCGTTCCCTGGGAGACCAGTATTAGATACCGATGCACCAATGCACCTTTACTGAATCCGATGGACCTTCACATTTACGATGAAACACAGAAATTGCGTCGGGATGTAATTCAAATGGCACAATGCCGACAAGGTACAAGACGACTGACACTTCTCATTGTTTGTCGTTTGATTTTAGCGTTTCCTGTGAGACCAGTAGTAGATTCCGATTCACCAATGCAGCTTTACTGTATCCGATGGACCATCACATTGCGATGAAACACAGAAATTGCGTCGGGATTTAATTCAAATGGCACAATGCCGATTAAGTACAAGTCGACTGACTCTTCTCATTGTTTCTGGTTTGCTTTGAGCGTTTCCTGGGTGACCAGTATTAGATTCCGATGCACCAATGCAGCTTTACTGTTTTGGATGCATCTTCACATTGACTATGAAACAAAAAACTGGCCTCGGGATTTCATTCAAATGGCTCAATGCCTACTTTAGTACAACAAAACTGACTCTTCTCATTGTTTGTACATTCCTTTGAGCGTTTCCTGGGAAACCAATATTAGATTCCGACGCACCAATGCAGCTTTTCTGTATCTGATGGACCTTCACATTGACGATGAAGCACTGGAATTGCGTCAGGGTTTAATTCAAATGGCACAATGCCAACTTAAGTACAACAAGACTGATTCCTCTCATTGTTTGTACTTTCCTTTGGACGTTTCCTGGGAGACCAGTATTAGTTTCCGAGCACCAATGCAGCTATACTGTATCCGATGGACCGTCACGTTGACGATGAAACACAGAAATTGCGTCGGGATTTAATTCATATTGCACAATGCCGACTTAAGTACAAGAAGACTGACTCCTCTCATTGTTTGTGGTTTGCTTCACGCGTTTCCTGGGAGACCATTATTAGATTCCGATGCATCAATGCAGCTTCACTGTATCCGATGTACCTTCACATTGACGATGTAACTTAGAAATGGCGTCGGGATTTAATTCAAATGGCACAATGCTGACTTAAGTACCAGACGACTGCGTCTTCTCATTGTTTGTCGTTTGCTTTAAGCGTTTCTTGGGAGACCAGTATTAGATTCCGACGCACCAATGCAGCTTTACTACATCCGATGGACCTTCACATTGACGATGATACACAGCAATTGCGTCGGGATTTAATTCAAATGACACAATGAGGACTTAAGTAGAAGAAGACTGACTCTTCTCATTGTTTTGGTTTGCTTTGAGCGTTTCCTGGGTGACCAGTATTAGATTCCGATGCACCAATGCAGCTTTACTGTATCTGATGGACCTTCACATTGAGGATGAAACACATAAATTGCGTCGGGATTTATTTCAAATTGCACAATGCCGACAAGGTTCATGAAGACTGACTCTTCACATTGTTTGTTGTTTTCTTTGAGCGTTTCCTGGGAGACCAGTATTAGATTCCGATGCATCAATGCAGCTTTACTGTAACCGATGGACCTTTACATTGACGATGAAACATAGAAATTGCGTCGGGATTTAATTCAAATGGTACAATGCCGACTTAAGTACTAGAAGACTGACTCTTCTCATTGTTTGTGGTTTGCTTTGAGCGTTTCCTGGGTGACCAGTATTAGATTCCGATGCACCAATACAGATTTACTGTATCCGCTAGACCTCCACATTGACGATGAAACACAGAAATTGCGTCGGGATTTAATTCAAATAACCCAATGTCGACTTATTTACATAGAGACTGACTCTTCTCATTGTATGTGGTTTGCTTTGAGCGTTTCCTGGGAGACCAGTATTAAATTCCAATTCACCAATGAAGTTTTGCTGTATGCTATGGACCTTCACTTTGACGAAGAAACACAGAAATTGCTTCGGTGTTTATTCAAATGGCACAATGCCGACTTAAGTACAAGAATACTAACTCCTCTCTTTGTTTGTGGTTTGCTTTGAGCGTTTCCTGGGAGACAAGTATTAGATTCCGATGCAGCAATGCAGCTTTAGTGGATACGATGGACCTTCACATTGACGATGAAACTTAGAAATTGCGTCGGGATTTAATTCACATGGCACTATGCCGACTTAAATACAAGAACACTGACTCTTCTCATTGGTTGTTGTTTCCTTTGAGCTTTTTCTGGGAGGCCAGTATTAGATTGCGATGCACCAATGCAGCTTTACTGTATCCGATGGATCTTCGCATTGACGATGAAACACAGATATTGCGTCGGGATTTCATTCAAATGGCACAATGCCGCCAAGGGACATGAAGACTGACTCTTCTCTTTGTTTGTGGTTTGCTTTGAGTGTTTCCTGGGAGACCAGTATTAGATTCCGTTGCACCAATGCAGCTTTACTGTATCCGATGGACCTTCACATTGGCGTTGAAACACAGAAATTGTGTCGGGGTTTAATTCAAATTGCACAATGCCGACTCAAGTACAAGTAGACTGACATTTCCCATTGTTTGTGGTTTGCTTTGAGCATTTCCTGGGAGCACAGTATTAGATTCTGATGCATCAATGCAGCTTTACTGTATCGGATGCATCTTGACATTGACGATGAAACACAGAAATGGCCTCGGGATTTAATTCAAATGGCTCAATGCCGACTTAAGTACAACACGACTGACTCTTCTCATTGTTTGTGGTTTGCATTGAGCGTTTCCTGGGAGACCACAATTAGATTCCGATGCATCAATGCAGGTTTACTGTATCCGATGGACCGTCACACTGACGCTGAAACATAGAAATTGCGTCTGGAATTAATTCAAATGGCACAATGCCGACTTAAGTACAAGAAGTCTGACTCTTCTTATTGTTTTGTGGTTTGCTTCACGCGTTTCCTGGGAGACCAGTATTAGATTCCGATGCTTCAATGCAGCTTTACTGTATCCGATGGACCTTTACATTGACGATGAAACATAGAAATTGCGTCGGGATTTAATTCAAATGGCACAATGCCGACTTAAGTACTAGAAGACTGACTCTTCTCATTGTTTGTGGTTTGCTTTGAGCGTTTCCTGTGAGACCAGTATTAGATTCCGATGCACCAATGCAGCTTTACTGTATCCGATGGATCTTCACATTGACCATGAAACACAGAAATTGCGTCGGGATTTAATTCAAATGGCACAATGCCGAGTAAAGTACAAGAAGACTGACTCTTCTCATTGTTTGTGGTTTGCTTTGAGCGTTTCCTGGGAGACCAGTATTAGATTCCGACGCACCAATGCAACTTTACTCTATCCGAGGGCCCCTCACATTGACGATGAAACACTGTAATTGCGTCGGGATTTAATTCACATTGCATAATGCTGACTTAAGAACAACAAGACTGACTCTTCTCGTTGTTTTTTTTTCTTTGAGCGTTTCCTGGGAGACCTGTATTAGATTGCGATGCACCAATGCAGCAGTACTGTATCCGATGGATCGTCACATTGTCGATGAAACACAGAAATTGCGTCGGGATTTAATTCAAATGGCACAATGCCGACTTATGTACAAGAAGACTGACTCTTCTCACTGTTTCTGGTTTGCTTTGAGCTTTTCTCGGGAGACCAGTATTACATTCCGATGCACCAATGCAGCTTTACTGTATCCGATGCATCTTCACATTGACGATGAAACACTGACATTGCCTTGGGATTAAATTCAAATGGCACAATGCCGACTTAAGTACAAGAAGACTAACTTTTCTCATTGTTTGTGGCTTGCTTTGAGCGTTTCCTGGGAGACCAGTATTAGATTCCGGTGCACCAATGCAGCTTTACTGTAACTGTTGGACCTTCACATTGACGATGAAACACAGAAATTGCGTTGGGATTTAATTCAAATGGCACAATGCCGCTTTAAGTACAAGAAGACTGACTCTTCACATTGTTTGTGAATTGCTCCGAGCCTTTCCTGGGAGACCACTTTTAGATTCCTGTGCATCAATGCAGCTTTACTTTAGCCAATGGACCTTCACATTGAAGATGAAACGCAGATATTGCGTTGGGTTTTAATTCAAATGGCACAATGCCGACTAAAGTACAAGAAGACTGATTCTCCTCATTGTTTGTGTTTTGCTTTGAGCGTATCCTGGGAGACCAGTATTAGATTCCGATGCACCAATGCAGCTTTAATGTATCTGTTGGACCTTCACATTGACGATGAAACACAGAAATTGCTTCGGGATTTAATTCAAATGGCACAATGCCGTTTTAAATACTAGAAGACTGACTCTTCTCATTGTTTGTGAATTCGTCCTGGCGTTTCCAGGGAGACCAGTTTTAGATTCCGATACATCAATACAGCATTACTGTAGCCGACAGCCCTTCGCATTGACGATGAAACACAGATATTGCGTCGGGATTTAATTCAAATGGCACAATGACCACTTAAGTACAAGAAGACTGACTCATCTCATTGTCTGTGGTTTGCTTTGAGCGTTTCCTGGGAGACCTGTATTAGATTCCGATGCACTAATTCGGCTTTAGTGAATACGATGGACCTTCACATTGACGATGAAACACAGTAACTGGGTCGGGATTTAATTCAAATGGCGCAATAGCGTCTTAAATACAAGAAGACTGACTCTTCTCATTGTTTGTGCTTTCCTATGTGCGTTTCCTGGGAGACCAGTATTAGATTGCGATGCACCAATGCAACTTTACTGCATCCGCTGGACCTTCACAATGGCGATGAAACACATTCATTGCCTCGTGATTTAATTCAAATGGCTCAATGCTGCCTTAAGTACAAGAAGACTGACGCTTCTCATTGATTGTGGTTTCCAATGAGCGTTTCCTGGGAGACCAGTACTAGATTCCGATTCACCAATGTAGCTTTACTGTATCCGATGGTCCTTCACATTGACGATGAAACAAAGAAATTGCGTCGAGATTTAATTCAAATGGCCCAATGCCGACTTAAGGACTTGAAGACTGACTCTTCTCATTGTTTGTGGTCTGCTTTGACCGTTTCCTGGGAGACCAGTATTAGATTCCAATTCACCAATGAAGTTTTGCTGTATCCAACGGACCTTCACTTTGACGAAGAAACACAGAAATGTCGTCGGTATTTATTCAAATGACACAATGCCGACCTAAGTACAAGAAGGCTGACTCTTCTCATTGTTTGTGTTTTGCTTTGATCGTTTCCTGGGGGACCAGTATTGGATTCCGATGCACCAATGTAGCTTTACTGTATCCGATGGACCTTCACATTGACGATGCAACACAGAGATTGCGTCGGGATTTAATTCAAATGACACTGTGCCGTTTTAAGTACAAGAAAACTGACTCTTCTCATTGTTTGTGTATTGCATCGAGCGTTTCCTGGGCGACCAGTATTTGATTCCGATGCACCAATACAGCTGTACTGTATCCAATGGACCTTCACATTGACGATGAATCACAGAAATTGCGTTGGGATTTAATTCAAATGGCACAATGCCGACTTAAGTACAAGAAGACTGACTCCTCTCATTGTTTGTGGTTTACTTAGAGCATTTCCTGGGAAACCAGTATTAGATTCCGATGCACCAATGCAGCTTTACTGTATCCAATGGACCTTCACATTGACGATGAAACATAGAAATTGCGTCGGGATTTAATTCGAATGGCACAATGCCGACAAGGTACAAGAAGACTGACTCTTCTCATTGTTTGTGGTATGCTTTGAGCGTTTCTTGGGAGACCAGTATTAGATTCCGATTTACCAATGCAGCTTTAGTGTACACAATGGACCTTCACATTGACGATGAAACACAGATATTGCGTCGGGATTTATTTCAAATGGCACAATGCCGACTGAAGTACAGGAAGACTGACTCTTCTCATTGTTTGTGGTTTTCTTTGAGCCTTTCCTGGGAGACCAGTATTAGAATCCGATGCACCTATGCAGCTTTGCTGTATCCGATGGACCTCCACATTGACGACGAAACACAGAAATAGCGTCGGGATTTAATTCAAATGGCACAATGCCGACTTAAGTACTAGAAGATTGACTCTTCTCATGGTTTGTGGTTTGCTTTGAGCGTTTCCTGGGAGGCCAGTGTTAGATTCCGATGCACCAATGCAGCTTTACTGTATCCGATGAACCTTCACATTGACCATGAAACACAGAAATTGCGTCGGGAAATAATTCGAATGGCACAATGCCTACTTAAGTACAAGAAAACTGACTCTTCTCATCGTTTGTGGTTTGCTTTTGGCGTTTCCTGGGAGACCAGTATTAGATTCCGATGCACCAATGCAGCTTTAGTGTATCCGATGGACCTCCACATTGACGAGGAAACACAGAAATTGCGTCGGAATTCAATTCAAATGGCGCAATGCCGACTTAAGTACAAGAAGACTGACTCTTCTCATTGTTTGTGGTTTACATTGAGTGTTTCCTGGGGGACCAGTTTTAGATTCCGATGTACCAATGCAGCTTTACTGTATCCAATGTACCAGAACGTTGACGATGAATCACAGAAATTGGTTCGGGATTTAATTCAAGTGGCTCCATGCCGATTTAAGTACAAGTAGACTGGCTCTTCTCATTGTTTGTGGTTTGCTATGAGCGTTTCCTGGGAATCCAGTATTAGATTCTGATGCACCAATGCCACTTTACTGTATCCGATGGTCCTCCACGTTGACAATGAAACACAGAATTTTCGTCGGGATTTAATTCGAATGGCACAATGCCGACAAGGTACAAGAAGACTGACTCTTCTAATTGTTTGTGGTTTGCTTTGAGCGTTTCCTGGGAGACCAGTATTAGATTCCGATGCACCAATGCAGATTTACTGTATCCGATGGACCTTCACATTGACCATGAAACACAGAGTTTGCGTCGGGATTGAATTCAAATGGCACAATGCCGACTTAAGGACAAGAAGACTGACTCTTCTCAATGCTTGTGGTTTGCTTTGAGCGTTTCCTGGGAGACCAGTATTAGATTCCGATGCACCAATGCAGCTTTACTGCATCCGATGGACCTCCACATTGACGATGCAACACAGAGATTGCGTCGGGATTTAATTCAAATGACACTGTGCCGTTTTAAGTACAAGAAGACTGACTCTCCTCATTGTTTGTGTATTGCATCGAGCGTTTCCCGGGCGACCAGTATTAGATTCCGATGTACCAATACAGCTTTACTGTATCCAATGGACCTTCACATTGAAGATGAATCACAGAAATTGCGTCGGAATTTAATTCAAATGGCACAATGCCGACTTAAGTACAAGGAGACTGACTCTTCTCATTGTTTGTGGTTTGCTTTGAGCGTTTCCTGGGAAACCAGTATTAGATTCCGATGCACCAATGCAGCTTTAGTGTACACGACGGACCTTCACATTGACGATCAAAAACAGATATTGCGTCGGGATTTAATTCAAATGGCACAATGCCGACTGAAGTCCAGGAAGACTGACTCTTCTCATCGTTTGTGGTTTCCTATGAGCGTTTCCTGGGAGACCAGTATTAGATTCCGATGCACCTATGCAGCTTTGCTGTATCCAATGGACATCCACATTGACGATGAGACACAAAAACAGCGTCGGGATTTAATTCAAATGGCACAAGGCCGACATAAGTACAAGAAGATTGACTCTTCTCATGGTTTCTGGTTTGCTTTGAGAGTTTCCTGGGAGACCAGTGTTAGATTCCGATGCACCAATGCAGCTTTACTGTTTCCGATGGACCGTCACATTGACAATGAAACACAGAAATTGCGTCGGGATTTAATTCAAATCGCACAATGCCGACTGAAGTTCAAGATGACTGACTCTACTCATTGTTTGTGGTTTGCTTCGAGCGTTTCCTGGGAGACCAGTATTAGATTCCGATGAACCAATGGAGCTTTACTGTATCTGATGGACCTTCACATTGACGATGAAACACAGATATTGCGTCGGGAATTAATTCAAATGGCACAATGCCGACAACGTACAAGAAGACTGCCTCTTCTCATTGTTTGTGGATTGCTTTGAGCGTTTCCTGGGAACCCAGTGTTAGATTCCGATGCACCACTGCAGCTTTACTGTATTTGATGGACCTTCACATTGACGATGAAACACAGAAATTGCGTCGGGATTTAAATCAAATGGCACAATGCCGACTTAAGTACAAGAAGATTGACTCTTCTCATTGTTTGTGGTTTGCTGAGAGTGTTTCCGGGGATACCAGAATTAGATTCCGATGCACCAATGCAGCTTTACGGTATCCGATGGACCTTCACATAGACGATGAATCACAGAATTTGAGTCGGGACTTAATTCAAATGGCTCAATGGCGACTGAAGTACAAGAAGACTGACTCTTCTCATTTTTTGTGGTTTGCTTCGAGCGTTTCCTGGGAGACCAGCATTAGATTCCGATGCACCAATGCATCTTTACTGTATCCTATGGACCTTCACATTGACGATGAAACACAGACATTGCGTCGGGAATTAATTCAAATGGCACAATGCCGACAATGTACGAGAAGATTGACTCTTCTTATTATTTGTGGTTTGCTTTGAGGGTCTCCTAGGAGACCAGTATTACATTCCGATGCATCAATGCAGCTTTACTGTATCCGACGCATCTTCACATTGACGATCAAACACAGACATTGCCTCGGGATTTAATTCAAATGGCACAATGCCGACTTACGTACAACAAGACTGACGCTTCTCATTGTTTGTGGTTTCCAATGAGCGTTTCCTGATAGACCAGTACTAGATTCCGATTCACCAATGGAACTTTACTGTTTCCGGTGGACCTGCACATTGATGATGAATCACTGAAATTGCGTCGGGACTTAATTCGAATGGCACAATGCCAACTTAAGTACAAGAAGACTGACACTTCTCCTTGTTAGCCGGCCGAAGTGGCGGTTAAAGGCGCTGCAGTCTGGAACCGCAAGACCGCTACGGTCGCAGGTTCGAATCCTGCCTCGGGCATGGATGTTTGTGATGTCCTTATGTTAGTTAGGTTTAACTAGTTCTAAGTTCTAGGGGACTGGTGACCTCAGCAGTTGAGTCCCATAGTGCTCAGAGCCATTAGCCACTTCTCTTTGTTTGTGATTTACTTTGAGCGGTTCCTGGGAGACCAGTATTAGATTCCGACGCACCCATGCAGCTTTACTGTATCCGATGGAACGTCACATTGACGATGAAACACAGAAATTGCGTCGGGATTTAATTCAAATGGCACAATGATGACTTATGTTACAAAGACTGACTCTTCTCATTGTTTGAGGTTTACATTGAGCGCTTCCTGGGAGACCAGTAATAGATTCCGATGCACCATTGCAGCTTTACTGTATCCGATGGACCTTCACATTGACGATGAAATACAGAAATTGCGTCGGGATTTAATTCGAATGGCACAATGATGACTTAAGTACAAGAAGACTGACTCATCTCATCGTTTGTGGTTTGCTTTGAGCGTTTCCAGGGGAGACCAGCATTAGATTCCGATGCACCAATGCAGCTTTACTGTATCCTATGGACCTTCACATTGACGATGAAACACAGACATTGCGTCGGGAATTAATTCAAATGGCACAATGTCGACAATGTACAAGAAGACTGGCTCTTCTTATTGTTTGTGGTTTGCTTTGAGGGTCTCCCAGGAGACCAGTATTACATTCCGATGCATCAATGCTGCTTTACTGTATCCGACGCATCTTCACATTGACGATCAAACACAGACATTGCCTCGGGATTTAATTCAAATGGCACAATGCCGACTTACGTACAACAAGACTGACGCCTCTCATTGTTTGTCGTTTCCAATGAGCGTTTCCTCGGAGACCAGTACTAGATTCCGATTCACCAATGCAGCCTTACTGTTTCCGATGGACCTTCACATTGACGATGAAACACTGAAGTTGCATCGGGGTTTAATTCAAATGGCACAATGCCGACATAAGTACAAGAAGACTGACTCTTCTCATTGTTTGTGGTATACTTTGAGCGTTTCCTGCGAGACCAGTATTAGATTGCGATGCACCATTGCAGCTTTACTGTATCCGATGGACCTTCACATTGACGATGAAACACAGAAATTGCGTCGGGATGAAAATCAAATCGCACAATGCCGACGTAAGTAAAAGAAGACTGACTCTTCTCATTGTTTGTGATTTGCTTCGAGCGTTTCCTGGGAGACCAGTATTAGATTCCGATGAACAAATGCAGCTTCACTGTATCTCATGGACCTTCACATAGACGATGAAACGCAGAAATTGCGTTGGGATTTAATTCAAATGGCACAATGCCGACAAGGTACAAGAACACTGACTCTTCTCATTGTTTGTGGATTGCTTTGAGCGTTTCCTGGGAAACCAGTATTAGGTTCCGATGCACCAATGCAGCTTTACTGTATCCGTCGGACCTTTACATTGACGATGAATCAAAGAAATCGTGTCGGGATTTAATTCAAATGGCACAATGCCGACATAAGTACAAGAAGACTGGCTCTCCTCTTTGTTTGTTTTTTGCTTTGAGCGTCTCCTGGGTGACCAGAATTAGATTCCAACGCACCAATGCAGCTTTACTGTATCCGATGGACCTCCACATTGACGATGTATCACAGAAATTGCGTCGGCATTTAATTCAAATGGCACAATGCCGACTGAAGTACAAGAAGACAGACTCTTCTCATTGTATGTGGTTTGCTTTAAGTGTTTCCTGGGAGACCAGTATTAGATTCCGATGCACCAATGCAGCTTTACTGTATTCGATGGACCTTCGCATTAACGTTCACACACAGAAATTGCGTCGGGATTTAATTCAAATGTCACAATGCCGACTGAAGTAGAAGAAGACTGACTCTTTTCATTGTATGTGGTTTGCTTTAAGCGTTTCCTGGGAGACCAGTATTGGATTCCGATGCACCAATGCAGCTTTACTGTATTCGATGCACCTTCGCATTGACGTTCACACACAGAAATTGCGTCGGGATTTTATTCAAATGGCACAATGCCGACTTAAGTACAAGAAGACTGACTCTTTTCATCGTTTGTGGTTTCCTCTGAGCGTTTTCTGATTGGCCAGTATTAGGTTGCGATGCACCATTGCAGCTTTACTGTATCCGATGCACCTTCACATTGAAGATGAAACACAGAAATTGCGTCGGGATTTAATTCAAATGGCACAATGCCGACTTACGTACAAGAGGACTGACTCTTCTCATTGTTTGTGGTTTGCTTTGAATGTTTCCTGGGAGACCAGTATTAGAATCCGATGCACCAATACAGCCTTACCGTATCCAACGGACCTTCACATTGACGTTGAAATACAGAAATTGCGTCGGGAATTAATTCGAATGGCACAATGCCGACTTAAGTACAAGAAGACATACTCTTCTCAACGTCTTTGCTTTCGTTTGAGCGTTTCCTGGGAGGCCAGTGTCAGATTCCGATGCACCAATGCAGCTTTACTGTATCCGATGGACCTTCACATTGTCGATTTAACAGAGAGATTGCGCTGGGAATTAATTCAAATGGCACAATGCCGACTTAAGTACAAGGAGACTGATTCTTCTCATTGTTTGTGGTTTGCTTTGAGCGTTTCTTGGGAAACCAGTATTAGATTCCGATGCACCAATGCAGCTTTGCTGTATTCGATGGACCTTCCCGTTGACGATGACATATAGAAATTCCGTCGGGATTTAATTCAAATGGCACAATGCCGACTTAGGTACAAGAAGACTGACTCTTTTCATCGTTTGTCGTTTCCTGTGAGCGTTTTCTGGGTTTCCAGTATTAGATTTCGATGCAAAAAAGCAGCTTTACTATATACGATTTACCATCACATTGACGATGAAAAAGAAAAATTGCGTTGGGATTTAATTCAAATGGCACAATGCTGACTTAAGTACAAGAAGACTGACTCTTCTCATTGTTTGTGGTTTGCTTTGAGCGTTTCCTGGGAGCCCAGTAATACATTCCGATGCACCAATGCAGCCTTACTATATCCGACCGACCTTTACATTGACGTTGAAATACAGAAATTGTGTCGGGATTTAATTCGAATGGCACAATGCCGTCTTAAGTACAAGAAGACTTACTCTTCTTACCGTTTTTGCTTTCGTTTGAGTGTTTCCCGGGAGGCCAGTGTTAGATTCCGATGCACCAATGCAACTTTAGTGTATCCGATGGACCTTCACATTGTCGATTTAACAGAGAGATTGCGCCGGGGTTTAGTTCAAATGGCACAATGCCGACTTAAGTACAAGAAGACTGACTCTTCTCATTGTTTGTGGTTTGCTTTGAGCGTTTCCTGGGAGGCCAGTATTACATTCCCATGCACCAATGCAGTTTTACTGTATCCGATGGACCTTCACATTGACGATGTAACACAGAAATTGCGACGGGATATAATTCAAATATCACAGTGCCGACTTAAGAACAAGAGGACTGACTCTTCTCATTGTTTGTGGTTTGCTGAGAGCGTTTCCTGGGAGACCAGAATTAGATTCCGATGCACCAATGCAGCTTTACTGTATCCGATAGACCTTCACATTGACGATGAAACACAGATATTGAGTCGGGACTTAATTCAAATGGCACAATTCCGACCTAAGTACAAGGAGACTGACTCTTCTCATTTTTTGTGGTTTGCTTCGAGGGTTTCCTGGGAGACCAGTATTAGATTCCGAGCACCAATGCAGCTTTGCTGTATGCGACGGACCTTCACATTGACGATGTAACACAGATATTGTGTCGGGATTTAATTCAAATGGCACAATGCCGACTTATGTTCAAGATGACTGACCCTTCTCATTGTTTGTGGTTTGCTACGAGAGTTTCCTGGAAGACCAGTATTAGATTCCGATGCACCAATGCAGCTTTACTGTATCCGATGGACCTTCACATTGACCATGAAACACAGAAATTGCGTCGGGATTTAATTCGAATGGCACAATGCCGACTTAAGTACATGAAGACTGACTCATCTCATCGTTTGTGGTTTGCTTTGAGCGTTTCCTGGGAGAACAGTATGAGATTCCGATGCAGCAATGCAGCTTTACTGTATCCTATGGACCTTCACATTGACGATGAAACACAGACATTGCGTCGGGAATTAATTCCAATGGCATAATGCCGACAATGTACAAGAAGACTGACTCTTCTTATTGTTTTTGGTTTGCTTTGAGGGTCTCCTAGGAGACCAGTATTACATTCCGATGCATCACTGTAGCTTTACTGTATACAATGCATCTTCACATTGACGATAAAACACAGACATTGCCTCGGGATTTAATTCAAATGGCACAATGCCGACTTACGTACAACAAGACTGACGCTTCTCATTGTTTGTCGTTTCCAATGAGCGTTTCCTGGGAGACCAGTACTAGATTCCGATTCACCAATGCAGCATTACTGTTTCCGATGAACTTTCACATTGACGATGAAACACTAAAATTGCGTCGGAGTTTAATTCTAATGGCACAATGCCGACTTAAGTACAAGAAGACTGACACTTCTCATTGTTTGTGAGTAACTTTGAGCGTTTCCTGGGGGACCAGTATTAGACTCCGATGCACTGTTGCAGCTTTACTGTATCCGATGGACCGTCACATTGATGATGAAACATTGAAATTGCGTCGGGATTTAATTCAAATTGCACAATGCCGACTTATGTTCAAGAAGACTGACTCTTCTCATTGTTTGTGGTTTACTTTGAGCGCTTCCTGGGAGACCAGTAATATTTTCCGATGCACCATTGCAGCTTTACTGTATCCGATGCACCACAACATTGACGATGAAACACAGATATTGGGTCGGGAATTAATACAAATGGCACAATGCCGACTTAAGTACAACAAGGCTGACTCTTCTCATTGTTTGTGGTTTCTTTGAGCGTCTCCTGCGCGGCCAGTATTAGATTCCGATGCACCAATGCAGCTTTACTGTATCCGATAGACCTTCACATTGACGATGAAACACAGACATTGCGTCGGGATTTGATTCAAATGGGCCAATGCCGACAAGGTACAAGAAGACAGACTCTTCTCATAGTTTTTGGTTGGCTTTGAGCGTCTCCTAGGAAACCAGTATTACATTCCGATGCATCAATGCAGCTTTACTGTATCCAATGCATCTTCACATTGACGATGAAACACAGACATTGCCTCGGGATTTAATTCAAATGGCTCAATGCCGCCTTTTGTACTAGAAGACTGACGCTTCTCATTGATTGTGGTTTTCAATGAGCGTTTCCAATAGGACCAGTACCAGATTCCGAATCACCAATGCAGCTTTACTGTATCCGATGGACCTTCACATTGACGATAAAACACTGAAATTTCGTCGGGGTTTAATTCAAATGGCCCAATGCCGACATAAGTACAAGAAGACTGACTCCTCTCATTGTTTGTTGTTTGCTTTGAGCGTTGCCTGGGAGACCAGTAATAGATTCCGATGCACCAATGCAGCCTTACTATAT
The DNA here is from genome assembly GCF_023864345.2 of Schistocerca serialis cubense. Lineage (NCBI taxonomy): Eukaryota > Metazoa > Arthropoda > Insecta > Orthoptera > Acrididae > Schistocerca > Schistocerca serialis. The sequence goes on from NW_026048482.1 coordinate 4,293,695, forward strand.
CCGACCGACCTTTACATTGACGTTGATATACAGAAATTGTGTCGGGATTTAATTCGAATGGCACAATGCCGACTTAAGTACAAGAAGACTGACTCTTCTCATTGTTTGTGGTTTGCTTTGAGCGTTTCCTGGGAGACCAGTATTAGATTCCGATGCACCAATGCAGCTTTACTGTATCCAATGGACTTCCACATTGTCAATTTAACAGTGAGATTGCGCCGATGTTTAGTTCAAATGGCACAATGCCGACTTAAGTACAAGAAGACTGACTCTTCTCATTGTTTGTGGTTTGCTTTGAGCGTTTCCTGGGAGACCAGTATTACATTCCGATGCACCAATGCAGTTTTACTGTATGCGATAGACCTTCACATTGACGATGTAACACAGAAATTGCGACGGGATATAATTCAAATATCACAGTGCCGACTTAAGAACAAGAGGACTGACTCTTCTCATTGTTTGTGGTTTGCTGAGAGCGTTTCCTGGGAGACCAGAATTAGATTCCGATGCACCAATGCAGCTTTACTGTATCCGATGGACCTTCACATTGACGATGAAACACAGAATTTGAGTCGGGACTTAATTCAAATGGCACAATGGCGACCTAAGTACAAGGAGACTGACTCTTCTCATTTTTTGTGGTTTGCTTCGAGGGTTTCCTGGGAGACCAGTATTAGATTCCAAGCACCAATGCAGCTTTGCTGTATGCGACGCACCTTCACATTGACGATGTAACACAGATATTGTGTCGGGATTTAATTCAAATGGCACAATGCCGACTTATGTTCAAGATGACTGACCCTTCTCATTGTTTGTGGTTTGCTACAAGAGTTTCCTGGAAGACCAGTATTAGATTCTGATGCACCAATGCATCTTTACTGTATCCGATGGACCTTCAATGAAACACAGAAATTGCGTCGGGATTTAATTCGAATGGCACAATGCCGACTTAAGTACAAGAAGACTGACTCATCTCATCGTTTGTGGTTTGCTTTGAGCGTTTCCTGGGAGAACAGTATTATATTCCGATGCACCAATGCAGCTTTACTGTATTCTATGGACCTTCACATTGACGATGAAACATAGATATTGCGTCGGGAATTATTTCCAATGGCACAATGCCAACAATGTACAACAAGACTGACTCTTCTTATTGTTTTTGGTTTGCTTTGAGGGCCTCCTAGGAGACCAGTATTACATTCCGATGCATCAATGTAGCTTTACTGTATCCGATGCATCTTCACATTGACGATAAAACACAGACATTGCCTCGGGATTTAATTCAAATGGCACAATGCCGACTTACGTACAACAAGACTGACGCTTCTCATTGTTTGTCGTTTCCAATGAGCGTTTCCTGGGAGACCAGTACTAGATTCCGATTCACCAATGCAGCATTACTGTTTCCGATGAACTTTCACATTGACGATGAAACACTAAAATTGCGTCGGAGTTTAATTCTAATGGCACAATGCCGACTTAAGTACAAGAAGACTGACACTTCTCATTGTTTGTGAGTAACTTTGAGCGTTTCCTGGGGGACCAGTATTAGATTCCGATGCACTGTTGCAGCTTTACTGTATCCGATGGACCGTCACATTGACGATGAAACACTGAAATTGCGTCGGGATTTAATTCAAATTGCACAATGCCGACTTATGTTCAAGAAGACTGACTCTTCTCATTGTTTGTGGTTTACTTTGAGCGCTTCCTGGGAGACCAGTAATATTTTCCGATGCACCATTGCAGCTTTACTGTATCCGATGCACCACAACATTGACGATGAAACACAGATATTGGGTCGGGAATTAATACAAATGGCACAATGCCGACTTAAGTACAACAAGGCTGACTCTTCTCATTGTTTGTGGTTTCTTTGAGCGTCTCCTGCGAGGCCAGTATTAGATTCCGATGCACCAATGCAGCTTTACTGTATCCGATAGACCTTCACATTGACGATGAAACACAGACATTGCGTCGGGATTTGATTCAAATGGCCCAATGCCGACAGAGTACTAGAAGACTGACTCTTCTCATAGTTTGTGGTTGGCTTTGAGCGTCTCCTAGGAAACCAGTATTACATTCCGATGCATCAATGCAGCTTTACTGTATCCAATGCATCTTCACATTGACGATGAAACACAGACATTGCCTCGGAATTTAATTCAAATGGCTCAATGCCGCCTTTAGTACTAGAAGACTGACGCTTCTCATTGATTGTGGTTTTCAATGAGCGTTTCCAATAGGACCAGTACCAGATTCCGAATCACCAATGCAGCTTTACTGTATCCGATGGACCTTCACATTGACGATAAAACACTGAAATTGCGTCGGGGTTTAATTCAAATGGCCCAATGCCAACATAAGTACAAGAAGACTGACTCCTCTCATTGTTTGTTGTTTGCTTTGAGCGTTGCCTGGGAGACCAGTAATAGATTCCGATGCACCAATGCAGCCTTACTATATCCGACCGACCTTTACATTGACGTTGATATACAGAAATTGTGTCGGGATTTAATTCGAATGGCACAATGCCGACTTAAGTACAAGAAGACTGACTCTTCTCATTGTTTGTGGTTTGCTTTGAGCGTTTCCTGGGAGACCAGTATTAGATTCCGATGCACCAATGCAGCTTTACTGTATCCGATGGACTTCCACTTTGTCAATTTAACAGTGAGATTGCGCCGGGGTTTAGTTCAAATGGCACAATGCCGACTTAAGTACAAGAAGACTGACTCTTCTCATTGTTTGTGGTTTGCTTTGAGCGTTTCCTGGGAGACCAGTATTACATTCCCATGCACCAATGCAGTTTTACTGTATGCGATAGACCTTCACATTGACGATGTAACACAGAAATTGCGACGGGATATAATTCAAATATCACAGTGCCGACTTAAGATCAAGAGGACTGACTCTTCTCATTGTTTGTGGTTTGCTGAGAGCGTTTCCTGGGAGACCAGAATTAGATTCCGATGCACCAATGCAGCTTTACTGTATCCGATGGACCTTCACATTGACGATGAAACACAGATTTTGAGTCGGGACTTAATCCAAATGGCACAATGGCGACCTAAGTACAAGGAGACTGACTCTTCTCATTTTTTGTGGTTTGCTTCGAGGGTTTCCTGGGAGACCAGTATTAGATTCCAAGCACCAATGCAGCTTTGCTGTATGCGACGGACCTTCACATTGACGATGTAACACAGATATTGTGTCGGGATTTAATTCAAATGGCACAATGCCGACTTATGTTCAAGATGACTGACCCTTCTCATTGTTTGTGGTTTGCTACAAGAGTTTCCTGGAAGACCAGTATTAGATTCCGATGCACCAATGCATCTTTATTGTATCCGATGGACCTTCACATTGACCATGAAACACAGAAATTGCGTCGGGATTTAATTCGAATGGCACAATGCCGACTTAAGTACAAGAAGACTGACTCATCTCATCGTTTGTGGTTTGCTTTGAGCGTTTCCTGGGAGAACAGTATTATATTCCGATGCACCAATGCAGCTTTACTGTATTCTATGGACCTTCACATTGACGATGAAACACAGACATTGCGTCGGGAATTATTTCCAATGGCACAATGCCGACAATGTACAAGAAGACTGACTCTTCTTATTGTTTTTGGTTTGCTTTGAGGGCCTCCTAGGAGACCAGTATTACATTCCGATGCATCAATGTAGCTTTACTGTATCCGATGCATCTTCACATTGACGATAAAACACAGACATTGCCTCGGGATTTAATTCAAATGGCACAATGCCGACTTACGTACAACAAGACTGACGCTTCTCATTGTTTGTCGTTTCCAATGAGCGTTTCCCGGGAGACCAGTACTAGATTCCGATTCACCTATGCAGCATTACTGTTTCCGATGAACTTTCACATTGACGATAAAACACTGAAATTTCGTCGGGGTTTAATTCAAATGGCCCAATGCCGACATAAGTACAAGAAGACTGACTCCTCTCATTGTTTGTTGTTTGCTTTGAGCGTTGCCTGGGAGACCAGTAATAGATTCCGATGCACCAATGCAGCCTTACTATATCCGACCGACCTTTACATTGACGTTGATATACAGAAATTGTGTCGGGATTTAATTCGAATGGCACAATGCCGACTTAAGTACAAGAAGACTGACTCTTCTCATTGTTTGTGGTTTGCTTTGAGCGTTTCCTGGGAGACCAGTATTAGATTCCGATGCACCAATGCAGCTTTACTGTATTCGATGGACCTTCGCATTGACGTTCACACACAGATATTGCGTCGGGATTTAATTCAAATGGCACAATGCTGACTTAAGTACAAGAAGACTGAAGCCTTTCATCGTTTGTGGTTTCCTCTGAGCGTTTTCTGGGTGGCCAGTATTAGATTGCGATGCACCATTGCAGCTTTACTGTATTCGATGCACCTTCACATTGAAGATGAAACACAAAACTTTCGTAGGGACTTAATTAAATTGCACAATGCCGACTTAAGTACAAGAAGACTGACTCTTCTCACTGTTTGTGGTTTGCTTTCAGCGTTTCCTGAGAGACAAGTATCATATGCCGATGCACCAATGCAGCTTTACTGTTTCCGATGGACCTTCACATTGACGATGAAACACAGAAATTGCGTCGGGATTTAATTCAAATGGCATAATGCCGACAAGGTACAAGAAGACTCACTCCTCTCATTGTTTGCTGTTTACTTTGAGCGTCTCCTCGGAGTTCAGTATTATATTCCGATGCACCTATGCAGCTATACTGTGCCCGATGAACCTTCATATTGACGATGAAACATAGAAATTGCTTCGGCATTTAATTCCAATGGCACAATGCCGACTTAAGTACAAGAAGACATACTCTTGTCAACGTTTTTGCTTTCGTTTGAGCGTTTCCTGGGAGGCCAGTGTTAGATTCCGATGCACCAATGCAGCTTTACTGTATCCGACGGACCTTCACATTGTCGATTTAACGGAGAGATTAGGCCGGGATTTAATTCAAATGGCACAATGCCGACTTAAGTACAAGAAGACTGACTCTTCTCATTGTTTGTGGTTTGCTTTGAGCGTTTCCTGGGAGACCAGTATTAGATTCCGATGCACCAATGCAGCTTTACTGTATCCGATGGTCCTTCGCATTGACGATGAAACACAGAAATTGCGACGGAATTTAATTCTAATATCACATTGTCGTCTTAAGAACAAGAAGACTGACTCTTCACATTGTTTGTGGGTTGCTGAGAGCGTTTCCTGGGAGACCACAATTAGATTCCGATGCACCAATGCAGCTCTACTGTTTGCGATGGACCCTCACATTGACGATGAAACACAGATATTGCGTCGGGATTTAATCCAAGTGGCACAATGCTGACTTATGTACAAGAAGTCTGACTCTTCTCATTGTCTGTGGTTTGCTTTGAGCGTTTCCTCGGAGACCAGTATTAAATTCCGATGCACCAATGCAGCTATACTGTATCCGATGGACCTTTACATGACGATGAAACGCAGAAATTGCGTCGGGATTTAATTCAAATGGCACAATGCCGACTTAAGTACAAGAAGACTGACTCTTCTCATTGTTTGTGGTTTGCTACGACAGCTTCGTGGGAGACCAGTATTAGTTTCCGATGCACCAATGCAGCTTTACTGTAACCGATGGACATTCACATTGATCATGAAACACAGAAATTGCGTCGGGATTTAATTTGAATGGCACAATGCCGACTTAAATTACAAGACGACTGACTCATCTCATCGTTTGTGATTTGCTTTGAGCGTTTCCTGGGAGACCAGTATTAGATTCCGATGCATCAATGCAGTGTTTCTGTATCCAATGGACCTTCGCAATGACGATGACACACAGAAATTCCGTCGGGATTTAATTCAAATGGCACAATGCCGACTTAAGTACAAGAAGACTGACTCTTTTCATCGTTTGTCGTTTCCTCTGAGTGTTTTCTGGGTTTCCAGTATTAGATTGCGATGCACCAATGCAGCATTACTGTATACGATGGACCTTCACATTGACGATGAAACAGAAAAATTGCGTTGGGATATAATTCAAATGGCACAATGCCGACTTAAGTACAAGAAGACTGACTCTTCTCATTGTTTGTGGTTTGCTTTGAGCGTTTCCTGGGAGACCAGTATTAGATTCCGATGCACCAATGCCGTTTTACAGTATCCGATGGACCTTCGCATTGACGATGATACACATAAATTGCGTCGGGATTTAATTCTAATGGCACAATGCCACAAGGTTCAAGAAGACTGACTCCTCTCATTGTTTGTGGTTTGTTTTGAGCGTCTCGTCGGAGATCAGTATTAGATTCCGATACACCAATGCAGCTATTCTGTATCCGCTGAACCATCACATTGACGATGAAACACAGAAATTGCGTCGGAAGTCATTTCAAATGGCTCAATGCCGACTTAAGTACAAGAAGACTGACTCTTCTCATTGTTTGTGGTTTCCTTTGAGCGTTTCCTGGGAGACCAGTTTTAGATTCCGATGCACCAATGCAGCCTTACTATATCCGACCGACCTTTACATTGACGTTGAAATACAGAAATTGTGTCGGGATTTAATTCGAATGGCACAATGATGACTTAAGTACAAGAAGACTTACTCTTCTCAGCGTTTTTGCTTTCGTTTGTGTGTTTCCCGGGAGGCCAGTGTTAGATTCCGATGCACCAAAAAGTTTTACTGTATCCGATGGACCTTCACATTGTCGATTTAACAGAGAGATTGCGCCGGGGTTTAGTTCAAATGGCACAATGCCGACTTAAGTACAAGAAGACTGACTCTTCTCATTGTTTGTGATTTGCTTTCAGCGTTTCCTGGGAGACCAGTATTACATTCCGATGCACCAATGCAGTTTTACTGTATCCGATGGACCTTCACATTGACGATGAAACACAGAAATTGCATCATGATATAATTCAAATATCACAGTGCCGACTTAAGAACAAGAGGACTTACTCTTCTCATTGTTTGTGGTTTGCTGAAAGCGATTCCTGCGAGACCAGAATAAGATTCCGATGCAGCAATGCAGCTTTACTGTATACGATGGACCATCACATTGACGATGAAACACAGAATTTGTGTCGGGATTTAATTCAAATGGCTCAATGGCACCTTAAGTACAAGAAGACTGTTTCTTCTCATCGTTTGTGGTCTGCTTCGAGCGTTTCCTGGGAGACCAGTATTAGATTCCGAGCACCAATGCAGCTTTCCTGCATGCGATGGACCTTCAAATTGACGATGAAACACAGATATTGCGTCGGGATTTAATCCAAATGGCACAAATCTGACCTAAGTACAAGAAGTCTGTTTCTTCTCATTGCTTGTGGTTTGTATTGAGCGTTTCCTGGGAGACCAGTCTTAGATTCCGATGCACCAATGCAGCTTTACTGTATCCGATGGACCTTCACATTGACGATGAAACACATAAATTGCGTCGGGATTTAAATCAAATGGCACAATGCCGACAAGGTACAAGAAGACTGCCTCTTCTCATTGTTTGTGGATTGCTTTGAGCATTTCCTGGGAAACCAGTATTAGATTTCGATGCACCAATGCAGCTTTTCTGTATCCGATGGACCTTCACATTGACTATGAAACACAGAATTTGGGTCGGGATTTAATTCAAATGGCACAATGCCGACTTATGTTCAAGGAGACTGACTCTTCTCATTGTTTGTAGTTTGCTACGAGAGTATCCTGGAAAACCAGTATTAGATTCCGATGCACCAATGCAGCCTTACTATATCCGACCGACCTTTACATTGACGTGGAAATACAGAATTTGTGTCGGGATTTAATTCAAATGGCTCAATGCCGCCTTAAGTAGAAGAAGACTGACGCTTCTCATTGATTGTGATTTCCAGTAAGCGTTTCCTGGGAGACCAATACCAGATTCCGATTCACCAATGCAGCTTTACTGTATCCGATGGACCTTCACATTGTCGATGAAACACAGATATTGCGTCGGGATATAATTCAAATGGCACAATGCCGACATATGCTCAAGAAGACTGACTCTTCTCATTGTTTGGGGATTGCTTTGAGCGATTCCAGGGAAACCAGTATTAGATTCCAATGCACCAATGCAGCTTTACTGTATCCGATGGACCTTCACATTGACGATGAAACACAGAAATTGCGTCGGGATTTAACTCAAATGGCACAATGCCGACTTAAGTACAAGAACACTGACTCTTCTCTTTGTTTGTTTTTAGCTTTGAGAGTTTCATGGGTGACCAGTATTACGTTCCGATGCACCAATGCAGCTTTACTGTATCCGATGGACCTCCACATTGACGATGAATCACAGAAATTGCGTCGGGATTTAATTCAAACCGCACAATCCGGCTTAAGTACAAGAAGATTTACTCCTCTCATTGTTTGTGGTTTGTTTCGAGCGTCTCCTGAGACACCAGTATTAGATTCCGATGCGCCAATGCAGCTTTACTGTATCCGACGGACCTTCACATTGACGATGAAACACAGAAATTGCCTCGGGATTTAGCTCAAATGGCACAATGCTGACTGAAGTACAAGAAGACTGACTCTTCTCATTGTTTGTGGTTTGCTTTGAGCGTTTCGTGAGAAACCAATATTAGATTCCGATGCACCAATGCAGCTTTACTGTATCCGATGGACCTTTACATTGATGATGAAACACAGAAATTGCGTCGGGATTTAATTCAAATGACACAATGCCGACCTAAGTTCAAGAAGACTGACTCTTCTCATTGTTTGTGATTTCCAATGAGCGTTTCCTAGGATACCCGTACTAGATTCCGATTCACCAATGCAGCTTTACTGTATATGATGGACCTTCACATTGTCGATGAAACTCTGATATTGCGTCGGGATTTAATTCAAATTTCACAATGCCGACGTAAGTACAAGAAGACTGCCTCTACTCATTGTTGGTGGTGTGCTTAGAGCGTTTCCTGGGAGGCCAGTATTAGATTGCGTTGCAAAAATGCAGCTTTACTGTATCCCATGGACCTTCACATTGACGATGAAACACGGACATTGCGTCGGGATTTAATTCTAATGGCACAGTGCCGACTTAAGTACAAGAAGACCTACTCTTCTCATTGTTTGTGGTTAAATTTGAGCGTTTCCTATGAGACCAGTATTAGATTCCGAATCACCATTGCAGCTTTACTGTATCCGATGCACCGTCACATTGACGATGAAACACAGAAATTGCATCGGGATTTACTTCAAATCGCACAATGCCTACTTAAGTTCAACAAGACTGACTCTTCTCATTGATTGTGGTTAGTATTCGAGCGTTTCCTGGGAGACCAGTATTAGATTCCGATGCACCAATGCAGCTTTACTGTATCCAATGGACCTTCACATTGACAGTGAAACACAGAAATTGTGTCGGGATTTCATTCAAATGGCACAATGCCGACTTAAGTACAAGAAGACTGACTGTTCTCATTGTTAGTGGTTTGCTTTGAGCGTTTCCTAGCCGACCAGTATTAGATTCCGATGCACCAATGCAGCTTCACTGTATCTGATGGGCCCTTTCATTGACGATGAAACACAGATATTGCGTCGGGATTTAATTCAAATGGCACAATGCCGACAAGGTACAAGAAGACTGACTCTACGCATTGTTTGTGGATTGCTTTGAGCGTCTCCTAGGAGACCAGTAAAGGATTCCGCTGCACCATTGCAGCTTTAGTGTATCCGATGCATCTTCACATTGACGATGAAATATCGACATTGTGTCGGGTTTTATTTCAAATGGCTCAATGCCGACTTAACTACAAGAAGACTAACTCTTCTGATTGTTTGTGGTTTGCTTTGAGCGATTCCTGGGAGACCAGTATTAGATTCCGATGCACCAATGCAGCTTTACTGTGTCCGATGGACCTCCACATTGACGATGCAACACAGAAATTGCGTCGGGATTTAATTTAAATGCACAATGCCGTTTTAAGTACATGAAGACTGACTCTTCTCATTGTTTGTGAATTGAATCGAGCGTTTCCTGGGAGACCAGTATTAGATTCCGATGCACCAATGCAGCTTCACTGTATCCGATGGACCTTTTCATTGACGATGAAACACAGAAATTGCGTCGGGATTTAATTCAAATGGCACAATGACGACTTAAGTACAAGAAGACTGACTCATCTCTTTGTTTGTGGTTTGCTTTGAGCGTTTTCTGGGAGACCACTATTAGATTCCAAGCACCAATGCAGCTTTACTGTATTCAACGGACCTTCACATTGACGATGAAACATAGAAATTGTGTCGGGGTTTAATTCAAATGACACAATGCCGACCTACGTACAAGAAGACTGACTCTTCTCATTGTTTGTGATTTCCAATGAGCGTTTCCTAGGAGACCCGTACTAGATACCGATTCACCAATGCAGCTTTACTGTATACGATGGACCTTCACATTGACGATGAAACACTGATATTGCGTCGGGATTTAATTCAAATTTCACAATGCCGACGTAAGTACAAGAAGACTGACTCTTCTCATTGTTGGTGGTATGCTTTCAGCGTTTCCTGGGAGGCCAGTATTAGATTGCGATGCAAAAATGCAGCTTTACTGTATCCTATGGACCTTCAGATTGACGATGAAACACGGACATTGCGTCGGGATTTAATTCTAATGGCACAATGCCGACTTAAGTAAAAGAAGACTAACTCTTCTCATTGTTTGTGGTTAAATTTGAGCGTTTCCTATGAGACCAGTATTAGATTCCGATGCACCATTGCAGCTTTACTGTATCCGATGCACCGTCACATTGACGACGAAACACAGATATTGCGTCGGGATTTACTTCAAATCGCTCAATGCCTACTTAAGTTCAACAAGACTGACTCTTCTCATTGATTGTGGTTAGCTTCGAGCGTTTCCTGGGAGACCAGTATTAGATTCCGATGCACCAATGCAGCTTTACTGTATCCGATGGACCTTCACATTGACGGTGAAACACAGAAATTGTGTCGGGATTTTATTCAAATGGCACAGTGCCGACTTAAGTACAAGAAGACATACTCTTCTCATTGTTTGTGGTTTGCTTTGAGCCTTTTCTGGGAGACCAGTACTAGATTCCGATGAACCAATGGAGCTGCACTGTATCTGGTGGACCCTCACATTGACGATGAAACACAGAAATTGCGTCGGGATTTAATTCAAATGGCACAATGCCGACTTATGCTCAAGAAGACTGAATCTTCTCTATGTATGTGGTTTGCTACGAGAGTTTCATGGGAGACCAGTATTAGATTCCGATGCACCAATGCAGCTTTACTGTATCCGATGGACCTTCATATTGACCATGAAACACAGAAATTGCGTCGGGATTTAGTTCGAATGGCACAATGCCGCCTTTAGTACAAGAAAACTGACTCATCTCATCATTTGTGGTTTGCTTTGAGCGTTTCCTGGGAGACCAGTATTAAATTCCGATGCACCAATGCAGCTTTACTGTATCCAATTGACCTTAACGTTGACGATGAAACACAGATATTGCTTCGGGATTTACCGCAAATGGCACAATGCCGACTTAAGTACAAGAAGACTGACTCTTCTCATTGTTTGTGGTTTGCATTGGGCGTTTCGTGAAAAACCAGTATTAGATTCCGATGCACCAATGCAGCTTTACTGTATCCGATGGACCTTCACATTGACGGAAAAAACACAGAAATTGGATCGGGATTTAATTCAAATGGCACAATGCTGACATAAGTACAAGAAGACTGACTGTTCTCATTGTTAGTGCTTTGCTTTCAGCGTTTCCTGGCCGACCAGTATTAGATTCCGATGCTCCAATGCAGCTTCACTGCATCCGATGGACCTTTTCATTGACGATGAAACACAGATATTGCGTCGGGATTTAATTCAAATGGCACAATACCGACAAGGTACAAGAAGACTGACTCTACTCATTGTTTGTGGATTGCTTTGAGCGTCTCCTAGGAGACCAGTATCGGATTCCGCTGCCACATTGCAGCTTTAGTGTATCCGATGCATCTTCACATTGACGATGAAATATAGACATTGTGTCGGGTATTTATTTCAAATGGCTCAATGCCGACTTAACTACAAGAAGACTAACTCTTCTGATTGTTTGTGGTTTGCTTCGAGCGTTTTCTGGGAGACCAGTACTAGATTCCGATGAACCAATGCAGCTGCACTGTGTCTGGTGGACCCTCACATTGACGATGAAACACAGAAATTGTGTCGGGATTTAATTCAAATGGCACAATGCCGACTTAAGTACAAGAAGACTGAATCTTCTCATTGTTTGTTGTTTGCTTTGAGCGTTTCCTGGGAGACCAGTATTAGATTCCGATTCATCAATGCAGCTTTACTGTATCCAATGGACCTTAACATTGAAGATGAAACACAAATATTGCAACGGGATTTACTTCAAATGGCACAATACCGACTGAAGTACAAGAAGACTGCCTCTTCTCATTGTATGTGGTTTGCTTTGAGCGTTTCCTGGCAGACCAGTATTAGATTCCGATGCACCAATGCAGCTTTACTGTATCCGATCGACCTTCACATTGATGATGAAACACAAAAATTGCGTTGGGATTTAATTCAAATGGCACAATGCCGACATAAGTACAAGAAGACTGACTCTTCTCATTGTTTGTGGTTTGCTTTGAGCGTTTCCTGGGAGACCATTATTAGATTCCGATGCACCAATGCCGTTTTACAGTATCCGATGGACCTTCGCATTGACGATGATACACATAAATTGCGTCGGGATTTAATTCAAATGGCACAATGCCACAAGGTACAACAAGGCTGAATCCTCTCATTGTTTGTGGTTTTCTTTGAGCGTCTCCTTGGAGATCAGTATTAGATTCCGATGCACCAATGCAGCTATTCTGTATCCGATGAACCATCACATTGACGATGAAACACAGAAATTGCGTCGGGATTCATTTCAAATGGCACAATGCCGACTTAAGTACAAGTAGACTGACTCTTCTCTTTGTTTGTGGTTTGCTTTGAGCGTTTCCTGGGAGACCAGTTTTAGATTCCGATCCAACAACGCAGCCTTACTATATCCGACCGACCTTTTCATTGACGTTGAAATTCAGAAATTGTGTCGGGATTTAATTCGAATGGCACAATGATGACTTAAGTACAAGAAGACTTACTCTTCTCATTGTTTGTGGTTTGCTTTGAGCGTTTCCTGGGAGACCAGTATTACATTCCGATGCACCAATGCAGTTTTACTGTATCCGATGGACCTTCACATTGACGATGAAACACAGAAATTGCGACATGATATAATTCAAATATCACAGTGCCGACTTAAGAACAAGAGGACTTACTCTTCTCATTGTTTGTGGTTTGCTGAGAGCGTTTCCTGGGAGACCAGAATTGGATTCCGATGCACCAATGAGGCTTTACTGTATCCGATGGACCATCACCTGACGATGAAACACAGAATTTGTGTCGGGATTTAATTCAAATGGCTCAATGGCGCCTTAAGTACAAGAAGACTGTTTCTTCTCATTGTTTGTGGTTTGCTTCGAGCGTTTCCTGGGAGACCAGTATTAGATTCCGAGCACCAATGCAGCTTTCCTTCGTGCGATGGTCCTTCACATTGACGATGAAACACAGATATTGCGTCGGGATTTAATCCAAATGGCACAAATCTGACCTAAGTACAAGAAGACTGACTCTTTTCATTGTTTGTGGTTTGCTTTGAGCGTTTCCTGGGAGACCAGTCTTAGATTCCGATGCACCAATGCAGCTTCACTGTATCCGATGGACCTTTTCATTGACGATGAAACACAGAAATTGCGTCGGGATTTAATTCAAATGGCACAATGCCGACTTAAGTACAAGAAGACTGACTCATCTCTTTGTTTGTGGTTTGCTTTGAGCGTTTTCTGGGAGACCACTATTAGATTCCAAGCACCAATGCAGCTTTACTGTATTCAACGGACCTTCACATTGACGATGAAACATAGAAATTGTGTCGGGGTTTAATTCAAATGACACAATGCCGACCTACGTACAAGAAGACTGACTCTTCTCATTGTTTGTGATTTCCAATGAGCGTTTCCTAGGAGACCCGTACTAGATTCCGATTCACCAATGCAGCTTTACTGTATACGATGGACCTTCACATTGACGATGAAACACTGATATTGCGTCGGGATTTAATTCAAATTTCACAATGCCGACGTAAGTACAAGAAGACTGACTCTTCTCATTGTTGGTGGTATGCTTTCAGCGTTTCCTGGGAGGCCAGTATTAGATTGCGATGCAAAAATGCAGCTTTACTGTATCCTATGGACCTTCACATTGACGATGAAACACGGACATTGTGTCGGGATTTAATTCTAATGGCACAATGCCGACTTAAGTACAAGAAGACTAACTCTTCTCATTGTTTGTGGTTAAATTTGAGCGTTTCCTATGAGACCAGTATTAGATTCCGATGCACCATTGCAGCTTCACTGTATCCGATGCACCGTCACATTGACGATGAAACACATAAATTGCGTCGGGATTTAAATCAAATGGCACAATGCCGACAAGGTACAAGAAGACTGCCTCTTCTCATTGTTTGTGGATTGCTTTGAGCATTTCCTGGGAAACCAGTATTAGATTTCGATGCACCAATGCAGCTTTTCTGTATCCGATGGACCTTCACATTGACTATGAAACACAGAATTTGGGTCGGGATTTAATTCAAATGGCACAATGCCGACTTATGTTCAAGGAGACTGACTCTTCTCATTGTTTGTGGTTTCCTTTGAGCGTTTCCTGGGAGACCAGTTTTAGATTCCGATGCACCAATGCAGCCTTACTATATCCGACCGACCTTTACATTGACGTTGAAATACAGAAATTGTGTCGGGATTTAATTCGAATGGCACAATGATGACTTAAGTACAAGAAGACTTACTCTTCTCAGCGTTTTTGCTTTCGTTTGTGTGTTTCCCGGGAGGCCAGTGTTAGATTCCGATGCACCAAAAAGTTTTACTGTATCCGATGGACCTTCACATTGTCGATTTAACAGAGAGATTGCGCCGGGGTTTAGTTCAAATGGCACAATGCCGACTTAAGTACAAGAAGACTGACTCTTCTCATTGTTTGTGATTTGCTTTCAGCGTTTCCTGGGAGACCAGTATTACATTCCGATGCACCAATGCAGTTTTACTGTATCCGATGGACCTTCACATTGACGATGAAACACAGAAATTGCATCATGATATAATTCAAATATCACAGTGCCGACTTAAGAACAAGAGGACTTACTCTTCTCATTGTTTGTGGTTTGCTGAAAGCGATTCCTGCGAGACCAGAATAAGATTCCGATGCAGCAATGCAGCTTTACTGTATACGATGGACCATCACATTGACGATGAAACACAGAATTTGTGTCGGGATTTAATTCAAATGGCTCAATGGCACCTTAAGTACAAGAAGACTGTTTCTTCTCATCGTTTGTGGTCTGCTTCGAGCGTTTCCTGGGAGACCAGTATTAGATTCCGAGCACCAATGCAGCTTTCCTGCATGCGATGGACCTTCAAATTGACGATGAAACACAGATATTGCGTCGGGATTTAATCCAAATGGCACAAATCTGACCTAAGTACAAGAAGTCTGTTTCTTCTCATTGCTTGTGGTTTGTATTGAGCGTTTCCTGGGAGACCAGTCTTAGATTCCGATGCACCAATGCAGCTTTACTGTATCCGATGGACCTTCACATTGACGATGAAACACATAAATTGCGTCGGGATTTAAATCAAATGGCACAATGCCGACAAGGTACAAGAAGACTGCCTCTTCTCATTGTTTGTGGATTGCTTTGAGCATTTCCTGGGAAACCAGTATTAGATTTCGATGCACCAATGCAGCTTTTCTGTATCCGATGGACCTTCACATTGACTATGAAACACAGAATTTGGGTCGGGATTTAATTCAAATGGCACAATGCCGACTTATGTTCAAGGAGACTGACTCTTCTCATTGTTTGTAGTTTGCTACGAGAGTATCCTGGAAAACCAGTATTAGATTCCGATGCACCAATGCAGCCTTACTATATCCGACCGACCTTTACATTGACGTGGAAATACAGAATTTGTGTCGGGATTTAATTCAAATGGCTCAATGCCGCCTTAAGTAGAAGAAGACTGACGCTTCTCATTGATTGTGATTTCCAGTAAGCGTTTCCTGGGAGACCAATACCAGATTCCGATTCACCAATGCAGCTTTACTGTATCCGATGGACCTTCACATTGTCGATGAAACACAGATATTGCGTCGGGATATAATTCAAATGGCACAATGCCGACATATGCTCAAGAAGACTGACTCTTCTCATTGTTTGGGGATTGCTTTGAGCGATTCCAGGGAAACCAGTATTAGATTCCAATGCACCAATGCAGCTTTACTGTATCCGACGGACCTTCACATTGACGATGAAACACAGAAATTGCGTCGGGATTTAACTCAAATGGCACAATGCCGACTTAAGTACAAGAAGACTGACTCTTCTCTTTGTTTGTTTTTAGCTTTGAGAGTTTCATGGGTGACCAGTATTACGTTCCGATGCACCAATGCAGCTTTACTGTATCCGATGGACCTCCACATTGACGATGAATCACAGAAATTGCGTCGGGATTTAATTCAAACCGCACAATCCGGCTTAAGTACAAGAAGATTTACTCCTCTCATTGTTTGTGGTTTGTTTCGAGCGTCTCCTGAGACACCAGTATTAGATTCCGATGCGCCAATGCAGCTTTACTGTATCCGACGGACCTTCACATTGACGATGAAACACAGAAATTGCCTCGGGATTTAGCTCAAATGGCACAATGCTGACTGAAGTA